>NC_090732.1:156669367-156740490 GCF_036898095.1 Palaemon carinicauda
AAGCAGGTTTCACTTGACATACTTTACATAATCCCTTAATTTTACATCTCGATCCACACTCGCCTCTGCTAAATTATGAAAAATCTCAATAATATCAAATTCAGTTAAAGAAAAACAAAAGATGCTCCTGTACTGCGACAGACATAGCACGGGTCCAAAACTGGTTTTGATCAACAGATCAATGCACAACTTAATCTCGTTAACAGCAGGTTGGGTAAAAGTTTAAGCTTAGCAATTACACCGAGTGACAAAACAGTGATCCTACAGAGTTCTTAATACTTTGATTCTCTAGAGTGATTCAAACGCAATAATAATTATATGCTTAAACAATCATATTAACACCCGAGTCCCACAAGCAATGCAAAGGAAATAATAGTACAAGGCTTAGGCAGTTATATCAAAATTTCTTGAGCAATTCGAACACAAAGTTATTTATAAAGATCAAGGATAAACGACAGAAAAGGCGAATAGAGTTATCAGTAGCAGAATGTCAAACTTAACTTTGGATCTGCAATCCGAAGGACGTTGTAGTTATCAAGTTGACTGGCTAGAATTGTGGCTCCGCAATGCAAAACTTGCCCTATATAAGCCCCCTTTGGTATGTATTATACGGCTGTCACGTGATATATCAAAAAGTCTCGTTCCAAAAGATCTTTGCAATAAAATAACTTTATGTTTACATAGTATTATAGGTTATGAAAATAATTCCTATTCACATGATAAAAACACTTTCACAAAGAACCCACATTTACTAAGATAAAACATAATTTAGAAATTGAGGCTCATATCAAAAGATGAAACTTCCTCTCTAACTTCCACTTATGCATGATTATTCTTTCTAGAACCCTTTAAAAGCCTTCAAGATTTACTACATCGCAATATATTTTTCTCACGCCTACAGTTCATCGCATTAGATCTGTATGCGTCACAGAAGTTATTAGGAATCACAATTCCTTTACGTTATTGATATGGATATGAATGAACAATTACATAACAATAACAATGATAATAATTATAAATATAAATACTACTGTTACTACTCATATCACTGTAATCATTATAAACTCTTGAGGCATACGTAATAATCCTCCCCACGAAAGATTATACCAAACAATCTTATATGAATACTGCATATTCATCAAGGTATGAAAATAATACATTTGATGATCACTAAGTCTGTTTAAATAAAGAGTAGTAAGTAAAAATGTCTTTAAAAAACGATAAACATCTGAGAGCAATTAGTTTGGCCCTGTGAGATTCATGTCTAACAACCTTTTCCCCCTGATTCTCCACTAGTTTAGTCCCTCAAAAACCTAGAAAAAGTTCTAACCACTCTTTTGATGCTCTAAAATAAATACTACAAATGCTAATATTAATATACTTTAATGCCTATACACATGTACATGTATCCCCCAGCTTACAAGTGTAGCTGCCTGACAGAAATAACCTCGTAAGAAATGGGCAAGGGAACCGAAGCCATCACACAGGAAAACGCCATAAAGTTTCCTCTGATCTGATAATTACAGTCGTAGACAAGGGGGAAGCATTTTTTGAAATTCGTGGAGAATCAGGATTTTTTTATTCCATTTCATAAGACATATGACAAGTGTTCCCAAAAGTAAACACGAATAGTAATAAAGAATAGAGATGTTTCCATAAGGAAGATAATTATAATTATTAACATAAAAAGATAAATATCAAAGCAATTTGATGTCACAGACTGAATAAATATCAAAGCAATTTGATGTCACAGACTGAATAAAAGTAAAAGCAAATTACTTGGTAAATTAATTCTTCACTAAGAAATATAAGATAAATTACATACAAAAAATATGTTTGTTATTCTTTTTAATAAACGAAGGGGGGAAGGAAATAATAGGTTACTGTATCATGGCATCCCAAGTAAAATAAATACACATACGTATTCATTCAATATATATATATATATATATATATATATATATATATATATATATATATATATATATATATATATATATATATATATATATATAGTTAGTATGTCTGTATATACACACACACAAATAAGGATTTTTCTAGTCCACTCCAGGACAAAGGCCTTAGACATGTCAATAACTGTATGGGATTTGGTTAGTTTTCATCCCCACACCGGCTAGACGGATTGGTGATAGTGGGAGATTTTCGTCTGACCGGTCACACACACCAACCTTGTATGGGTGTCCCTGACTAGTAAAACTTTGTTGACCATGGCGACACACAAACCATTTCACCACATAATACATATGCATATTCTAAGACTTGAGAACATAAGCTAGTTATAATTCTAAAGAGCTATGGGAAGAATAATGATGGGAATAACACTGAGAGACAGAAAAAGAACAATGTGGATACGAAAGCAAACTAAAGTAGAAGATATTCTAACATGTAAGAAAAAAATAGACTTGCAAGACATATAATAAGAATGACAGATAATAGATGGACATTAAGAATAACAGAATGGGTCCATAGAGATTGCAAAAGCAGCAGGGGAAGGATGAAAAGACAACGGATTAACGAGCTGAAAATTTGTGGGTATAATCTGGCGCAGAAACACCAAAAACAGACGAGAGTGGAAGGACATATCTGAGGCCTTTGTTCTGTATATGTATGACCATAATCTTGTATACATGACGGTGTTGGTAACTATCAATGCTTTCACTTAGTCAAGAGTGTTAAGAATTGGTGGAAATTCTTGATTGGTTTAGAAATTAAACTATTATTCAAATAATGTGGAAATAAAACGTGATCCCTAATACTTACAGTAAATTCAACATAAGTATATGCATTTATATATAAAAAGGTATGATCCAATTTATGTTCTGTAACATAAAATCACCTCAGTAATGAAAATTAATTTGGCCTGAATAATTGAAACTCATATTGAATGAGACTTCAAATAAAATTGTTTCTGAATTACACACAGTAAAAAATGTACAACAATTTGTTTTTCATTATAATTGCTTTCAAGTTTTCAAAGCGCTAATAGCAGGTGCTTGACAAGCACGGTCAATCAGTATTCACATTTACTTGACCGTTTTACCAAAGTCAAAGATTCACAGAAGTATCTGTAAAGTGAAGCCTCTCAGCAATACGTTCAAACATTTAATACCGGTTATGCAACGTACGCTGAACCCCTTTTGGGAACGACGGGGGAGTTCCATCAATGAAGGTAAACATGTTAGGAACGTGTCAAGGACATGTTGACATAACAATTGTTCTTTTCGTCACTGGCACCGAATTACATCAAACAGGAACTTTCCTTTATGGTAGCTAGTACTTCTATGTTCTGGTAACATTTCAATACTTAAACCTATTGATTTCTGTGATGGAATGATGATTCAAGTAATGCAAATACAGTATTTGAAATGGAATACTTGCAACGGTTTAGTATTGTCATGTTAAGAGCTTACAGTAAGGTCAGGATATACAGCCACAATTGGCTGATATCGACAACAGGCTATTTCGCCTCACAGAATAATGAAAAATTATATTCCTAATGATTACTAACACTGAGGAAACTGGACTACACATACGCCCACGATTTTGTTAGTATCATTCCCGTTCCCATTACTTGCTTATATTTCAATGGGAATTTGGTACATCAGATATACTGGCGTGCCTGTTATTTTGTCTTTAGTAAAGGTTTTTGAATAATTAAGGGGTTTTTTTTGGCACCAACCATGAATAAGTCAATTATTTCCGATAGATTTCAACCGGGTAAAGGTCAAATAGAAGAGACATTCAATGACGCATGATCGAGTGCTCAAAGATAAGAAAGTTAATTAAATGACAATTAGATTTAACCGGTTATTGCATGAGGAAGGTGACCTGACTGACAACAACCCACATCCAATTTTATCTTGATGCCACTGTTACAAAATGTGGTTGCAACGAAGCAGAGATCAACATTTGAAGGAGGAAAGGAAAAGAAAGCGGAGCAGTATTATCCCAAGAATACGAAGGGAAACAAAAATTGTTAAAGTCCTGTTACCAATTACGGATAACTTTGTTTTTCTTGATGTAGGTTCACAAAACCTCATAAGCCCCTTCAATTCGAATTTCTTCAGAAAGCATTTCAGCCTTCAACCTTTCATTTCTAAATTGTTCATGTGAAACGACAAGTAATAAAAAAGGAGTATATTAATCCCAGTGATTTGATAACATGAATCCATCTATTAATCAATATTCTTACAGCTTTATTACACATATAAATAATTTTCTTAATCTTGTGAATAACTCACGGTTTGCCTTATCAGAGAACTCACAGTTTGCAATGAACATGAACCGTCACCATGGTCACTCGAGATTCAACGTACTACACGTATCAACAAGTATGGGGAAAGTCATTACAGTAACTAAATTTGATCGTAAAAGATTGAATTTTTTTTTATAAATGGATATTGTAACAACAAATGTGTGGTTTTATCCACTGTTGTTTATCATGGGAAATTTACTTTCCACCGTTTAATGAGAAAGAAATGAATTCACTGATTGACGCGACCAGAATGACCGAGAGAAAGTACACTTAGCAACATAAACATGGCAAAATTAATATGAGAATATAAATGACACATGACGCTGAAAATGATTTTCAAGAGGAATAATGGTGTTGAGATAACTTAAAAATAGTTTGCATTGATTGCAGTCTTAGTATTTACCCTTTCTGCACAGTCTGACGCCTTTCACACAACGACGACGATTTTCAGCAGTAGGTGATAGAGGCTTAAAATCCCGAAACTTCGATTCCAAAAAGATGCTAAATGACGTTCTTGTATTTACTCCTTCTCTATTTCTATTTTGTATTTTTCAATTTTCCTCACTGCAAAAAAATGCTAATTTATGAAAGCAGTGGAGGGAGGGAAATAGAAGCTTATCATGAGGTATTTTAGAGCATTATTTTCTTGTAGGCCCCAAATTAGAGAATTGGTTAAAAAAAAAACACAAACACACACATACACACAGGCGCGCAATGGTAGAGAAAAGTGCTTTAACCTTAATGACTTTCTTTTTCGGGTGAAAGCAAGCGGCACCCGAGGCACCACAAATCATCTAACAAACACAGACCCTCCCCAAACACTGATTTCAAGGTCGAGGTTGCCACAGCTCTAGCGATTGAGGGAGAGAAAGAGAGAGAGAGGGAGAGAGAGAGGGGTGTGAGTGACCTGACTTCTAGTGGCTTCGGCCTCGTACTGGAGGCGGAGGTGGAGGATGTGGGAAAGATCTATCTCAAGGCCATAATAGACTGGCACTCGGCTGACGATGATGCCCCTCATTGCAAAAGCTTTCTTCCTCCTCGGCCGATGAACACCTCTTACTTTACGCCGGATCGCAAGTCACTTTTCGTGGTAGTTAGGCGCCGTGGGGATTTAAACCCAATTACTGAAAAAAAAAACTACACCGTTACACAACCCCGTGGAAGACTGAAGGAATTACGTCAATTCTGCATGCGCCTGGCAACGTCGTATGCCTGAACTCTCGTATTGATCGTGAAGGGAGATCATGGGTGGGCAGGGAGGGGGAGGAGGCACTCGGACTCTCGGAGCGAGGGAAGAGAACGCTACAGAATGGCAAAGGCTTCCCTTTCTGGCACCAAAAAGCGCTGATGGCGATAAGAATACATTGCTTGAAATTGTTTTGGTCAAGCTATAGTTTATGTCAAATGTTGGTTTCTTTATAATGTCTTCGATGAAGTTTGTAAACATTATCAGGTTATTACCCTTCATGACTGTAAATCTTTCGTCCATCGCCATTAGTGTTGTTTTGGTTTGCCTGACTTAGTATCACAGTAGCCCTGGCGAGGGGAAATTGACCCCTTACTAGGACTTAGGAAGCAGCAACTGAAAAAAATAGGATATAATATTTTGATGAAGTAATGGTGTTCAACAAACAAAGAGAGGAAAATTTCACGACTTACGTAGTTTCACCCTTTTTATTACTCATTTCCCTATGAACCTGAACCAAAGTTTGAGCAAAATGAATCATAGATTGTTTTGCAAAAAGCTCATTATATCTATAATACAAATCCTGCCTGGGTAGAGCTAAAATCACAATTATGCTTCATTCTTAACCATCATTGGAAATAATAAAAAAAAAAAAAATATCTCCACAATTTGTATATTCGAAAGATGATGAACGATTGATGAACACAATCATCTCCAACGTGGGCATTCTAGCAAAGACAAAATGTGGAAGCATCTTGGATCTCGAAAACTAAATATCGCCAGCTAAAAGCAACATCCTTCAGGCTACTCGTGGGAAAGTAGGTCAGTTGGGTAATAACATAACCCCGCTTCTTTGAGCATCTTCGTAACAAATTCGAAGAAAATAGAACAGAGTGAGAGTGAGAGAAAGGGAATGATGAACTAGATTAACGTTACGTAACTGTTATACTCTCCGAGTGAAAAGCTTTTGCACTCGTACCATAAATATTGAATGCTAGCTTCGTCATTAAAGCAGACGTTCCCATCTGCTCCTCGGCTTTGATCGTATCTTCATCGACCTAACAACTATTTTCTTATTCCAAGTCTTGCTTTCTGCTTTCCCCATTTGGTTACGTACTCAGATCATATAGGTTTTTGAAGATTTTTTTTTTCCGCATTAAACTGGAAATGTTTCCAAACATGAAAAAACGAAGTTTTCAGTGGTGAAAAAAAAAAAAAAAAAAACACTTGATGCAAAACAAGTAAATAACTACTGCTGAAAATACCAGGTAAAGATCAACATGAGCTGTCCCGGGGGAAAATTTTCAAGAGTAAATTAAGCCATTGAAAAAAAAATGTTTTCGTTAAGTTGGGCATAATAAACATACACACATTATATATATATATATATATATATATATATATATATATATATATATATATATATATATATATATATATATATACATATGTATATATATATGTATGTATATATACACATATATACATATGTATATATATACATATACACATATATATATATATATATATGTATGTGTATATGTATATATATACATATGTATATGTGTATATATACATACATATATATATACATATATATATATATATATATATATATATATATATATATATATATATATATATATATACACATTATATATATAATATATATATCCATATATATATATATATATATATATATATATATATATATATATATATATATATATATATATATATATATGCTTATCATCATGCACAACATGACAAAATTAAATTTCAATTTCTTAATTAACTACTTTCACAAATATTCCTAAACTTACCATTACTCCTTTCGACTAATCCTTTGTCCATCTGTACTTCTATATTATCTTTTACATCAAATACTCAAAATTCTCATTCTATTGCCCCTGGAATGTATTCTTATTAAACAATACCTCCCCATTTGCAAAGTTTGATATTTAATCTTTTTCTTCTCACTTCCACATCTGTAGAATCACTTCTTCTCCCTAGTCCCTGTTTCAACACCTTCCCCCGAATTTTTTCATGACACCTCATCTATACTAGACTTAATCCTACATCCATCTTCAAATATTTCTAAGGATGCTCTTTCCTTTAACCTTGCAGTTCCAACTAACATTGACCTCTCTTTTCTTCGTTAAACTTCTCATTTTTTCCACGCCTCATCCTTTCATAATTACAAAAGTTCCCTGGTGACACAATGATATATTCCGGGAATCTTGCACTAACAATTACTACTAGCTTTCCTACCATCTCATGGAAAGTGTTGCTGTGAGAACCGGCCTTCACCTTCAAACAAGGATTTCAAGTGGCTGTCACTTTCTCAATTACGGTTGCAACCCCACAAAGTCAACTACCCCTCACGCACCAAATCCAATCATTATTATCTCCATATCTCTTTTATTTGCAACCAGCTTATGTTCTAAAGGTGCGACCACACGGTCGAACAGTGTCTGTCGGTCGATCTACACAAATTTTAGGTCTCATCGTTATTTAACTTGTTTAACACACATCTTTGACTAAATTGACCTTTTCACCGAGAATAAATTCAATTTAATTTTTCGTTTCTCCGTTTGGGATTTTCCATGTCCATTTTCTGTTCCTTTAAATGATTATATATATATATATATATATATATATATATATATATATATATATATATATATATATATATATATATATATATATATATATATAGTTCATAATTATACTGTCTCTTTCAGCAAATTTACGAGCATGTGTCCTCTGACATTTATTGTGCCTACTCCAAATTTACCTACAGTTGAATCTTCTTTCATTTGAACTACTTTAGCATTCAAATAACCCAAAGCTAATGTAAATGAAGTCGTGATTTTTTAAAGATATCTCATAAATATATCTATGTGTGTGTGTGGTCTTGAAATATCCCAGTTAGTGGTCTAAATAAAATATTTTCCAGGGAGCTTCAAGTTCCAAGCTCCCAGCTGAATGGCTTCGCTCCAACGACCTGTTATGACCTGCATCAATGGCAGTGTTTAGAAGCTTTGCTAGTTTTAGATCTCCAAACCAAACAGATTACTAAGTATAATTTTATGTAACTTATACTTAAAAGAAAAGCCAGGAATGACTGGAGAGAATATGAAGACATGAAAGCAGGAGAAGCTGACAAAGCTATGAATTCAGGGAGTGGCTATGGTGTAAGAATTGCTCACAGAATCATTTATGAAATTTCTACTGGGGCAAAGAAAGATGGATCTGTAATAACAACAGAAGATGAAAAAAAACCAACGCTGGATGGAACACTTTAATGGGGTCATGAATAGGATATATGAAGGTAATAATTTGATTGATATATTTTAAGCTAAGGAAGACCTTGATGTGCCCATGAATGAATTCAGTGTATTTGAAGTCAAGTTATCATTGAAAAACTAAAGAGATGGAAAGCCCTTGGATACGATGGAATAACTGCCGAGATGATGTTAGCCGAAAATGTAGTGATTCCCAGAATACCTACAAGATTATTTTGTAGAATGTAGCGTAAAGACGAAAAACCTGATAAATGGGAGTTAGGAGTGTTGGTGAAAATGACAAAAATAGATCTAACTTATTGCAATAATTACAGAAACTTTATACTTACGTCAGTTGTCACGAAAATATATAGTATGCTCATTCAAAAGACACTATAGAGAACGATTGATGAAAAGCTTGAGAGATGAACAAGCAGGATTTGGATTTAGAAGAGGTAGAAGTTGTAGTGACCAAATTTTCATTATAAGACATGTGGTACAGCAATGTGTAGAATATAGAAATTCCACTTTGATGGCATTTGTGGACTATGAAAAAGCCTTTAACAGTGTGCACGAGCAAATTTTGTGGAGATTCCTGCTTCATTATGGAGTTCCTCTCAAATATATAAATTTGATTAAGTCTGTTCATGAAAAGAGCAAGTGCAAAGTTAATGTTAGTGGAGTCCTAGCAAATAATTTCCAGTGAACAGTGGAATACTCCAAGGGAATGAGTTGTCCCCTGTGTTGTTATCCTCCTCATTGATTTTGTAATGCATAGAACAGTTGGGGATGGTGGAGAAGGACTGGACTGGATTGGTAACAGGAAATTAGCTAACCTAAAGTATGCTGATGACGCTGTCCTTATTAGCAGAACACCACAGGATTTGCAAAGCTTGTTGCTAGAATGCAAGAAATATCACAGGAGGTTGGACTAAAGATAAATAGAAGACAAACAGTGATGATGAGAACAGAATATGCAATGGAAGATGAAATATCATAGGAAGGTGGAAGGATTAATGCAATGGAATTATTTAAATATTTAGGAACTATGATCTCTACGACAGAATCTTTAGAATTTGAAATTAATGAAACTGTGAAAAAAAGAAAATCACAAACTAGCAAGGTTAAGTAAAATTTAGAAATCAAATTGCCTGAAATTACATATAAAAATCAGGCTATATAAAAGTTTAGTGGGATTGGTTTTACTGTATGGATATTAGTCTTGGTATGACAATGAGACAATAACTGATTTAGTAGATTTAAGAACAAAACCCTTAGAAAATTATTGGGAGTTAGATAACAGGACAAGACTAGAAATGAAACTTTAAAAGAGATTACTCGAGTGCCATATGTTGACGAGATCATGATGAAGGGTAGATGGAGAGGGTTTGGGCATGCTCTTCGCACTCCCCAAGAGAGATAAGTTCACCAAACAATCATCTGGGCTCCACAAGGCACTAGAAGAGTTGGAAGACCCAGGCCTACATGGCTGAGGACTATTGAAGCGTGAAGTAGGAAATTTTGAATGGAGAAGTATTGATTCAAAAGCTCAAGATAGAGATGACCCGAAATCTAACCAAGGCACTTTGCGTCAATGGAGTAGATGATGATATTCATTCAGATTAGGAAAACAATTTTTATGGAAACTAGACTACTTTGAAATGTACACACTAACAATATTTCCAGGAGCATATGGATATTGGGTTCTCTTCAACATATCAGCTTATGGTGCTATAGCCTTCACTGCCGCTTTTGTAGCCGTTTAGAGTGTTTTATAGATAGCTGTGACATTAGAGGAATTATTTTCAAGTAATTGTTTTCCCGAATCAAATGACAAAGATTTCGCATTATCAACGTCTTGAATAAGAAAATCGCTTCTTTAATTCACTAACGTTATCTACTTAAATATAAGATAGTGACTCTCTCTGACGATATATCTAAACCCTCCTCATTCCCGCCCCTATAACCCTCTACCCACCATCATAATCATTGTCTTTTAAATCAATACATTCAATAATGTCTTCAACTGAAGGATCATCAATAAAAATAGCAGCAGCAGCAGATATAGTAACAATAATAACAGTTGTTATAAGATATATTTCCAGGACTTGAATATACACCTCCAGGTGACCGAATCGATAAAGGATTGTCACCAAGTCAAAGTTTTCAAGCTCAGGAAGGTAATGCTTAGAATTAATACTTAGAATTAACTGCATGACTAGTACTCCGTACATGGTTGTACAGCCTGGGAAAATAAGAATGCAAAAGATGGTCAAAAACTGAATGCCAGTGTCAGATTTAATATAAATCAAGATCAGGGAAAAGGAATTTAACACCAAAGATTTTTGTCCAACATATCAAGATGAGAGTCAGCAGCTGAAAACCAGACAGGTAATCAATACTCAAAATACAGTACAATGAAAGAATTCAAAATATTTCCTCAAGATAGACTGATCACCGAAAATCTTAAATTAATCTCTCAATATGCCATTTTTTTTTTGTGTGTGTGTGAGTGCAACTGAAGAAGAAACAGACCAGATGTTTTTCATATGTAAATTTACAATAAAGTATTACACCTAGAATTTTAAATGAGTGGTATATGGTTAGGAGACCGTGTCAATGCAAAGATCTGGATGTTAAGAGCCACTGTCCTCGACCTACTTCCATCATTTAATTATTTTTCTAACGCTATATATAGCTTATCGTTAATTTCTCTAATTCCTTACCCTACTAGACTGCTCTCCCTGTTGGAGCCCTAGCCTTGTAGCATTTTGTTTTTTTCAGCTAGGATGTTCCTTGGGATTGTAGCATTGTTTTTTTTTTCCAACTAAGGAGGGAGTTAGCGTAATGATAATAATTAGTTTATGTTGCAATGAACATTATCTTGAACATAGGATCCCTATGAAAACTTTTCTTGTTTGAAAAACATTTTCCTTTCATCTGTATATTATTCAATAATTCAATACACCTTCGCAACAAGGTTTATAGATGGGTTTGTTTAGGCAAAGGATAAAAACAAAAGGGTTAACTCTCCATTCAGAGAGTTTATTTTCAACGCTGTGATTGGACTAGGCATCGGGAAAACAAATAAAAATAGTAATCGTTTTGTTGATGGTTTTTCCTTCTTCAGAGAAAGCTTTCCTCTCGGAGATAGTTGTTTAATTGATAGTTCAACTTTCTATGGAACATTTGAAATAGAAATGAGTCTACTTTGTATTACAAGCTCAAAGAAAGACAGTTATAACAAGCTCAAAGAAAGACAGTTATTAGTTAGTAAAAATTCAAAGGTCATATTACTTAGAAAAATTTAAGATTTAGCTTTGCTACTTGCATATGTTTCCCGTATTTTTTTTTTTTTTATTCTTAAAGAAATATTCCCTGACTTAGTTTACAAAACAATAAAATAATACAGACTTAGTTCTTATATAACTTGAATTGAATCGCATTACGCATAATCTTTAATACAGAAAAGAACAACAAGCTTTATTTACTTCGCAAAGAAACAAATCCCAACTTCTTATTTTCTGCTCACTTTAAAAAAGCGGTTTGTTGATTCAGTTTCCAAACCCGAGACCATTTTGAGAGAAAAAACAAGGGCAACTCTGTAGCCTTGAATTTTCCATCCATGCGTTACATTATAAATGGCATTGTTAAAAAGCATCTTCATAACGATAACGGTTTATTTGTTAATCGAAACCCCTTTCCATCTTGAGCCAGGTGTCAGTATAGTTTCTAGAATGTGAATATTGACAATCATTTGCTCCCAGTTTTTTCTAAATGAGCTAAATTTTAATCATAAAAAGCAGGATTATACGATCGCATTTATCTCATTCATGAGCTTGTAATCTGAATGGGTTTGAAGTAGATACGGATCTCAATTTAACACAATCTTATTATTAGTGTTGCTAGTCAAGTTCTAACTCTACTTATAAAAAAATTATCACTTATTAAGGACTTAAAAAATTCCCTTATTTTGCTCATTCCTTGCCTGATAAGTACTGGTGCACAAAGTTAAGGGCTGAATAATGAACAAATGAAATATCATAAGCACTACAATAGTGACTGACGACAGTAGGACAGAAATTCTTTTATGTTATATCGAATTGGAAAGGTTAGGAACATCTATAGTGCATCTATTTAGTCTTGATTATATTTTCATAGTAAGAAATGCTGCTTTGCATGTGTAGATACATGCAAAATTATACATCTTCATATGTTGCTACAATAATGGATAAGCAGTACCAGAATCTTTAGGTGTTTTGTGAGTATTAGTTGTAGCCTTTTAGCACACCATTTGATTATAATCTAACAATCTCAAAGTCGATATTTGCATGAAATGTCAGAGTCGAACGATAATCTAAGAAATAGATGTAACTAATAAAAGTATCCAATAGAGCTTAAAACAATTTCTTATACTCTAATACACTCGAGTTTGGACTGGAAATCATTTATTTCTTCTGGTGTACCCTAAAATCCCCAGTCGTTTAAATGCTTCACCACGTTTTCATCCTTGAATCAAGTTGGAAAAATAAAGGTCTGTGTAGGATATAAAAGTCAGTTATCTTTTTATATATACAATTATTGAAAGTTTAGCTCTTCTTGCATCATAAGTTCAAGGATCTTAACCCTTTCGGCAAAAGGCAATGGTTTCCGTTCAGTTTTTTTGGGCTTGAGCCATGTCGTCCAGATGGAAGTTCCTTATTGGCAGCTTCTACTTGGAATATTTCTGCGAGTGATATACTAGAGAAATTTTACCTTAGAGGTATCAATGGAGTTCTAACCTCCGGAGCGAATATCCCGAGAGATATCGTGTATATAACAGGGACGTGTTATTAACAAGCCAAGGTTATCCTTGTCTCGAAGGATAAGGGATAGGGTAGGATACGTGGGCCAGAGAGCCGTCACAACTCCCGATCTCAACGTGCTACAACTAACACGTTTCCTGTTGTTCCATTCCCTTTCGCAGTCGTCATCTTTGACAGTCACTTGGAGTTTTTCTGCCTTTTTTTCTTAGCCTTTCGAGTGATTTTTGATCATGGATGTTTCAGCTTCTTCCTTATCGACTAATTTAGTGTGTTGGGTTATTTCGCATTTTTCGATTTGCATGCTTTTAGTATTCAGTGGCCAACAGGCAGTCAGCGCCATTGCATCATGTTACCAAATAGCTTAGAAATGCTTAGTTTTTTGGTCATATTATTGTATGAATATGTTTTATATTATTATTTCACAGTGTGGTATGATTATGGATATCCCCAACCCCTTTTTCGGTGTTACTTGTGTGTTTTTATCAGCATTGACTTACTAACTCTATCCTGGCAAGAGGCCATGCCTGGTGAATTGCCAGTTGTGCACCAATCCCCTTCCTTCACCTAACCTTACTGGTTTGGTAACACTGTCTATCTTCCCACGCTGTCGACTCGTCACAGCGGGGAGCTGCAGTATTGAAGGTCCCTCTGGGAGTTGGATACTGTTTTCAGTTGTCCTAGAGTGACTGTTTTAACTTTCCACTTAGCCTATATGTTTGGAAAGGCGGCACAGGCCTTGGGAACTTGTTCCCTGTCTACTTTTGTTTATCCATTGGAACGCTTTACCCAATGTTCTAATACTGACAGGTAGACCCCCTTGTGTTCCCTTACCCATTCTTAGTCTTCCCTCTTAGTCTTTGGTAGGCTATGCCTGGTTGTAAGTACTTGTCTTCTATGCCCTATCACTGCAGACCCCTTGGAACACTATTCCTGTTCTAATGTCGCTGTTAGGCCTTCCTGTCCTGCTACCTCACCAACTTCTGAGTCTCCCATCACCACCCCTTTTTCCTTTACCAATGTGCCTGTTAGTGTCTACCTGCTGTGGAACTTTGTTCCCATCCTTGTCTAGATCCATGGCGGCTGAAGTATGCTTCGTCTCCATACTTGGACAGGATAACTTGTAGGCTATCTTTCCTGGCCCTAAGTAGGAGAGATTTTTTCCTTCCCTGAAGTCAAATCTCTCTGCCGCCTTAGAGACCACTCTTGGGTATTTTCTCTTTCTTCCTAGTTAGGCCATAACCTGACTGTACTGGGAACTGTGTTCCTCTTGTCTAGTCATTCAACCCTAGCTTTGGAGTTTTCTTTCACCCACTAGGTAGGCTAGGCTTGCCTGCACACTTCTCCCTATGGCCTAATCTTATCTAGGCAGGGTCCTACTCTGTCACCTAGGCAGTTACCTGTTCTATGTCTGCAGCTTCCCTTCCTGTGCTATGTCACTCTAGCTGCGGAGTCTTGACTCCCTTGCCTGTTTAGCTTATCTTGGCAGAAGTGTCGCCTTCTGTCTCTGCTTTCGGTGTTGTCAGCTTGAGTTCTTCTAACACTGGCTGTGTGTTGGCTATGGGTTATTCCCTTTGCCATCTTAGCTGCAGCCTTAGACTAGTTATCTGCTTTTTCATATCCTCTCCCATATTTGAGAAACATTGTCCTCTGGAGTTGGTCGGATGGATCCCGGCTAGCTGTCAGGACATCCTTTGAATCTCCAATTCTTAGCATCCTGGCCGTCTTGTATGGCTCTCATATCTTACGGGATACATCCCCACTTTTCATACATTAATGGTAATGATCAGGTCTTGACAGGTTCCCTTATCAGATCCCTTTCATTCCTTACTTCCCCTGAGCGTGGACCCTTCCCTATGGGATTGTTTACTCTCTCCGTCGACTTTACAATGCCTCTGTCACTGTTTGTCGACATGCCTGAGGCATTGCCAGGTCTTGGCTACTAGAAATAGTTGCCGCCTTAACCCAGCTGTTGCCTCTTCGGGGGCAACTGTTGCTGGTGTAGACAATGAGTAAACTGGCCTTCTTAGGTTGTTCCGACCTACTCTGGAGGTTCTGGTGTCCCTTTGATGTGAATCTTTCCTCCATATTCCTACAGCACTGTCACTAATAGTTTGCTTCATAATTCTCCATTGATTTTTGAGCTGTTTGGCATGTGTCTTGATTATATGATAACCTTTAGCCATATTTAGGTGGTAGGTCTATTTAGGTTAGGATTTATCTAAGCATTATTTTACGCAAACATTACATATGTTTACTTAATTTTAAGAAGATATAATTCTTAATGATGTGCACTCATTGAAATTGATTTTTCTTTACAGGTCACTGATGATATGGAGTGTTCAACAGTCACCTGTACCAGGTAGGTCAAGTTGCCCTGTGGCCATAAGACCTGCCGGAAACATGCGAATTGCTATGTTTCCATTAACTGTCAGCTTTGCACAGATCTCCTTCGCACCAGCTTCTAGGCCACTGACGTCTCCTTGGAAGTACAAAACGGAGTCGGGAGACACTCCGTCATTGGATAAGAGACTTCCAGATGAGCTCTCAACAAGGTGCCCATTATCTTCCTTCTCTGGAACTGAAGAACCTCCTTTTTCCCAAGGCTGAGGTAACCTCTATGTTTGATCACCAGCTACCGATGGTTCAACTTAAGCCAGTACCAGCTGATCATGTGGATGATTAAGTTCCGGACGCTCTGAAAATCTTGAGCCTTGACACCGACATGTTGACAACTTCTTTTGTATCGTCAGAGAGGAAGCGGATACTACTGACCACGGAAGCCTCTGAAGAGTCATTGGATGTACATCGGGTGAGTACAGTTCCCAGTGCCTCTTTAGTTTGTTTCCCCATCCCTGCTTCTCAAGCCCCAGCTTCCACCTCCACCCATGTTGCTATGTTAGACAAACTTTCGTTTCCTAGTAACTTGGAACTTATGGTGTTCATGAAAGATTTAATGGAAAACCTAACTGCCAAAAATGAAAGTTCTCAAGTGGACCTCATAGCAAGAATAGAAGCTTTACAAAAGGCACCTGTTTCTAAGGCTCCCCCAGCTTCGACCCTACCAGAATGCACAGATAAGAACCCTTAGCGTTATGCTGAACATATAGCCTAAACTGAAAGGTACCTCCAAACTGGAGAGGGTTTGGGATCCAAGCCAGTCTCGGACTTGGAATTCTTCCCTTCGATCGATAGTTATCCTTACTGTTACGTAAAGCTTAACTCAGAAGGGTTCATTAGGGATGATACGATCCCTAAGGTAACAATCATTTTGGACCATGGCAAGGCTCAATCCCTTTTGGTTAGAGAGTTGAAGATGGCCAAATTCACCAATACCCAACTTTCTGCCTTTGGCAGGAAAACATGCCACCTTTTATAGTCCCCAATAATACTGTCTTCCCTATCACCTCTAAAAGCTTAGAGGCTGTAAAGAAAGCAGTAGTAGAGGGCATACCATTCCCAGTGCTTGAGGAGCGCAAACCTGTCTCTCTAGCCCTTCCTTATGATTCGGACAGCTGGAAGGACGTCCAACATACCTTCACAGTTGGAAAACTAGATATGGACATTGGAGGCAAGCAGTTTACTGTCTAGAATTCCCAAATCCCAATTAAAGGGAAAATTGGAAGCTAAAGAGAGGCTATAAGCCTCTTTATCCTTCCAATCTTACCTAAAGTTGCTTATTGGAAACTATTCCAAATCTGATCTCTCCCCTGTCTTGGCGAAGACTCACGTGAGTATGTTTCAGAGAGATCTCCATGCTTTCTTCCTAGCCAGGAGAGCATGTAGAGAACATGTCCCACTGCTGCTACAATCAGGCATGAACCTAGAAAACTGGTTGACTAATATCTGGGAGAATAAGAGCCTTGTAGACAAGTGGGGTATGTCCTCTAAACAGAAATTTACCCCAGAGAAGGACCTCAACCCAAGGGCAAGAAGCCAGACGACACTTCAAAGGAAAAGAAATCCTTTCCTGTCACGACAGCCTCAGTTACCGCTATCCCTCAGACTGTATAAATGGTTCCCCAGCAGTATGTATCACAGTCTCATGCCTTCAACCCGGTGTATGAGAGCTACCACCACGTTCCACCCTGCCAGAGCTCAAAAGAAGGGCTCTGGTAACAGGGGAAGGTCTGGAAGAGGCGGTCAATCTAGAGGCTGAGAAAGTAGAGGCAAGGCGATTAAAGATGCAGGTCCTTCATAACAACAATGAGCAGCTTCCAGTAGGGGGGACGACTTCACCTGTTCAGGGATCGATGGGAGATAGGCAGGAAATGGAGACAGAAACCACCCCAGTTCAAGAGATTCTTTCAACCGCAACCTTATTTTTGGAGGATTTTGTTAAGGATCTTCTCCGGAAGGGAGTCATCCATTGCACAAAATCTATGAACTTCAAGGGCGACTCTTTCGCGTGCCCAAGAAATATACGAACACTCTTCGAACTATTATGGACTTGTCACCACTAAACAAATTCATTCTGAATGTCAAGTTCCAGATGCTGACTATCTCGCAAATACGGACCCTACTACCCCATGGGGCCTACACCGTCTCCATAGATCTTACAGACGACTATTGGCATCTTCCGATAGGTTGGCATTTCTCCCGGTACATTGGTTTCAGACTGGCAAGAAAGGCCTACATATTCAAAGCTATGCCCTTCGGGTTCAGTATAGCTCCAAGGATTTTCATAATGCTAGTCGAGGCCATTGTCCAGCAATTTTGGAACAGAGGCCTTCAGGTGATGGTGTACCTGGACGACTGGCTAATCTGGGCTGCAACGAAGTCAGAATGTCTTCAGACAGCCCACGAAGTCATGAAATTCCTAGTCTCTGGGCTTACAAATCAACTTCGAAAAGTCCAGGCTGTCCTGGGACTTCACTGTCATCTAAAGTCACACACGCTCTCTCTACCGCAAAGTAAGAGGAAGGAAATTGCAAACACAGTCAGGTGACTACTTTGTTCAAAAGTACTCAACAGACGACAAGAGGAAAGTCTTGAGTTCACTACAGTTTGCTGCCGTGACAGACCCAAACCTGAAAGCAAGACTCAAAGATGCCAACAGAGTCTGAAGAAGAAAGGCATCCAATGCTCAGAGAGATCTTCACCACAAAACTCCGGTCTTACTGCCAAGTCTATTAAAACAAACCCCCTGCAATACCCTCCTTCCGTGACTATTGACATGAACGCCTCAGAACAAGGTTTGGAGGACACTCCTCTTCCAAGAAAGTGCATGGTCAGTGGTTGATCACATTTTAGAAGTTTCATATCAATGTTCTGGAAGCTATGGCAGTGTTTCCGACTCCGAAAAGACAAGTCCAAAGACGAAATCACACATCAAGTTGGTCATCGACAAAAGTACGATAGTACACTTTGTCAGCAGACAGGGCTCCAGATCTCCTCAGATCAACCATGTGATCCTAGCCATCCTCTCTTAAGCAAAACGGAGGAATTGACATCTCTCAGCAGTTCACCTCGAAGGGGATCGCAATGTGACGATGAATACCCTGTCGAGATTCAAGCCTCTGGAAACAGAATGGTCCCTGGACACAAAATCATTCTGTTTCGTTCTAGAACAAGTCCCAGAAATGTAAATCGATCTCTTTGCGATGAGCTTCAACAAGAAGCTTCCCCAGTATGTAGCACCAAACTTAGATCCAGAAGCGACAGGAACGGATGCAATGTCTCTGGATTGGAACTAGTGGTCTCAAATCTACCTAATTCCTCCATTCAACCTCCTACTGAAAGTCCTAAACAAACTGCAGACTTCCAAAGGAACAGCAGCTCTAGTGGATCCCAAGTGGCCCTAGAGCAATTGGTGTCCTCTTGTTCTGGAACACAAACCCCTCCAGGTCCCTCTACCATCTCCAGTGGTGTCCCAGGATGTTCAACAGGAGACTATCTTCACTTCCTCTTGGATGATGAAAACCCTTCAGCTCATGATTTTCTCACCCTCGATACTCAAAGAAAGTTTGGAGTTGCAAGGGAAAGAATTGGCTTCATAGAGGAGTACAAGTGGAACACCACGACACGATACTGTATTTGTCTTCCTGGAAGAAATGGATTGTGTCCATGAAGTCATCAGCCCTCTTGCATTTCTATGGACTTCTGTATTTCTTTCTTTATTTCATTGCATGATCATGGTCTACCCTCTACAACTATTGCCTCATGTATGTCGGCACTAACCAGACCGATCGCTTATGCTTTTGATATTAAACTCAATAGCGAGCTGTTCAATAAGATCACGAAGGCTTGTGCTAAACTGAAACTTAATGCTCCTCCCAAGGCTATTTCATGGTCGTTGGATAAAGTCCTTCACTTTGCCTCTTCGAGAGATAATGCCTGTACCTCTCTGAGAGGTCTTAATCATAAGTCTATCTTTTTGCTTGCTATCGCTTCTGGTGCTAGTCAGTGAGAGTGGGGCCCTTTCAAGGGATGATGGCCACATTGAATTCTCAGATTCGGAGGAGGTAAATCTATACCCAGATCCTGCATTCTTGGCGAAAAACAAACTTCCCACGAAACACTGGGGGCCCTGGAAGATTGTTCCACAACAGGAGGATCCTTCTCTGTGCCCTGTGGAGTGCTTTAAGGCCGGGCCTTTAAACACGATCAACTTTTTACAGGGGAGACGACAGGATCTAATCTTTCTCTGAAACAGTTAAGGCCCAAACTCACCTATTTCATTAGAAGGGCTGATCCAGCAAGTATTCCAGCAGGTCATGACCTTAGAACAGTTGTCTCTTCCTTAATTTTTTCCAATCTATGTCCTTTGCAGGCTTACAGGCTTACACAGGATGGAAATCTTCATGAGTGTTCTTCAAACATTACTTACGCCAGCTGAAAAGATTAAACACTTTGTGGTGACCGCTGGTAGTGTGGTTAAACCACCTTCTTAAATGTTATGCATGGACTCTTATGGACTGTATAGTTGGGACTTCTCAGGCTACATTGTGAGTGGGAGGGGGGGGGGGGGACTAATGATCTTCTGTTCAATATACCTATCTAATATTGTAAAGAGTCACGGGTGACATTTTCCTTTTATGTTATGAGTATTACTATTATACTACTCTGATACATAAATGTTGGGGTCTGAAAACTCCGATTTTCTGTATATAATTATTGTATATAATGTTGTATTGCTAATGCTACAAGTATGCATTTTTGGAAACAATAAAAGACTACTACTCCTTTCTGTGTTTCCTTTCATTGGACCTGCTATATATAAAATAAAAGCAGCGTACCTCAATTTTTAACCCTCCTTCTATAGACTTCGATCTTTTCATCTACTGGAGGCTAAGTTCTTCTTCACAGTGAGTGGGACTGTGCTATTGTTATCCTTTGTTCCTACTTTTTTACGAACTTTCCACTTACTCTCATTGTTCAGCACCATAGTTACCAATGCTGAAGGAATTATGCTTATATCTATGGGGTTATAGGGTTAAAACTCTTCTGGCCATAACTGAGAATGATAATTCTCTAGTACACTAACATCTGGACGACATGGCTCGAGCCCAAAAAACCGATTTTGACATAGGAAAAATCGATTTTTAGGTGAGATAGCCATGTCGTCCTGGTGGCCTACTCGTTACTCTTCGTCCCCTCCAAATTCTCAGTGTAGGACCTCGCGTCATACGATGGCTGCTCCTGGAATGGTTCAACAGGAAACGTGTTAGTTGTAGCACATTGAGATCGGGAATTGTAGCTATCTCGCCAATGTATCCTACCCTATCCCATATCCTTCAAGAAAAGGTTAACTCTATTTGGGGAAGGATAACCATGGCTTGTAATTAACACATCCTTGTTATATACACAATATCTCTCGGGATATTCGCTCCGGAGATTAAAACTCCGTTGATTCCTCTAAGGTAAACTTTCTCTGGTATATCACTGTCAGAAATATCCCAAGTAAAAGCAGCCAATGACGAACTTCCATCAGGACGACATGGCTATCTCACCCAAAAATAGATTTTTCCTATGTCAAAATCTGTTTTTGATTTGCATGTTTATTTCGTTACTGCTGACAATAAGATAAATTGTTTAAAATCTTATGAATTTCTATTACTTATTTTAATCTAAATAATGAAAAATTTGACCATTCATATATGCTTCCTTCTTATTTATTTACTGATTAGAATATTTTTCAGAAATTCTCTTTTTTACATAGTCTTCTCTCCAAACAGTATTATGTAATAATTCCATGATAGACAGACTTCGAAATATATAAAAACTAGTCGATAAAATATTTTACTTTACAAAGAAATGTTAAAAAAAAGGTTTCCTTTGACATAAAATATATTAATTATAGGGAATACGGCAAACAAAGATTTCTACTGAGAGAGAGAGAGAGAGAGAGAGAGAGAGAGAGAGAGAGAGAGAGAGAGAGAGAGAGAGAGAGAGAGAGAACCATGCATATATACCCAAGCACTTATTAGGGTACACTGTCCTTGTTCGCAGCATCATCAGCATACTCTAGGCCTGCTAAATTCCTATCGCCAATCCAGTCCAATCCTTCTCATCTCTGACTGTTCTACACATAATAAAATCCATGAAGAGGATAAACAACATAGGTGACAAGACATTCCCTTGGAATGCTCTGCTGTTCACTGGAAATTCATTTGATAAGATTTCATTAACATTAACTTGGCACTTGCTATGCTCATGAAGACTTAATCAAATTTACACATTTATGAGGAATTCCATAACAAGGCAAGACCCTCCACTAAATTGGCCGGTGCACACTATCAAAAGCTTTTTCATAGTCCACAAATGCCATCATAAGGGAATTTCTATACTCTACGCACTTTTGTATAATCTGTCTCAAAATGAAAATTTGGTTAGTGAAATTTCTATCTTTTCTAAATCCTGCTTGTTCATCTCTCAGCTTTTCCTCAATCTTTCTCTCCAGTCTCTTTAGAATAAGCTTACTATATATTTTCATAACTGACGTAAGTGTTATGCCTCCATAATTATTGCAATCAGTCAGGTCTTCTTTTTCGCTATTTTTACTAACACTTCTAACTCCCCTTCATCAGGTTTTGCCTCTTCATGCCACATTCTAGAAATTAATCTTGTAAATAGTCTAGGAGTCACTTCATTTTCAGCCAGTATCATCTCAACAGCTATTCCATCGTATCCCGGGGCTTTTCATCTCTTTATCTTTATTAGGATAGCTTCGACTTCAAACACACTGAATTCATTCATGGGATAATCAAGGTCTTCATCAGCTTCAAACAAATTGTTCCCTTCATATCTCTAATTCATAACCTAACTTTTCCTCTTCAATTTTCACCAACGCCTCCCGGCGTCTCTCCTCTGGGCTTTCGAAACTTCTGAAATTTTATATATATATATATATATATATATATATATATATATATATATATATATATATTATATATATATATATATATATATATATATACACAGTATATATATATATATAAGTCGATAAGGGATATTCTTATTAAATTGATAACATGAGTCATAGGTGACCTTCCCTTCATGGCTGTTTTTTGAACTTATGATCTCATCGGAGTTGAGGAAAAATCGACGCCACACCCCCCAATTCCCCCACCCCCGTAGGATCACTGCTACGACAATCAAAATACCTTGCACTGTATGCTTTTGGAACCGGCACCGAACGAAATCCTTTGGTATAATTTTCTTTAATCTATTTCAGTTTTTCAACACTTTATTCCACCCTTTTCAAGTTTCTACCAATCAAAAATTACACAAACCATAAAAGACAACAATCGAAACTACTCCATTCTCTCTCTCTGGACATTGCCACAACGACACCAAAGGAAAAGTATTTCTACACATGTTTCTAACCCATACGGATGATGGAGAGAAAGCTGCAATCTGTGCTGGTCAAGTAAATACTGATTACTGAACTTGGCGTTGCCTTCCAATGCCACATCATTTCCCTATTACTTCTCTCTGAGATAACATAATAACATGGACGAGTCATTTAATTCAGGATTGGGCATGCCCTTTGACCTGGAGGAGTGGGGGGAGGCAGATTCAGCCTCTTCATGTTGAAAATGCTGAAATTCAAGTCCCCTTACTAATTAGGGGAAAGTGCAAAACAACCTACTAGTTATGGATTACAATGATAGGGCTTATATTATTAGTAGACCTATTGGTATTCCTGATATGTCTCCAGCTGTAATGAATAGCTGACACTTCTACCCTTTTTTTACCCTCAATTACGGTTTAAATCTTTGCTATGGTTTCCCTATATCTATTTCAATTTTCAAAACTTTATTCTCTTTTTTTTACCCTTCAACGCATCCTGTTACTGTTCTGTACTTCTAACCATGAAAATACATAGTGTACACGAATAAATGCCTAGGGAACCTACACACGATTCTCTCTCTCTCTCTCTCTCTCTCTCTCTCTCTCTCTCTCTCTCTCTCTCTCTCTCTCTCTCTCTCTCTCTCTCTCTCTCTCTCAATAAGTGTGTTTATCATATCCAATTATCCATTATTGTAGATTAAATACACATACTGGCATACATACATACATACATACATACATCCATATATATATATATATATATATATATATATATATATATATATATATATATATATATATATGTATATATGTATATATGTGCATATATATATACATATACATATAAATATATATATATATATATATGTATATATATATATATATATATATATATATATATATATATATATATATATATATATGTATGTATGTATGTATGCATGCATGTCAGCATGTATATATAATCGACAATAATAGATAATTGAATATGATGAACACATTTATCAACCACTTATTTGCACAGGAATTAGCAATTTTTTCCTTCAAAGACAAGTACTAAATACACTTATGACCATCCATCATCACTTTTTTTGACTAACTTTGGTAACAAAAAAATGGTTTCATATATTTTTTCATTGTTTAGAGGAAACTTTTAACAAAATGTATAAAATAGTATAAAAACATATAATTGCGCAGTCAATACAATTACAAACCTACTAAAGGACCTTGCCTTTACCAGATAAAAACACACAAAAACGACTTCAGAATAACAAGTTAGTTATTAACTTACTAAAGTACCGTATGTTTATAAGTTGACACTTACAAACACATAAAAAGACATTTCAATTGTAAATATACAAAAAGCAATGAGATATAATGAGCTAAGATCAGGTACTTGACACTAGTGCTGCCATTGAGCTTTGCAAAGGGGGAAGGGGGGGGGGGGGGCTGGCCTTAATATTTGGAAGTGAATGGAATAGAATGAAGCATTTCTTTGTGTCTGACAAGCAGACAGCTACATGGCACATAGTGCACATCCATTAAACACAGCGTATATCATTCTTCTTGCTTGCAGGTCGGTCTGTTTGGGAAAAAGACGCATATGACACTACTTGGTATCACTGCAGGTTGCTAGGTGGTGTGTACTCCTCCTGCATGTTAACCTTGGTGTCATGGTCTTTTGACATTTTGCAAACCGTGACCTGCCCAGCCAGATGATTTTTAGAGGCATGGCCTTTTCCTTCAAGGATTTGCAGTCTCTCTTGTACGCTCACATTCATAAGTGGCGTCAAGTGAAAAGAGTTATTTCTGTTCTTTATAAACTTTTTGAGTTATAAGAGCAAATCAGTACCTATACCAAGAATATATCTAATGTAAAATGTAAAAAAAACTATCTTCACTAGTAAAAACTTCGCCCTGTTCGGTGTTAACCCATTTAATAAAACGAAACCACACCCAATCTCCCCTTGCAATAACAACACGAGAAAATTCACCTCTCTGACTTCAAAAGGTTGGCATGCCCGTAAAGCCGCGAAAACAATGCTGCAACTTGTCAGATGACATATAGTGACATTCTGTATTTAGCTTAGTTTTCTCTGACCTGACATTGGGATAATGGAGCATCATGGGCAACATCAAATAAATTCTAGAGCTAAAACACAGGAAACTTCAGTAGCTATATGAAGAGTCATGACAGAAATACATAGAAATATAATCTCCCCAACCCTATTCGGATTTAGCTGTAAATTAAAGTCAAACAACAGTATTCAGGTGAATCAAACATTTCAACGAAAACAAGAACCTCACGAATCGGCTTAGAAAAGGACTACCCCGATGGGCTACTCTTGAGCAGGATAACCAATCATAATTGCTCAAGTGAATTATTGTGCTTTTGTTCCTTTCATTCTTTTTGATTTAGTTATATAACAATACATTTTCATCAATAATTATCAAATGCAAGTCAAGTCAGCTCATGCCTAAAATAAAATTTTCACAACAATAGACCTAGTATTGAGATTTAATTTTCAATGAGTGTTTGAAAACTGAAATCATCCATAACTGCTAAAGCCTTAATATAATTTGTTTTTCCTTTTTCCCTTTTTTCCCAGTTAAAACACGTATGATCCTGAAATTACAAGTAGCCTAAGCCACTACACTAGGATAATTTGAAACATAAATTCTTCTTTGTCTACATCTTTTCCCACTTCTATGTGGGGTCGATGTTAATTTGAAATATAATATGTCCCTTTAATTCAGCTACTTCATAAGAACTTACTGCCTGAGATGCTGTAGTTCCCAGATGTTGCTTTCTAGGTTGAAAATTTGTCCGAAAATACAAGTACACAATATCGTCACTGATGAACAACTGTACAAGAGCCATCCATACGTCACAAATGCAAAAGTCCAGGATGTACCCAAAGAGGTTGATGTTCCATTGTCTTGCCATTGTAAGTCTTTCAAAAATGTTAATGCCTCCCATCTTCCTATGGTATTTCTTGTTTACTTAAAAACATGGCATCTCCAAATCCTCTGCTGCTTGTTTTACAACAAAATGTCATCATTGGTGTCACCCCACCATCTGAAGAAAGGACAGTAACAATACTGCTGTCCTACAACCTTTGACTCGGATTCAGGTTTCCCTCTAGGTATAGCCTTCTATATCTTTACAGACGGGAACGACGGATAACCATTCCTGTTGGTTCTCACAATGCCCACATTTCTACAGTCATACTGTTCCATGAGGTACTGTCATACATGGCAGAATGTGTTATTTATTCAGGGTCTTAACAAGAGTCACAATAGTCCTGCTGATGACCTGCAAGGCATGTATGAAACCATCAAAGCTTGCCCTGCAAAACAGATTAACTCCCACTTGTCAAGACTTATTTTGAATATACTGCCACTAAGATGTGGTTCGTACCCCCTTGTAAGCTACCATAACCTCATCTACAATTTACGTTAGTCTCGGCAAACTTCTAAAACTCTGTGGTGACAGCACTGAAGTGGCCAAAATTTTCAAGAACCAAACATTGGTGGTTTTAGCATTCTAATACATGCTAAAATGAATCTGGGACTTCGTGAGCCAGAATCTTTACAAAAACATCACTACAGCAATCCTCCATACTAAGAACATCCATCACACCACGTTAGCGAGGATGCCAATAAACACCATCATTTCATGACTGTCAGTGGAGAAAGTAGTGCCAACATCCTTCTGCCTTGCAAAGAAGCTTACCTAGTAAACAATGTCATTCATAACAGACAGCATAAGCCCTGATTGGAAATACTCATAAGGGGATGGAATGGGTAATGAGGATGGGTAGATAAAGTTAGATAGCTACAAGTAACCAATGATCTCCTCCTTTGGTGGGCCTGGGTTATTCTCACCTTCTTACTGGGTCTAAAGCTAAGTCACAAGTCACAGAACCAGGTAAAAGAAGACAATGTGAGTAAGGACAATTATATCAAGTTAACAGTTAGGTGGGCAATAGAAATAAAGATATGTAAGTAAACACATTTTTAAAACTAGACAGAAGCACTCGTAGAGTGCAAACCTCCATCTTGTCATTTTACTTTGCAACATTTAATCCTTCCCCGTTCTTTACATAACAGTTTAAAATCCCCGGAAGTTTCATTTATTTATGATTAAAATTGCTGCCATATGGTTGATGACCGGAATTTGACCTTTAGCTTGGACTTAACCTTGGCTTTAACATGTATTAATTGGTGCAGATTTTCATACATTCAAATATGAACCAAGTTTGAAGTCTCAATGACAATGATGTCCAAACTTATGGCTGATTATGTGAATTGAATATTTTGCTTGTCCGTGGCCTTGACCTTTGACCTTGACCTTCCAAAATTTATTAATTTTTACTGTTTTACATAACAATTAATTCCTGCAAGTTTCATTACTCTACGATTAAAATAGTGGCCAGGAAGCTGTTTAAAAATAAAACACACAAATAGGGGCAAAAACATAACCTCCTTCCAACTTCGTTGGCGGAGGTAATAAGCAAAGTTAACTGGTTAGCCATAGCCATAGAGTTCAATACAAGAAAGTAAGTTTTCATGAAAGGTAATGAATATGAATACATTAAACTATAGAAATCAGCCTTTTTACCTCCCCATATGCAACTTGGGGTAACTATACCTCTTAGTCAGGGTAAAGGAGGTAATCTGATCAAGAGTTTCACCATCCATTGAGTAAATCATAATCGACCTCAATTTCACTCTTTTATTAACCTTGCATGGGTGTGACATACTTTGCCTTAGCATCCCACATGATATAGAAGCTGATGTTGGAAGCTGAATTTTTTTTTAAAATGTAGTTAATTATGGTCATCACAAGAATATTTTGGACCATCACATACTTTCTTATAAATGTAATGATAGCCCTGGAAGTAATCATATATCACTAGGCTATACCTATTAACATTACAAGAAATACGTACATACTATCGTTATTTTTACCTCCGCCAAGCTGGAAGGAGATTATATTTTTGCCCGTTTGTAAGTTTGTGAACAACTTCCTGGTCATAATTTTACTAATAGAGTACTGAAACCTTTAAGAATTGATTGCTATGTTAAAACGTGGAAGTGATTCAATTCTGAAATCAAAGGTCAAGATCAAGATCATGCAAAAGGTTCACCAAATTAATCCTAGCCTTAACCCAATGTTCGCATATGGTTGTCACACAGACTTCAAATATGCCTACGGTCTAAATTGACTTTGGGAAAGGCAAGTTTGTTTCCGTAAATAAGCTTCCGTGGGAGAGGTCTGCACTCTGGGTGTTTCATATTTGTCGTATAATAGTGACTGAAAATAGCACTTGATGTAATTATATACAACTAAGCTATACTAAAATTCCAAAAAGTTATAAGTGTCGTTGCCTTTCAAGTCAGAAAATGGCATTAGTAATTATATATCACCCGGCTACCCAAGAATTACAAAGTTATTATTGTCGTTGTTGTTTATAAACCACAGAAAAGGGTACTAGAAGTAATTATATATCACTATGACTCAGTTAATATTGTCATTGCTATCTTATAAACCCTTGAAAAGGGCTCTAGAAGTTAGCTTATACTACCAGGATATATTAACATATAAGAAGCAATTATTATTTCCATTATAACAATAAATATCATGGTTTCATTACCCGGACAATACAGTTGGGAGTAAGGAGTCTTTTTTTTTTTTTCTTTTCTTTTTTTTTTGTACCTTCACTGAATTTTTAAGCAACAGATTGCAAAGAGTACCTACTGATGGGCACCATAGCTATTATAAGAATGAAATATCTGGTGTTCCTCCTTTCATACTTTAAATGCATGATATGTGATTTGGCCTAGAAAACAAACTCTTTACATATGGAGATGATGCTACTCTTTGCATCAAATTCATCCCCTGAATATACACCTGGGGTTAGTGAATGTCTTCATAGAGATCTAGTTAAAATCAGTGCATGGTCCTAATTATGAGGCATATAGTTTTAACTTAACAAAACTCAAAAGTATGATTGTAAGTTGGTTGAGGACATTAGTTCCTCAACATCCAGATCTTTGCATTGACCAATATTTCTTAATTATAATTACTCCTTTAAAATTTCAAATTTGACTCTTGATTACAAATTTACTTTTGAGAAACACATTTGGTTAGTTTCTTCTCCAAATGGCAAAAAAAAACGGGGCTTATCGAGAAAGTCTCAAAATTTTTGGTGATCAGTCCATCTTGAAGAAATGTTTCAATTCTTTAATTCTTCCTTTTTACGGGTATTGTTTCCCAGCATGGTCTTCAGATGCTGAGTCTCATCTCAATTTGTTGGAAAGTAACTTGTGCTCTATCAAGTTCCTTATTCGTGATCTGCATATATATCCCTGGCACAATCATTTAGTTCTTGATGTATGTTGCATAATATTCCTTCATGATTCTGACCACCTTTCCATTCAAATCTTCCCCAGACTGTACCATCCTGTACATAGTATATTTAGTTAATTCTAACAGTTTTCCCTTCTCCATCATAAGGCTTGATACTACGCAGTAATTCTAGAAGTTTTTATCCCAGATTTGGCCAGCTTATGGAATGAGCTTCCTATTCTTGTAGTTGAATAGCTGGAACTTCAGCAGTTCAAACTTGCAACAAATGTTTTTAAGATGAACACGTTGACATAAGTTTTGTTTTATAGTTTATATTATGAAAGATCGATTTCAACGTCATTACTGATCTTAAAATATTTTACTACTTTTCATTCATTAATTTTCATATATAATTTATCTATATCTGCTAATCTCAATTACCACATGCTGAGTGTTTAACCAAAATTTCTTAATCATAAAATTTCTAGGACCTACCTTTATCGTCTGTCTCCACAATGGCACCTACTGACCTACCTGTAATTAGAAACAAGACAATTCAGTTGCGTCCAGAATATCATATTGCATTCGAAATTATAATAAGAATTTTATTATTGATTGATGAAGCATATGCTTTATCAGTTAGTGAATTTAAATAAAATAATCTTTCCTCTAGCTTAAAAAAAAAAAAAACAGAAAGGTGAAGAAAGAGGTAGGACTTACCTCAATTATTTGACTAATTTTTGTAAGCTAAGGACTGACACATTATTAGTCTGACTTTTTTTATCATCATCATCATCATTATTATTATTATTATCATTATTATTATTATTACTAGCTAAGCTACAACCTTAGTTGGAAAAGCAAGAAGCTATAAGCCCAAGGGCTCCAACAGGGATAAATAGCCCAGAAAAATAAGGAAAAAAGGAAATAAATAAACGATATAAGTAATGAAAATTTAAATAAAATATTTTAAAAACATAAACAACATTAAAACATATATTTAATCTATAAACTATAAAAGGACTTATGCAAGCCTGTTCAACATAAAAATATTTGCTGCGAGTTTGAACTTTTGAAGATCTACTGATTCAACTACTCGATTAGGAAGTTCATTCCACAACTTGGTCACGGCTGGAATAAAACTTCTTGAGTACAGTGTAGTATTGAGCCTCATGATGGAGAAGGCCTGACTATTAGAATTAACTGCATACCTAGTATTACAAACAGGATGGAACTGTCCGGGAAGATCTGAATGTAAAGGATGGTCAAAATTATAAAAAATCTTATACAATATGCATAGTGAACTAATTGAACGAGTGCCAAAGGTTAATATCTAGATCAGGAATAAGATAGTCCATAAATTCCTGTCCAACAAATTAAGATGAGATTCAGCAGCTGAAGACTATACAAGAGAACAATACTCGAAACAAGGTAAAATGAAAGAATTAAAACACTTCTTCTGAATAGATTCATCACCAAAAATCTTGAAAGATTTTCTCAATAAGCCAATTTTTTGTGCAATTGAATAAGACACAGAGCTAATGTGTTTATCAAAAGTAAATTTTCTGTCGAGAATCACACCTAAAATTTTAAGTCATACAAAGTTAAAGAAACATTATCAATGCTGAGATCTGGATGTTGAGGAGCCACGGGCCTTGACCTACTTACAATCATACTTTTGAGTTTTGTTAGGATTCAACTTTATAAACAATAATTTGCACCATGTACTAATTTTAGCTACATCTCTATTAAGAGATTCAGCAACCCCATATCTACATTTTTACAGAAAAAGCTGGGATAAAGTAGGATTGATGGATTATGAACTTTGAACCAAATTTCCCAGCACTGGAGGTTGGGAATCATTAAGCGCTGTGGTACAACTTGTGGAAATCAGTGCAAGTGCACTACGAAGTTAAAATCAGAAGAGGCAGAACAGCAAGAAAGGAAGAAGAAATGAGAGTAAAGTATAGAGAGAGAAAAAATGGCATAGAGGGACGGTGCAAAGGCCATTCATCAATGTCTACAGTACACTGGGCGAGGTACCCTGACATCATTACCTCCTTTAGGGAAGTTCATAGTGCTTGACGACTAGGTATTAAAAAATTCATACAAACGACTAGGCTGAACCCACTCCAAACTAAGGATGATACAATCATAGTATATTAGAGTTTTCTTTAGGTCAGGATCTTATTGATTTGGGCCCTTTAGGGAATTGGTCCCCAAAAACCATATATGCTTATTCCATTTCTCAGGTCATATGAAAATGTCACTCTTACTGTGTTGTTAGAAGAAAACAGAAGTCGTTATGGAGCTTTTTCATATCATACTTACTTTACTTAAAGGGCTACTTTTCTGATCCTATACAGCAGGGAAACATGACTCTCTACAGATCCTCCAGTCATTTTGTCAAGTTTGTTCCAAAGCATTCAACATTTCACACCACGTATTGCTCGTTTATTGTTAAATCTATACTATCAAAGCACTTAGAGACTCTCTAAGAACTTTTTCAGTTTCCTCTTGAAAGCCTCAATATCTTCAGTCTTTCCGATGTCTAGTGGGAGCTAATTGTATAGTCTCAGGGCCACATATTCAAATACTCTAGAGCCTACAACAGACATATCTAGGTTCCAATAATTTTAAACCGTCTAACTATTCTTATGTCAACACAATTTGTTGGCTTCACAATATGTAGCAATTCTCTTAGATATCTTGAACGTCCAGGTCTCACTTTAATAGGCAGCCAGTGTAAATCAATTAGTATAAAAAGTGATCCTTTCCCAGGGTGGGACGCCTTTTATCAGTCTTGCTCCTTTGTTCATTGTTTTGTAATTTCTTAAGTTGCACTTTTGGTGAATTGTAGTAGATGGAGTTAAAGTAATCAATTCTGGTACTAAGATATAGATATATATATACATACATACATACATACATACATACACACACACACACACATATATATATATATATATATATATATATATATATATATATATATATATATATATATATATTTGGGCTAAAGCCATGTCTTCCTGATGGAAGTTCCTAAGGTAGCTTCTAAAGGATATATTATATACTACAGTGATATTCCCAGAGAATTACCCTTCGGGTCCTAGAATTCTAACTCCTGGAGCGAATATCCTTAAATTTTCTCAAGGATATCGCGTATATCAGAGGACGCACTCTTGACACATCACATAGCAATCTCTACCCCAAACAGTGTTAACGCTTCGAGGGGGGGGGGATGTGGCAAAAGAATAGAAGGGTGGACATTCCTAATTTTGTAGCGATTTTGCTTAGTGGTGTTCCCTGTTGATCTAACTTTTCGATCGATTTTCAAGGATTTATTATGCATTCTTCGACTTCTTTCGCCTTTGGAAAGTTGAGTATTGGGTCTTTACAATGAATAGTTTTTTAGCTTCCTTTTCACAGTGAAATTTGAGTAATTTATTGTGTTTAGAGCTGGCCTGTACCGGAGGCGCTATGAGCGCTGTCGTTTGTTGGGCATGTTATTTAGTTAGCAGAACGACCTCCCGGTTTTTAAATAGCTTCATATATCATTGATTAATTATTTTTATGTTAGCTATTTAGTCAAAATATTCTTGTAAAGATATTTACATTGTGCATATTTTTCCTTTCCATGTCGATCGTATAGTTAGAGTCTCGGTGAGTTAGGTAACCGAGATCTCGTCTCACCTAGGTTTCTAACCTAGGCGTGTTATTATGCGTAACACACTCCCCGGTTACCCTTGTGTACGGTGATTTCAATTAGGCAGAGACAGATGAATTTTATATTCTCCCCTTCCATTTGAACCTTCTTTCTGGAGAAGGTAGTAATAGTAGACTTTTACATCCCTTTTACTGTATATATATATATATATATATATATATATATATATATATATATATATATATATATATATATATATATATATATATATATATATATATACATACATACATACAGTATTAGGTAGCCTGTTCTCCATGCTATCTCTTTTTCTTTTAGCTAGCAGGTTAGATGCGCTAGCATTAGCTAGCTATGTTGACGACATGCTGGCTGTACTACAGTATATGTTTATACAGGTAGTTAGTATTTTACAGTATAGGATATACTGTAAATAGAAAGCTTCTGTATATTTTATGCTAGTAGTGCTTTTCCAATATATTTGAAAATCCTACCCAAATATTTGTGGAACCCAATCTCATATTGAAAGAATTTAATTCTTCAATAGTCTGATTAGTAATCAGTCTTCAGATTACCCTGCAATATTAAAATTTTAAGGACTGGAGATTACACTCCTAACCCTTAAAGGGCAGAGCCCTTATCCTCGAGTCTCCATGATTAGGAAACTCTATGTTTTAATGTTGTAAGGGGGGTCACAGCAAATAAGTTGGGTGGGATATATACAGATATATGTTTTTCCTTTCCATACTATATACAATTATACAGTAGCCAGTATATTGCAATATAGTGCATACTGCAAATAGAAAACTACAGTAAACAGTAACTATTTCTAGCATATTTTTTGGTATCCTCATGTGAGCTTATGCTGCAGCCACTTTTACATTGAAGGAATAGCGTTTCTTCGTTAGGCTGACTGAGAAATCAGTCTTCCGTACCCCACAGTATTTAGTATGATAGGGACAGTGAAGTATTCACTTCCCTATCCCTAGGGGGTTTTAAAAAACCCCTTTTTTCAGTTGGAATTCCTTCGAAAAGTAAATTCCTATCACTTAATACTGAGGGGAGGTACCAGCATTTGCTTGCAAAGGATACACAAGTATGTGTCTCCTACTATCCCTTTATAGCTTGCTATTCTAAGCTATTCTGTTAAGATATGACTTTTGATTTATTGGCTATCAGTGAGATAATCAATCGTATACTCATTTTGTTTTCCTTTCTTTACAGGAGGAATGCCAGATGTCATTTGTTGCAGTCTTCTGCAAAACTAAAGAGTAAGTGTTTTTACGGACATAATGCATGCAGGTTTCGTGCCCCCTGCAATACTATTTCCAGACACCTGCAGGATTGGAACCCGCAGGCCTGCAAAGTATGTCGGGCTCTTTTGTCCGAAGGTTTCAAGAATCCCAAGTCGGAGGATACTAGGGATGCAGCTCGTTTCAAACTACGCATCTCGGTGAGAGGCTTTCAGAAAATCTCTCCGGGACCTTACCTGCCTAATGACAATATGCGTAGGTTACTATTTCCAACGGCGAGTAAGGAAATAATGGTATCCCAGACACGAGGTACATTTCCCGATGGCCATATAACCTTCGGGAAGGAGGGCAAAAAGCGCCCACGGCAAGAAGAGGAGAATGTCGGGTTGGAGTTGTCTCCATCCCAACTGGCTCATGAGCCAACGACATCGATATCTCCGCCTTTTATCCCTCTTTTAGATAGAATGAACCAGTTATGGGCCCAAGTCAAGAATCTAGTAGAAAATTTGTGCAAACAGAGCACAAAGCAGGAAGCGAAAAGCAAGGTAGAGCTTGGTAAAGCTCCACTTGTCGCACCTAAAGGGTCGTACAAAAGACTCGTTGATCAAGACCTTCTGACATGCTCCACAACCAATCCCTGGAGGTTTGCGGAGCTAATGCCGATTTTAAACGGCAAACTCTACATCTTGGAGAAGATGGGTGCTGTTCCTTTGGACAAAATCCAGTTCTGGCCAAGCTTTGACGCTTTCCCGAACTGTTTCATTAGACTGAAGGATGAACCAACATCAGAAAAAGGAACGGAATCAAAGGAGGTTATGATTCTAGACAATGATAAAGCACAGGCTATCCTATCAAGCTGCATAGAAAAGGCGGGTTACTCGGTGTCGAAGGTATCCACTCCGGGTAACAAGCACTCTTCCTTCCTTGCTCCTGCTTCAATTTCATTCCCCTTTACGGAGAAGGCTTTCAGATATGTCACTGAGGCAATAGAGACAGGTAAACCGTGTCCTACACTCAAAGAGTGCGAGCCTCTGTCACTAGCATTTCCCAGACAGGAGAAGAACTGGAAGGAGGCCCATTTCACCTTTTCAGTAGGAAGACTTGAGGCGGATATCACCAGTCGGCAATTTAAGGAAAATCTTCCAAAATTATCTGAGTTTCTCTTACAGGGCGAACAAGAAACAAAGGAGAGACTTGCAGCCTCCTTATCTCTACAGAACTACATAGAGTTCTCTTCGGCTCATCAAGATACCCCACACATGCTTAAGGTTTTAGCCAAAATTCCTATGGCTACTTTAGTAAAAGACCTTTATGCCTTTATAAAGGCTGTAAGATCATGTAGGGAGTTTGTGTTAGCTAACGCAACAGCGAAACACGATACAAGAAAGCTAATATCTTCCAACATCTGGGGTAAAGAATTTTTCCTGATGAGGTAGTCAAGGAAGCGATTAAGAACGCCTCTACGGAGAAAGTAGGACTTCTCCAAAAGTGGGGCATCTTTTCAAAAAGAGAATCTTCTACGGTTGTGAGTCCCCAACCTAAAAGGAAGATGGAGAGGTTTGGACATCCATTTCGGGCAGTTCAACAACGTTCCACAGTTGTACTGACCGAGACATCACAGACAGATGGTCGAAAAAAGATTCCTACTGATCAGTCGAAGCATAGGAATGCTTCTAGTAGGAGGGAGATTCCTTTAGGATCGCCGGACCTTCGATCCTTGGGTCCATGGCCTAATCAAGATGGGACTAAGTTGACAGGTGGAGATATCTCTACCACCATTTCCTCTACTCCTCCAATTATCCAAAACCCTCCTGGAGGAGTTTACCTGAGAGCTCTAGAGCATACAGGTGGTAAGGAAAATTTAGTCCACTGAATTCCAGGGAAGGCCGTTGTGTGTTTACGATAAGGACTCAAGAAAATTCAGTGTCATTCAGGACTTATCGCCACTCAACAAGTCCAAATGAAACGAGTCCAGGAGGTTTATCCTCTTGAACATAAGGACCCTGCTGCAGAAAAGGGTGCCTATAGTCTTACCAGACCTGAAAGTCATCTATCGGCAGCTTCCAGTCAATCACCCTTCCCCTCCTATCTAAGATTCAGGTTACACAAAGTAACGCACTTCCTAGGGGAGATACTCGTCAGACTAGACAGAGTCCTAGCTGCCTTCATGAAATTGGCAGACACAGTCATGCAATATTTAAGCCTAAGAAAGGTTCAGGCAACATTGTTCCTGGACGAGAGGCTGGGGTGGGCCGCACCCAAGCTGGCTGGTCTATGAACATCCGTAGAAATGATCCGGTTCCCGGAACATCGTGGATGAAAGATAAATTTCAGATTCCCAAAACGAGAACTGGGAGAAACACTGTTCTCTCTCCAGTTCGCAATAAAGGTAGGCCCTGTGCTAGGGGCACGGCGGCAAGATGCACCGGGAACCTGGAAAAAACAAGCACCAAACGCTCGAAGAGGCCTAAACAGACCGATAGCGGTACTTCCTTAATCGCTTGCCTAACAAAGGTCAAAGCCCGAAAATCTCAAGACCATGTTGGTCCAGTCATGAGTAGGGAAACTCTCTCCAAGCAGATCAGATTGTCAACAGTTGATCTGGGACTCCGAAGCGATAACGAGACGCTGCAATCGACGATGCTAGGAAACGTCTCATACAGTTTAAGTGTAGTTAGCCATCCCTTACCTAAAGGGATGGCACTTGTCAGCAGTTCACATACAACCAATCCGCAATGTGATAGTGGATGCTCTACTCAGGCTAAGGGTGATAGAGTTAGAATGGTCCACGGACGCAGACCTATTCTCTCCCAGATGGGAACAAGTCCCCGAACTGCAATCCGACCTCTTCATTACGAGCGCTGTCATGGAACTGCCTTGATATGTAGCCCCATACAATATCTTGTCTCTGAAATGGAAAGGATAGACTTAGGATTTCCAGTTCATCCCGTCCAATTACCTGCTGAGAGTTCTCAACATGCTGAGATCCTTCCAGTCAGGACATATCCAGAAGGTTCAGAGATTAGTTGCCTTCAATTTATTATAGAGAACCCAAACCCTTCATTGCATGATTTTCTTGCTCTAGTGGTTAAGAAAAGTTTTGGGATCTCAAAAGGCAATAAAGAATTCTTAGAGGAATACAAGTCTAAGTCAACTAGAAGACAATATGAGTCATCATGGAAAAAGTGGGTTGCTTTCGTAAAAGCAAAAGGACCGAGAGAAATTTCAATGAACTTCTACATGTCCTTCTTTATCCATCTTCATAACCAGGGTTTGGCGGCCATCACGATAACTACGTGTAAGTCAGCCTTGACTAGACCTCTTCTATATGCCTTTCAAGTAGACTTGGCGAATGAGATCTTTAATAAGATCCCGAAGGCATGTGCGAGGCTTAGGCCTGCTGCACCTCCAAAGCCTATCTCTTGGTCTTTGGAAAAGGTCCTACATTATGCCTCATCCTTGAACAATGAAGATTGTTCACTTAAGGATCTAACCCAAAAGGTTATTTTTCTGTTCGCTACAGCCTCAGGGGCTAGAGTTAGTGAAATAGTGGCCCTCTCTAGGGATGAGGGCCACATTCAGTTCTCAGAAACAGAAGAACTGAATCTCTTCCCTGATCCATCCTTTCTCGCTAAGAATGAGCTACCCACCAAAAGGTGGGGTCCCTGGAGAATCTGCCCTCTGAAGGAAGATGTCTCTCTATGTCCGTTAGAGTGTCTAAAGGTCTATCTTCGTACAACTTCAGACTTCAGGGGAGGACAGCTCTTTAAAGGAGAAACCTCTGGATCAAATCTATCCCTAAAACAACTGAGGGCGAAGCTCACCTACTTTATTCACACAGCGGATCCTGACAGTACTCCCGCAGGTCATGATCTGAGAAAGATTGCTTCATCACTGAACTTCTTTCAGTATATGGACTTTGAGCGTCTTCGTTCATACACTGGATGGAAATCATCCAGAGTGTTATACAAACACTATGCGAAACAGGTACATGAACTGAAACACCATGTAGTGGCGGCAGGTAGCGTATTGGAACCTGCCCCCTAATTACTGTTATAGACACTCAATGGTTTGGTCTTCAAATGTACTCGCACATATACTGGGTGAGAATCATCCACAGTGTTCTACAAACACTATGCTAATCAAGTCCATGATCTGAAGCAGTATGTGGTGACGTCTGGTAGAATACTTAACCCGTCGTCTAATTCTACGATGAACAGCTAATTGACTGGGACTGTCAATTAAAGGGAGAAGAGGTCATCCCTCTTAGGGTGTGACCTCCTTTGATCAAGTGTTACCATGGTGACACTAGCTCTGTTCAAATTCCCAGGTGTGGAATTATATAGATGGCACTAGTGCCGGTGTACGTAGTACACAGTGCCGATAAAAGTAACCAGTTCAGGTATTTTGAAGAGAATTTGTCTTTAATTCTCTTCAATCTGAGAGTGGCACTCATCATTTCTTGCTTCCCAAGAAAGAAAGATAATCTCTGTACAGGTTACATGTATAGTTCCGTTATCATGCTACATTAATTTTACTTACTAGTAAACGTCTATTAGAATGTAATTGCGTCCTAACTCGCCCGACAATTGCATGTTTAAAGTCCACAGTATGTACTTTTATATATTTGTATGCTCACAAACAATGGAATTAAGAAACACTTAAGTATTTGGTAATTTTCACAAACTACAAGATGGTTTGTTCATCTGGTGTATTCTTATGTTTGTCCATACAATGTATGCTTACCTTGAGACCCCCCCTTTCTACTGTCTAGAATGACTCTTCCCTGTAGGGGGCAGGAAGCACTAACATCGGAGATGATTAGTGATAATGATGGATAACGGTAACGTCATTTGTCTCGATTGATCCAAATGATCATAGAAAGGTTGTCCCAAGGTTAAGGCACTGATGAAAATCCACAGATACATTAATGCTCTGGTATACTTCCATCAGGACGACATGGCTTGAGCCCAAAAAACGGATTTTGAGCGAAGCGAAAAATCTATTTTTGGGTGATATCACCATGTCGTCCTGATGGACCCACCCTTCTTTCTTAAAAGAAAAGATCTTCACAGTTCCCTCCCCGACAGACTGTATCTGTAGCTCCACGCTCAATGATACAAGGAATGTCCGCCATCCTGGGAATGGCGCTGGGGTGGTTGTCAATAGTAGTGCGGGAACGGGGGTAACCTTGTTATGGCCCCCATCTATTCTTTTGCCACGCCCCCCCCCCCCCCCCCCTTGAAGCGTTAACGCTGTTTGGGGTAGATTGATATGTGACGTGTCAAGAATGCGTTTTCTGATATACGAGATATCCTTGAGAAAATTTAAGGATATTCGCTCCAGGAGTTAGAATTCTAGGACCCGAAGGGTAATTCTCTGGGAATATCACTGTAGTATATATTATATCCTTTAGAAGCTACCTTAGGAACTTCCATCAAGACGACATGGCGATATCACCCAAAAATAGATTTTTCGCTTCGCTCAAAATCCGTTATATATACATATATATACATATATAAAGTTATGGACAAACCTCTAGATCAGAGGTTCTCAACCTTTATTGCTTAGTGGCTCATTAATGATGTCTAAAATCATCATGGAACCATGGCTTGTCCTTCATTCGGTTCCTTAGTACATGAGAAGAGATACGCCTATTAATCATGTTGACTAGATTCTCATTCAATGGAACTACAGGATCACCACTACTATACAATTGTGATCAATTCAAGCCCAAAAGATCATGAAAAATCCCATTCCAGTCTGCTTGAGATTTCATATAAATCTTATATGAGGAAGATACACCAGGGACAAGCTGCTCAAGGGGAGTCGGTGTATATGAGGTCCAATCAGTTACAAAACTATGAGTAGCTTCACTTACGATTTGCTAACAGCCTGATTCAGGGGCAAAGTCTAAAACTCTTAAGCCATGGAGATTGATAGGAGAAACCGCAATATATATATATATATATATATATATATATATATATATATATATATATATATATATTATAGCCACAGAAGGAAAAATCAAAAGAATTGATTGGAGTTAGCATTTTCGTTCATTAGGGACATCAACAGACTCAACAATGAGAATACATATACAAAGACATCATATTTATACAGAAGGGGATCCAACAGCTGTCAATTTCTTAATAATGCCGGAATTATTAAGAAATTGACAGCTGTTGGATCCCCTTCTCCTGTATAAATAAGATGTCTTTGTATATGTACTGTCATTGTTGAGTCTGTTGATGTCCCTAATGGATGAAAGTACCAACTCCAATCAAATCCTTCAATTTTTCATTCTGTGGCTATAATACATTTTATATTCATCATGTGTCAGCTTTCGTGATGTTTACACACACACACACACACACACACACACACACACATATATATATATATATATATATATATATATATATGTCCCATGTCAACAGATATGAGACATCGGAACATGGGTTTTTTCACTTTATCACAAAAGGGTTCGTGAATACACTGTGTACAGTCGATACTCTCAGGTGAGTACCTTGTCTACTGATCGCTCAAATGGTACCGACTAACCCTCGCAAGCAAGATGCAATCTGGCTATCTCTATTATTATTATTATTACTAGCCAAGCTACAACCCTACCTGGAAAAGCAAGATCCTATAAGCCTCAGGGCTCCAATAGGGAAAAATAGCCCAGTGAGGAAAGGAAATAAGGAAATAAATAAATGATGAGAATAAATTAACAATAAATCATTTTAAAAACAGTAACAACGTCAAAACAGATATGGCCTATATAAACTATTAACGTCAAAAACAGATATGTCATATATAAACTATTAAAAGACTCATGTCAGCCTGGTCAACATAAAAACATTTGTTCTAACTTTGAATTTTTGAAGTTCTACTGATTCAACATGCTGAATTGTTAGGTTTTGTGTAATTCTCTACTATGATGGAAATATACTGTCAAAAACGACACATAATTCTAGGGACACGTCACGTATAACAGAGTTCAGTGATCGCGCCCTCCAATTTATGACACTCATAGTGCTCTTAAAAGGCTCTTCAACTCACTATATAAAACATATTTTGAATACAATGATTAGGACATTACACCCCCCCGCCACAGTTCCTCATCTGGGAGGTGTGCACTCGCCCTCTCTAGTCTATAATATATGGAGGACACTCCGACCCGGAAGAGGCATGGCATGTACTAGATAGAAATGCAACATAAAATATAGACATAGAAATCACCCAAAAAATATAACACATCTTCCACAAAACAATAAAAAATGAAATACTACATGTAAAAATGTACACAATATTAAATAATTTCACTCATTTCTTCTTATGACCTCTGCAACTAAAATACAGAATACCCCAAGTGAAAAAAAAAAATCATATCAACATCAGTATTACACAACCTTCTATCGGCAAAATGCACCCTCCTGCTTTCACTGTTATTGTATCTTTTTCCCCAAAAAGGCATATTTGATTACTACTGATAAAATCAATCCCTAATATAGCCTCGATTGCTGGAATTCCCAAGGTGGGCAACCGCTTCTAGTTCTGAAAGGCGCCGCTCGCGAGAGCAAGAGTCAAGCACGCGTTGCGCGCGATCAAGTTGTTCAGTTTGTTTGCCTACTTGGCGCTCAATAATATTGCGCTTGGCGCTCAATATTGCGCTTGGCGTCACGTCCATGCGCAAGCTGTACTGAATCCGACTGACGTTTGGCGTCATGGTCTGCTTGACATGCGTCATCACGTTCTTTTTGTTTTAAGTCACGCTTAGCTACTGTAGACGCACCATGACACGTTCAGGCGCCTGGCGCTTGTTGTGGCGCCAGGAATGATGATTCTCAACGTCACGTTCACTCGCTTGACGTTTGCTGTCAAGAGAAATAGGTACTCTATGAGCACTAACACACTTAGTAAAGCAGTTCCATCACCCCAATCACCATCGCGTGTAAAGGTAGGCCGCCTGTGCAACATCGCATCACGATCGGAATCATGACAAACCAAAGCTTTGCCGATCGCGGGCAGATAAGAATGCATAAACGTTGAAAGTTGCTGCTTCATGTCAAGCAGCATAGACCACTTAGGATCAACTTTAGGTGAAACAGGAGTCGAAACTTCCATAGCGAATTCGCCCTCTTCGTCGCTCGCATAACGCTCCACATAATCGGGAGATGGAATCCAGTCCGATGGAGGCGGCGGTGCATGCACCGTAACACCAGTCTCAGGAATAAGCTCTGACTCAGTCTGAATTATCCCCTTATCAATTTCCGACATTTTGTTAGTGCGTTTAGGAGGAGAGCATTGAGCAGACAATTGAAAGCGCTCTGGCGAATCCCAATGGCTACAGCCAGGCGCTTGTGGTGATGGATCGTGTTGCTACGCGCCTTCATCCGCCTTTCTTTTAAGGGGTTTGGTAGCTTGACGCCAGACTTTGCCATGCGTAGCTTCATCCGAGGATAAGGATAAAAAACTAACCTCACCTTTCCCATGATGAGGCTGAGCGATCTGTGACATCGAGACAACAGGAACGCTCGAAGGTACGTCTGCGTGATTGATGACGCCTCTCGTTCCCTTTCGCTGATCGACTTTACTTCTCCCATGGGTTTGGGAGCTTGCAAGAGGTCTAAGGCTAGGTGAACGACAAGAATGCGAAGACGCACTCTCCACATCACTGAAAACATTAATAGCACTACTAATATTACCACTTTTAAGCAGATTAACTTCGGACATAATTTGGTCTCTGTCCGCTGCTAGCGATTCCACCCTTGAACCAAGAGCCTGGATCGCTGTCCTCATATCTTTCATTGTCGGCTCAGATTGAACAGGATTAGGTTCAGGATCTACCACTACAGGGGAAGAACTAGGTTCAATGACATTCGAAAATGATAAATCCCTTGATCGAGAGGAACTACGTCTGATTCTATCTCTTTCTAATTTGCGAGAGTAGCGTTCATAAGCCAACCACTGACTCTCGGATAATTCAAAACATTCTTGACATCTATCTTCAAACTTACAAATTTTACCCCTACATTTAATGCAAATCGTATGGGGATCTACAGAGGCTTTTGGAAGCCGAGTTTTACACCCTTAAATGCACTTCCTATATGAAGGGGAGGGGTCAGCCATTTTGAAATGTAAATAGAGAGATCAAAATCAAGCAAGGGTAAAACAAATGATCCAATTCATGCAATTCAAAATGTATTCAAGAGAATCCGTAAGCGAGTACAATAATTGCGAAAGTCAAAACCAATAAACAACTGTACATCACCAAGAATACTGTTAATTCCTGATAAAAGGCGAGTGAGTTTCCAAAGCTGTTGCCAATATGGCGGCAGAAGAAAATCTGATACTAGGAGGGATAGTTCGACCTAGCTCCGTGGTGAAGCTAGTGTATACCTAGCATATCTATGCGATTGCCGCGAGTTTTGAATTTTATGCCGGTAAGAAGAATAAAACTATTATATATAACCAGCGGATAAGTTTAAATGTTTAAAATATTTTGTTTTGCAATATTGTGGCAACAATGAGAGAATAATAAAGAACTGTCAATATCACGGTGTTACTAAAAATTAAAGTGACACTATTTGCCCACCTCTGGTTCTAAGTACTGACTAGATATTAACAAAAAAGCATTTCGGTGTGACAGAGGCATGTTGAATTGAAAAACAAGAAGTGAAAAAAAACATGTAGTTTTTATGTATCTATTTTTACGGGAACTTGGTTTTAAAAGTCACATTTAGATATAGAATCTAACTTGTTACTTGTATATAATCATATTGGTTTTAGATTTTGTTATAAATTTGTTGAAAATGAATTAAGAATTTCTCACAAAACTACAAATGATTGGTACTCCTTCATTTGTGAGGTTATTGTGCATTGGGTATAGAGTCAGAAAGGTGAAGCTCACCTTCACCCGCAAACCTAAGTAGCCTAAGTACACAAAGGGTTTTAGGCTGTCTTATATTTAATATGGCTGTGTAAGGGGGGGGGGATCGCAAGAAGGGCAAAGGCCCCCCTCCCCGCTGGGTAAGGATACGGCTACTAGGTTACGTTAGGTTAGGTAGTTTGTTTAGGTTAGCTGGTGTCCTTGTTTTAACATTTTCGTATGTTAAAACGGATTCTTTAATTCATTTCCCACCCAAAAACTCCAATTTCCCACTGGGGGTCCTGCAAGAATGGAAAGGTTAACTAATAGGGTACCAATACGGTTTTATTGTAGTGTATTACAGGGCAATGTAACCTAGAAAACAACTACTTTTTCTTATAGAAAAAATTACGCTCTCTTCGAAAATGAAACTCGCTCCCATCGCAAATGAATAGTTTCAGAAATATATATACATCTATATCCTACGATAATGGGGGACCCCCAGTGGGAACTCGGGGTTTTGGGTGGGGAAACGATATATAATCGTAAAACAAGCCTTTTCTTCTCTATACATTACCTTCTTGAATGAATTATAATCGGAGGAAAATACAAAACAGTATATCTGGATAAACTTTGGAGGCACCATTGCAAAGATTATTTCATGAAAAAATACAATAACCAGTGCTGCCAACATCTAATGTAGATCAAATGTTAGCATTCCATGCTAACATTAGCACCCGTACGTACGTACGTTCGTGCATACCAGTTTTCGACCTGCGCAAATATCTCTCCCCCAGCGCAGAGGCTTTTCCCCCTCCAATAACTCGTTTTATTATTGTATACCTTTTAAAATCACCTCATTTTATATTCCCATTCAATATTATTTATCATTCATTCCATTTTATCTTCCTATATTGGGTTTATTTCTTTTGTTACTTCCTTCTTCACTCCCCGGGTTCACATAAATACTTGCTCCAGACTAGTTTCCCAATCCAATTCATTCATGGTAAAATCATCTCATTTTATATTCCCATTAAATATAATTTATCATACATTCCATTTTATCTTTCTATATTGTTTTTATTTCTTTTGTTATTTCCTTTTCACTCCTCGGTTTCACATAATTACTTTCTCTGGACTAGCTTCCCTATTTACTTCATTCATGTTTACCCTCTAGCCTCCGTTGTTTTTCCCTTAACCAATCACGAACCGATAAGTATTCAAAGTTTACACAAGGGGGTTGTCAACTGGTATTTCCTTACCCTAACCCCCTTCCTTTATCTCTTTGAGTGGTCTGTTCATACGACTTCCACCAAACCCTTTGTCCTAGTAAGGTGTCCATCATTTCAAGTGAGATTTATTTTTCCGTATTATGAGATGGAGGAAGTTATAGAAACTTTAAACGGCTGCAGTATTCCGTACCTAAAAGCATTTGCTAATTTCCATAGTGATTTTTATGATTCTTCAGCCAATGTTGATAATTTCCTGAAACCACACAACGTAATTCCTAAACTCTTACAGTGCCGTTCTTTTTCATCTTACAGGAAAGTCATTCATGTGTTTTATTGTAATACCGAATCCAACATACCTAAAACCAAAAAGAAACGTCGTTGTGGTTATACAGTTACTTCTTATAAAGGTACGTTTTTGGAAAAAAGTCGTCTACCCCCATGGAAGATAATATTATTTGCAAACCACTTTTTACATAAACATTGGCCCAACAACCATCCTCATCCTAGTCATAGGAGTTAAGCCGTCAGTCTCACCCTCCAGTGACCCGCAAGTTTCGACGTCTTTTTATTAAAAGCAAGTCATTCCTCAATAGTCATTATATGTGTTTTGGGACAGGGGAACTGCTAAGTTTGGTTAGGTGGGTTTGTTAGGTTCTGTGCCCTTTTTGTACTTTTTATATATTGTGTAACACTTATATGGAAAATTTATTTAAAATACGTATGGAAATATCTATCATTACTATCGCTAGTAATGTCACAGTATCGCTGGTAACTGTGTATCATTCGTAACAAGGAGAATTTTACCGTTTTCAGTAAATACCCGAGGTTTGTGACCTGTCATACTACTAGTTTAGGTTAAGTGGGTTTGTTAGGTTCTGTGCCCTTTTTGTACTTTTCACATATTGAGTAAAACTTATTTGGACAAATTATTCAAAATACGTATGGAAATATCTAGCATTGCTATCGTTAGTAATGTCATCGTGCCGTTGGTAACTCTGTGTACCATTTGTCAACGTTTGTAACACTGTGTACCATTGGTAACGTTGCTAATGTTATCGTTCGCAGTACATTCGTAAGAGAAGTGACACCGTTGAACAAGTGCTTATATTTAAATATTTCAACACAACATATATGACAACAGTAATTATATTTAACCATTTTAACAGAAAATATATGTTTTCCTGTAGGAAAAATCGTGATTTAACCGGTTTTCACCTTCATTTCATCCGTAATAACAAAAAACCAATTCGGCAACTTAAAGTCAGCCGAATTGGTTGATCTGTTTGTTTGCGGTTGAAATGAAGGTCAAATTCGGTTAAATCACGTTATTTACTATATGAAAACATATATTTTCTGTTCGAACTCACACCCTGTAATACAATACAAATTTACCAAAAATACTGTTCCTCCTCAATATAGCACTAAGTAATTCATCAATAAATAAATAAATTGTCCAAATTATTAGTGGCAGAGCTATTGTATAGAATTGCCTCTCTTTCATATAACTGATTATTCCCATTGATTTTCTAAACTTTATTACAAAAGCTAACAGGCTCAATATTCACGCACAGAAATGGATCAAACAATGTAACGACTAAGAAAAAGGTAAATTTTTACAGTAGTTCCAACTCCATTTTTGTAGAGTAATTATATATTTTCGTGTGTGTTTTAATGTGTTGTGAATGGTTACGATAGTAATAGTTCGGGGAAATAAGTTGTTTATCAGTTAGTAGCTTATACCCCCTTACTACATCCAACAAGGTTGGGGACCCTTTGGGAACACGGGGTTTTGGGTGGGGTAAATCACCATGGATACAAAACAGCATATGAATTAATGAATTAGGAGCACCTACAGATCAAACAAACCTAACCTAACCTAGGACAGCTAACCTAACCAGATCAAACCAACCTAACCTAACTTGGGACGCGGAGCCCTGACGGGGGCCAGTGTTTAAATGACCTAACCAGATCAAACCAACCTAACCTAACCTAGGATGCGGAGCCCTGACTGGGGGGCTCCGCTGCCCCGTACCCCCCTCCCCGCAATAGTGTGTAAATGACCTAACCAGAACAAACCAACCTAACCTAACCTAGGACGCGGAGCCCTTACCGCATACCCCCCCCCCCCGGATAGTATTTAAATGACCTAACCAGATCAAACCAACCTAAGCTAACCTAGGACACCTAACCTAACCTAGGACACGGAGCCCTGACCGCATACCCCCCCGGATAGTATTTAAATGACCTAACCAGATCAAACCAACCTAACCTAACCTAGGACACCTAACCTAACCTAGGAAACGGAGCCCTGACCGCATACCCCCCTGGATAGTATTTAAATGACCTAACCAGATCAAACCAACCTAACCTAACCTAGGACACCTAACCTAACCTAGGACACGGAGCCCTGACCGGGGGGCTCTGCGCCCCTGTAGCCCCCCCCCCACCCCCCCCCCCCCCTGCCGATAGTGTTTAAATGACCTAACCAGATCAAACCAACCTAACCTAGGACACCTAACCTAACCTAGGACGCGGAGCCCTGACCGGGGAGCTCTACGCCTCTGTACCCTCCCAATAGTGTTTAAATGACCTAACCAGATCAAACTAACCTAACCTAACCTAGGACGCGGAGCCCTGACCGGGGAGCTCTGCGGCCCTGTACCCCCCGATAGTGTTTAAATAACCTAACCAGATCAAACCAACCTAACCTAACCTAGGACACCTAACCTAACCTAGGACGCGGAGCCCTGACCGCATTACCCCCCCCACCCCCGCGGATAGTATTTAAATGACCTAACCAGATCAAACCAACCTAACCTAACCTAGAACACCTAACCTAACCTAGGACACAGAGCCCTGATCGGGGTGCTCTGCGCCCCTGTACCTCCCCGGATAGTGTTTAAATGACCTAACCAGATCAAACCAACCTAACCTAACTTGGGAAGTATATTATGTTACAATACTAATTGAAATACAATTAAAAATTTACCTTAATTGGATGGACACTAACGTTTTGATGGTTTATATCCTGAACAAGAAGGTTGTGGCTCATCTACAGTGTCGTCGTCGTCGTCATCAGAAAAGGATTCCCTAGGTGGTGATGGTGGGTGAGTGTCACTTAAAGGTGGATACAGTTTAGCAGCTTCAAGTAAAAATTGGTGCAAAACTGAATCCTGGTAATGCTTAATAAATAAATACCTAGCAAGGTATTGTTTCAAATAGTCTTTTTTAATACCAGGCCTTTTAATCCACTCCTTAATATCACGCCCCAAGCGTTCAATATTTTGAGTGTGAATATTAGGATTGTTGGGATCAACAAAATTTTCTGAGTGGTTTACTTGAAAATGAGTGTATCCACTCTCACTGATTTTATTATAACCTCGCCACGAATCACTGTAAATAATAGAGCCTGGTTTAATGTAGCGATTAATTAAAGGAATTAAAGTTTCACTTTTCCGATTGTCAGCACCAGGATCAATTAATGCCTCAACAAAGAATTTTTTTGATGTTCTCTCTATACCACCAAACAACCAACACTGGGTAAGGGGGCGACCTTTATGGTATTTACTATGAGTAATTAGTGTTTCATCAATTTTCACTTCAACATCAACACCACCAATGGGCTCCTGATTATTGTACCAAAACTGACTCACCTCACTACAAAAACTTCTCCAATCAACACTGGTCTTTGATGAAATATTTAAATACTTAACCCTGGATAGGTACGGTCCTCGGACACCCCTTTAAGGGTATACTCGGACGCGAACGACCCCGACGCCAAAAAAAATTCTTGAAAAATCAGTTTTTGCAGTAACCTCCTTTTTTCTTTTGCCAAAAAAAACTTCAATGAATGCTTAAAACAACTGTAAAGATAAATACTACTCATCTGCAGAAAAACTATTTATTATAAATATTTTAAAAAATTAAGTAGAAAAAAAAAAGACCTGACATAAAAATTCATAAAAAAAAAGTTTATACATATATACACAAATCCTTTTAGGAATTGATTCTTGAATGTTTAGGACACATCTTGATGTATTTTGGATGAAGTCAGACCCATGGAGGTGAAGATCTGAAATGAGAAAAAAAGGGTAACTTTTTTTGGCCAAAAAAAATTGTCCAAATTTCATGAATTTTTTTGGGTACCCAAATGAAATAGGAAGTGGCTAATTTTTTTAGGGAATAAACATATGTTATCCTAAAATAGAAATATGTAAAAAAATCTTCATTATTTTGTAAATTACATTTATATCAGGGGCCATATCTAAAGGTAATTTTTTGAGTACTTGGAAATTTCGTAAAAAAATACATATATTTAATATATAATATGATATTTATGCAGGTAAAAATATACCAAAATATCACAAATTCTATAAGGAACAAGAATATATATAGATAGGGCAGCTTACGCTTCGGATATGTCCACAAAATGGCCGCCAACCACACTGACTCAGACTCCCTAATCTGCCACTTGAAATGTAGGAAGGGTATGTCAATTTCAAGGTGTTATTTACTAATCTAATTATTATTGGATATGCAAAAAATTGTATGGTGGGTTGCTGGATAATTGTCGATTATTTTACGACTATAAAATTAAAATTCTGACCCAAAAAATTTTTTTTGAAGGGAAATAAAATCGAAAAAAAAAATGTAAAACAATATTTTAGCTAAAAAAATTTGATGATATTCAATCAAAAAAAAAGTAAACAAAATTTTCCGACAAATAAACATCTAGAGGAATCATTAATCTGTGATAGTTCCTTAGTACGTAGTAATTTTGAAAGAATTGGGAAAAAACGAAAAAATGGCAATCACCGGAAAATCGAACACATACCTATATATACGCCATATCTGGCTAAAAAAAAGATAGGCATGGGTAGCCAGATCATCTAGAAACACTTTCCAACACTATAAAAATATAAGTTTTGCGACACTACTTGCCAATTCCTTACGGTAACATGACTAAGCAAAAAAATGCAAAACAAATAAAAAGGGGCACTTGTGGAAAAATGGCCATTCTAATATACGGCATTTCAGAAAAAAAAAATTTCAGCCACGTGCTAGGCAAACCATCAAGGCATATTTTCCGACAAATAAACATATAAATGAAATATTACTCTGTGATAGTTCCTTAGTACGTAGTAATTTTGAAAGAAATGGGAAAAAACGAAAAAATGGCAATCACAGGAAAATCGAACACATACTTATATATACGCCATATCTGGCTAAAAAAAAAATAGGCATGGGTAGCCAGATCATCTAGAAACACTTTCCAACACTATAAAAATATAAGTTTTGCGACACTACTTGCCAATTCCTTACGGTAACATGACTAAGCAAAAAAATGCAAAACAAATAAAAAGGGGCACTCGCGGAAAAATGCCCAACATTCTAATATACGGCATCTCAGATAAAAAAAAAGACATGCACGTGTTAGCCCAACCATCAAGGCACACTTTCTAACACATAAACATGAAAAAAAAAATCAATAATATACGGCAATTCCTTACTACGTAGTAAATTTTTACAAATATTGAAAAAAAAACAGAAATTGGCAACCGCAGTTAAATACCCAATATACCAATAACTACGTCGTATCTGACAAAAACAAAATCACGCATGGGTAGCCAGATCATCTAGACACACTTTCCAACATTAAAAAAGCAAAAGTTTTACGACACTATTTCGCAATATCTTACGGAAAAATGACTTGGCAAAAAAATTAAAAAAAATTAAAAAGGGACACTCGCGGTAAAATGCCCGACATTCTAATATACGACATCTCAGATAAAAAAAAAGACATGCACGTGTTAGCCCAACCATCAAGGCACACTTTCTAACACATAAACATGAAAAAAAAATGAATAATATACGGCAATTCCTTACTATGTAGTAATTTTTACAAATATTGAAAAAAAAACAGAAATTGGTAACCGCAGTTAAATACCCAATATACCAATAACTACGTCGTATCTGACAAAAACAAAGTCATGCATGGGTAGCCAGATCATCTAGACACACTTTCCAACACTAAACAAGCAAAAGTTTTACGACACTATTTGGCAATATCTTACGGAAAAATGACTTGGCAAAAAAATGAAAAAGGGGCACTCGCGGTAAAATGGTCCTCGTGGTGATGAACGACATTTTAACTAAAAAAAAAAACATGCACATGGTTGCCAAACAATCCACCGAGACTTTCCACAACTGATAACCTATACAAGTTGCACCATTCTACGAAAATTTCATAATACGTAATAACTTTGATAATTATGCAAACTACCTCAGAAGGGTAAACTCGGACGCGAACGACCCCGACGTGTCTCAGAAATCGGGGAAGGAGTACAGCTACAGCAATGCACATCTGGACACTACTAGAGCGTGTAGGGGAGACACCTCCTGCAGGTCGATCACCCACAAATTCAGTCACAGGGGTGAGTCACGTGAGAAAAACCTGTTTTTTTTTGACGCTCGGGGTCGCAAACGACCCACCATACCTATCCAGGGTTAATAATTGGGCGATGTTTCCAAAATTCACTCAAAAATTGGCAAAGAAAAATCATCAACTTCCATACTGGCAATTTAACTTTATCTAAAAATGTGCCTTTCCGATTACTTACAGTAAAATTACAATATTTTCTCTTTTTGTGTCTTTTGTCTAAAACATAACCCGTACAGCGCCAAACGTTTTTATCGTTTCTGAATTGACAGGGTTTTCCACAATTTAAACACTGTACTGCTGCAGGTAGCACTCCATGTTCTCTTAAAAATTCAATGCACCGTGTTTCATTTTCATAAAAATCATGAATTAATCAAAATTGCAAGACAAACACAGAGACATAGCTTAATTCTATGAGAGACTTCAACCAAATGACAAGAAAATATGGCTGACAGCTGTCAGATTTTCACCAGGTCACGTGACTCCTAGACATACGATGTAACTACCCACAATGCAATTTTAAGAGGGAAAAATTCGCATCAGAACCACAATGCAGTTCCAAACAAAAACAAATTCGCATCACAGCACAAACTGCAATCTGTGTCTGTCATAAAGTAAACAAAACACTTGGAAATTTTTCGAGGATAGGAATTCTATAACCATTCATATCTCGCATATGGTGAATTTCCCCAAAAAGTGTTCAGAGACAAAGTTTAACAATTTCTTATGCAAAATGCATCTATAATACTATAATTATTATAGAAAGAGTTGGAACTATAGTAAAATATCAAGAAAAATATGACGCCTGCCTGCATTTTAGGAAAATTATAGTATCACATAGTTACCAAAAGACTTCGGTTAGAAGGAACTGGGGAACCTTAGGTTAGGTATTAGCGGTCCTGTTGTTTCCTATGTTAAACATGGGGTTTTTCTGGAGGATCTTCCAGACTGTCCGTCTGTCTATAAAGATTGCCTGGCCTTATGCAAGACACGGACTCTTGTGTTGGCAGCCCGTAAGTGTATGTAATTGTAATTACTGTAATTTACTTTGAAAGAGGGATGGATCTTCCTGAGTTTCGGCCGTCTTTATAACTTAGGAAAAAACCGGTTTCCGACAGTTTTGTAAACCAACACATTCAAAGAACCTAATATCTTCTACTAAATCATTATTGGTTTCTTATGCAATGTTACTAGATAATATGACGCTGTATTGCTTCAAAACGCTTCAACGAAGTACCATCTATTAAGGCTAGGCCTATCCTAAAATTATATTGTCCTTACCTTTTTCAAAAAAGATGTTACGCTTGGGGATTCGCCATCATACAGTTAATTCCTCTTTGTATATTTCACATTGGGAAGCACAAAATATTCACGAGATTTACTGCATAATAAATTGATACCATCTTGAAGCCGTTACTAAAAACTGATTTGTTTTATCGTAAAATTCACTGAAACGGGAAGAGGACATAGTTACGCGCTCTCCGTCACTCGGAACGTCAATTGGAAAATACTAAGTTGCCAACTAGTAAATATTAAACTAAGGGCGGTTTTCTGGAATTACTGTATGCTAAAATTCCTAATCGGACTTTATTGGATAATTTTGAATAATAGGACACATATTTCGGCAACAAAAACGATATCCTAACTCATTTTGAGAAGAAGAAAAAAATTCTAACCCATGTCCTATGATACATTCCGATATGATATAATCCTATCAATTGATCCATCGCATGACCCTGTTCAGTTCGCATTGAAACTCAGAATACTAATAGAAAACAATAGGCCTGCTTTACTAAAACTGCACAATGACAAATATTTCGGTGACTGTTAATTCCCCCCATGGATTTTAGTATATTTTCGTACTGTTCATATCTAGTAGACTCAATAATATTTTTGTAAAAATCCATTATGGTCCCCACAGCTTAAACTGTAATAGCCTACAGTTTATCCTAGGTTCCTTGCCTAAAGTTTAAGATTAGATTACAACTTACAACGCACACAACAAAAAGTTGGTGAATACCTAACTCTGAATGGCGGTCTCAGACAGAGTCAGACTCGTGGAGGTTTCAATACCCCAACAGGATATTCTCAGAGTAGCCTACCCGGGTAGGCCTAACGGTAACTTAAGCATGAACAAAAATACAGTTTAACTGGTTGAAAACAGGTGGTTGAGAAGATGTTCAAGAGGGCTTATACAAAGGTACTTGCAGTACACGGTATTGCCGGCTGTATTCAGTAGGTATACTCGTTTACAGTGTTGCTGATTAATAAGATTACTCCCTAAATCTATGGAGAAAACGAGACTTCTGGGGATTAGTTGTGGGGTAAGAATATTAAGCGGGATTTTTGTGGACTAATGAATAATTGAATTAAATTTATTTCTAATAATATTTGCAAATAATATTGCCCTATCGAAAATGCTACAAAGGCATGGCGTGAACTTTTAACTATTTGCATATGACACACAATTTTACTTCTCCATAAATGATATACATGACACTACTGAAACTAAATCGAATCCTTGATAGTGTTTGAGAATGGGTGATATTTAAACAGCTAAAATTAAAGGAAAACAAAATTGAATTGATGGTGGCGGGCAAGAGAAACAGCGTGAGAAACAGGTGATATTCAAATGAACATTAATAATGACTCGGTGCCGATATCTAGTAAAGTTCGAGATCTAGGTGTGTTTCTTGATTGTAACCTATCTTTAAATTGCCAAATAAATAATGTAATAAAAACTGCTGGTTATTCTCTAAGAAATATTACGTTTATAAGAAAAAAAAGTACCTGAACGAAAATTTTGTAAAGAACCTTGTGATAAACTGTTATTACCATGATTGACTACTACAACTCTATCTACTACAATTTACCAAAAGTGCAACTTAAGAAATTACAAAACATATAAACTGAGAAGCAAGGCTGATATAAGGTGTCCCACATAGAAAAAGGATCACCCCTAAACTAATCGATTTACACTGGCTGCCGATTAAAGCGAGAATTGATTTTAAAATATGTACAATTACCCACCAAGTTATCAGAACCGGGTGTCCAAAATACTTAAATGAATTGCTACATATTGCGCAGCCAACAAATCGTGTCGACACCTGACCTAAATAGTTACAGATGGCTTCAAACTGTTGGAAACTAGATATATGTCTACTTTAGGCTCTAGAGCTTTTAAATATGCGTCCCCGAGACTATATAATAAGCTCCCACGAAACATTCGAATGATTGAAGACATTAAGGCTTTCAAGAGGAAACTGAAGACTTTCTTATTTCATGAGTCTTTTGACAGTGACGATTTAACAGTAAATGAACAACACGCGACATGAAACGTTAAATACTCTGAACGAACAACTAAACGGTAAAACAACAGTCGAATGACTCGAATTCCTATAGAGTGGGGGGATCCCCTGCTGTATGGGACCGGAAAAGCAGCCACCAAAGTAAAGTAAATGCAAGAAATGCCATTACATGCATGTGAACATATTTCAAGAAGTCATAACATATGGATATACTGTACACGCATATCTATAGTTTGTTGAGGTAGGCGATATCTTTCTTATTACTAGCCAAATCGTTATTCCTTATGGGGAAGATTTTCTTTACTGTGAGCCGATATACCATAATATGAAGTTATTCTATCTTTTTAAAGATATAATTTAAAGTACTGCCCATAGCTTTTTTTTTTTTTGTGTAGGAGAGAGACTTACGAAGGGAGTCCGGGGGCTTGTCCTCGTCTAGTGGTTATGACCTGGGAACTACTAGGTTAGGTTAGGTGGGTTTGTGGTGTTTGTATGATAGCTACTGTGTTAGGGGTTTGCAACTTGGAAGGGGCTAACCCGTTAGGTCATTAGGAAGCTTTTACAAATTTAGTGAATTCATTATTTCATTCTGTTAAACTTCCCGTGAAAAAATTGATGTGATGATTTTTACTCTATTTTCTGGCGTTCGCGACCCTGTCCTAGTATGTAGATTTTGGGACAAGCATTTACAAAACTAGTGAATACTATTTCACTGTGACCATTCCATTAAAAAAAAAAAAAAAAAAAAGGAGACCCATTTCGGACATTTTTTACTCTCTGCCGGTCTGTCCCGACAAACTACAAAGGATCCACCATGCAGTTACATTTGATTGTTTTCTTGAACACAAACCAAAGAGAACAGATTGCATAACTTATGCTGCATATAGCTTACTGTATATGATAGTGTAGATTAGTTTGATGTTATCTGATGATAATTTCTACGTAAGCATGATAGTGTAGATTAGTTTGATGTTATCTGATGATAATTTCTACCTTTGATCGATAATTATTTCAGTTAATATATATATATATATATATATATATATATATATATATATATATATATATATATATATATATATATATATATATAGATAGATAGATAGATAGATAGATAGATATGTGTGTGTTTGTACATTATATATTATTATTGTTAGTGTTTGTACATTATATATTATTATTGTTATTATTATCATTATTATTATTATTACTTGGAGAATTGGTAATGTTACTACACTATGTAAATGTGTTTGTGGTAACTCAAGCCCAACAGATTACCACCCAATTTCCATATATCCCTTATCATCTAAAGTTTTTGAACGTCTTTTGGCAAAGCCTCTTAATAAGTTTGCTGAAGGTAATATGTCCCCTAGTGTACAATTTGGTTTTTGCAAAGACCTTGGAGCATGTGATGTCCTCCTTATAATCTCCAATGCTGTAAAGAAATCCCTTTATTGTGGTCAGGACGTTCGTAGGATTGGCCTTAATTTTAGTACTGCCTTTAACCACGTTCATCATTAGGCCCTTGTTTTCAAAATCAAACAGTTGGGAGTGGGTGGGTTATTTCTTAGCATCATTATTGAATTTTTAAGTAATAGATTGCAAAGAGTTGTTGTTCATGGGCACCATAGTGAATATAGGTTTGTGATTTCTGGTGTTCCTCAGGGTAGTGTTCTTGGCCCATTACTTTTCATTTTTCAATATTAAACTTACCCGATAATCATGTAGCTGTCAACTCCGTTGCCCGACAGAATTCTATGGAGGGATACGCCAGCTATCACAATACTAGAAGGGGGTGTACTTACCAGCGCCACCTGTGGCCAGGTACTATAGTACTTCTTGTTGACACCTCCTCAATTTTTCCTCTGTCGTGCTTCCGGCAAGACGTTCTGGGATACGCTTATGTTCTTGGAGTATTTTCACGACTTTGGTGAAGTATTTCTCTTTGATTTCGGCTGTCGCTTTACTGGAAACTTCTATATTAGCTTAGTTAGCTTTTGGAATTAATTTGATTAATTATGGTGACGAAGAGAGTATGAACTCTCTTTCACCTTTAAATGGCCGACCCTTCCCTTAGACGGAAGTGTTGGTGTCTAAGAGAGTATAGACTCTCTTTCTTAATTTTGCTTAACAAAAGTTATAGATTTATTTTATATCTCTCCGCCTCTTATAGGCCTCTTCGATTAACTTCCTATTATTATAAACTTATTAAAATTAATTTTTATATTTGTTTATATTCGACCTTCCTAATAGTAGGCGGTCTTTTCTTGGTACCGAAGTTAATTAACATTGAGCCCGTCATTTCGGTTTTACCTGTTAACATATTATGCTATTTTAATGTCTTTGAAAGAATTTCTTTGATAGTCTAGTACTGTTTTCAAAGTTGAACTAACGTTTTGTTTTGTCTCTGCAGTTGTTGACGTTCAGAACGTTCAACTTGCGCTCTATCGTTACGATAGAGAAAGAATTTTCACGGTTTCACGTTGCAGTAAGAGTAACCGTGTCTAGCGTTTTGTTCATTCTTTCTTAACTTAATGGTTTTAATCCTAATAAAGGAACTTTTCATTTTGGGAAATATTTCAGTTTTTTCCTTTAACAATAATATGTTTTAATGATATATATGATTGGGCTCTTCTCTCAGGTTCTAAGTAGAGAGAGAGAGAGAGAGAGAGAGAGATAGAGACGGAGGGAGAAAGAGGAGGATAAACGTTTCATTCAAGCGAGTAACGTTGTTATCGTTTTTGCTCTTCTCCCTAGTCTCTTTAGGGGAAGAAGGTAAACGTTTCTAGAGTGATCTAGTGTTTAGTCTCTTTCCAGCCACTGAATTATTTATCTTTCATTAGATTTTTCTGTTACATTGTAATTCTGTTTTCGCAATTACTAACTTTTGAGAAAGGATAGAATTGCGTGTTTCAGGTACAAACCACTTAAAGTTTCGAGTTCAGTGAAATAAGTGCAAACAGAAAATCAAAGTGATAAGTGATTAGCGCAAAGTGTGTCAGTGCTGTGCGTGAGGGTACTTCTGTGCGCGCCAGTCGTCCTCCCAGTCCGGGACCTCTTGCAAGCTCCCAAGCCCAGGGGAGAAGCAATGTCGAAGGACAAAAGGGTTCAGCAGGCCTTGATCGGCGCACAGAAGTATCCTCGGTGGTTGTGGGCGTGTCTTACCGAGACCGTCACTCCCACCCGCAGACGATTGAGCCCTTATTTTGCTCGTCTGCAGAAGAAATTTAGGGGAGAAAACGCTGGTCTCAGGTCTCAAGACCTCTTAAACGTAAAGTCCAGACCTATGCCAGACGTACGAAGTTAGAGTTAACAACCCGGATGCAGTCATTGGGTTAGCTCCTCTCCTCAGTCATCAGTTGAATGCACTCCGCCTAAGAGGAGTAAGGTTCTGCCGCAACAGATCTCTGCTGTTAAGGCTTTACCTCAGCAGACCTTAGTGTCTGCCGACCCCAAGTTGACTCTACTGCAGTCCATGCAGTCACAACTTTCGGTCTTGATGCGTGAGTGTCGGGCTGAGAAGGTTGCGCCTCCGCCTGCGCTCGCTCCGCCTGCGCTCGCTCCGCCTGCGCTCGCTCCGCCTGCGCTCCCTCCGCCTGCGCTCGCTCCGCCTGCGCTCGCTCCGCCTGACCGCAGTACCACCTGCCAGGCGTACGATGTTGAGCCACGTTATGAGTTTACTGATCCCAGTGGTGTGCAGCTCCCTGGCTTATACCTCTCTTCCTCCGCTTCCACTTGCTGTTCCACCAGTGAGGCAACACTTGCTTGAGGTACAACCTCTCCCATCCATGAGTCAGTCTCCTCAGCTCTCGCTGCAGCGAGCTCAACCCTCCTCAAGGCAAGCACCTTAACACCTTAGCCTTGCGCCTCAGGAGCCTCAACTTGCGAGATTTTTACTGCGTTCTGCGCAGCCACTACCTTTTCGCTCTCAGCTCACACCGCAGGAACCTCAACTCGTTCCTCAGGAACTTGCTACTGCGCATCCGCCAACCACTCAGCAAGCGCAACCCTTGAGTTCAGCCACTCATGCCAGGAGTCAGCCTCCTCCACCCATGCGCCTACCTTCTGCTACTTCCTTTGATCAGCCTTTGCAGACTGAGCCTCAGGTGTTCCCTCAACAGAGTCTTGAAGAGGAAACCACAACTATTGTTGTTCCAGCTCGTTCTGACTCTGCTGTTCAGCATACCTTACCTCCATTTTCAAACCTTATGATAATGGAGGTTATTTGTATTACTTATAAAAATATATTTGTATTCCTTGCAATATATTTTTAACAATATCGCAAAATATGGCAAAAATATGAATCATGAGTTATGAATGTAAGGTAAATATTATGTTGATATTAAAACCCCATGCAAGCATGCATAAAGCACTCTAGCACTGGTCATGGAATTTCTGAGAAATGTTAAACGCCATGCACACGCTCTGCTTACCTTACAGCATGCTCTACATACAGCATGCTCTGCTTACAGCATGCTCTGCATACTACATGCTCTGCATACAGCATGCTCTGCATTCAGCATGCTCTGCATACAACATGCTCTACATACAGCATGCTCTGCATACAGCATGCTCTGCATACAACATGCTCTGCATACAGCATGCTCTGCATTCAGCATGCTCTGCATACAACATGCTCTGCATACAGCATGCTCTGCATTCAGCATGCTCTGCATACAACATGCTCTACATACAGCATGCTCTGCATACAGCATACTCTGCATACAACATGCTCTGCATACCTTACCGCATGCTTCTCAGTCACACATCTTTGGTTGTTGCCAACTCACTAGACTGTCAAGCAGTTTCATAACGTTGCCTTCTAGTCTGCTGCTTTTGCACCAGTGAACCCTCACTGAGAGAACTTAGCTTTTCTAGGATATGGTCCCTGTAGATGAGAAAGTTCTTTTCTCCCTCCTTCTGATATTCCCTTGAGGACTCTGTCATTTGGAGGGAGCCTTTAGCTGCATAGCCTCCTATGGACTTTTATTTAAGCATAACATGCTTCCAGGGAAGGTAATGGTTCCACTTCAGTCGCTAATCCCGTCTGTTACCACACCTGCTCCCATAGACCTTGAGCTGTGTTGCAAGACATGCAGTCCAAGCTTAGTCCTTGTTAGAGGATTTTTTGTTTACGGAGTCAATGTGTCACGGGGAAGACGTTCAACAACCAACAGAAGTGACTTGTTGTGACGCAGTGCGGCAACCTCAGCAACCCGATAAGGAGTTGTCTGTACGACCCAGACAGTCTAGACAGATTCGGGTTGTCACTGTACTTCCTCGCTTGCCCATGATTGACAGTTCACAGACTGTGCAGCAGTACCATGATCTTGTGTCCGGCTCCGTCAGACGACTGGCTTTTAAGAGCTCCCACAAGTCGTCGCTGTCTGGAGATTTTCAAATGGACTATGGATCTGACCAAGGAACTGGGCCTCCTGGTCAATTTTGAGGAGTCTCAGCTCGTTCCATCCCAGACCATTGTCTCCTTGGGTATGGATCTTCAGAGTCGAGCTTTTCGGACTTTTCCGTCGGCCCCAAGGATCTTCCAAGCCCTAGAATGCATCCAGAGCATGCTGAGAAGGAACCGATGCTCAGTCAGGTAGTGGATGAGTCTAACAGGGACACTTTCATCGCTGGCCCTGTTCATCGCGTTAGGGAGACTCCACCTCCCCCCCCCCCTTCAGTATCATCTAGCTGCTCACTGGATAAAGGACATGACGCTAGAGACGGTCTCAGTTCCTGTTTCCGAAGAGAGGAGGTCTTCTCTCGCGTGGTGTAAGAACAGCTTTCTTCTCAAGGAAGTCTACCTTTGGCTGTTCAGAAACACGACCGCCGTCTCCTCTCGGACGCATCAGACACGGGCTGGGGTGCGACTTTGGACGGACAAGAATGCTCGGGAACATGGAATCAGGAGCAAAGGACACTTCACATCAATTGCAAGGAGTTGTTGGCGGTTATTCTGGCCTTGATAAACTTCAAGTCCCTCCAGCTTAACAAAGTGGTGGAGGTGGACTCTGACAACACCACAGCCCTGGCTTACATCTTCAAGCAGGGAGGGACTCTTTCGTGGAAGTTGTTCTAGATCGCAAGGGACCTACTCATCTGGTCTAAAGATCGAAAGCTAACTGGTAACGAGGTTCATTCAGGGCGGTATGAATGTCATGGCAGATCACCTCAGACGGAAGGGTCAGGTCATCCCCACAGAGTGGACCCTTCTCAAGAATGTTTGCAGCAGACTTTGGGCCCTGTGGGGTCAGCCAACCATAGATCTGTTCACTACCTCGATAACCTAGAGACTCCTGTTGTATTGTTCTCCGATTCCAGACCCAGCAGCAGTTCACGTGGATGCTTTTCTGCTGGATTGGTTCCATCTCGACCTGTATGCATTCCCGCCGTTCAAGATTGTCAACAGGGTACTTCAGAAGTTCTCCTCTCACAAAGGGACACGGCTGACGTTGGTTGGCTCCGCTCTGGCCCGCGAGAGAATGGTTCTTAGAGGTACTGCAATGGCTGGTCGACATTCCCAGGACTCTTCCTCTAGGAGTGAACCTTCTAAGTCTACCTCACGTAAAGAAGGTACACCCAATCCTCCACGCTCTTCGTCTGACTGCCTTCAGACTTTCGAAAGACTCTCAAGAGCTAGGGGCTTTTCGAAGGAGGCAGCCAGAGCGATTGTCAAAGCAAGGAGAACATCCACTCTCAGAATCTATCAGTCTCAAGGGGAAGTCTTCCGTAGCTGGTACAAGACCAATGCAGTTTCCTCAACCAGTACCACTGTAACCCAGATTGCTGACTTCCTGTTATATCTAAGGAAAGTAAGATCCCTTTCAGCTCCTACGATCAAGGGTTACAGATGTATGTTGGCAGCGGTTTTCCGCCACAGAGGCTTGGATCTTTCCACCAACAAAGATCTACAGGACCTCCCTAGGTCTTTTGAGACCTCAAAGGAACGTCGGTTGTCCACTCCAGGCTGGAATCTAGACGTGGTCCTAAGGTTCCTTATGTCATCAAGATTTGAACCTCTCCAATCAGCCTCTTTTTAGGACCTCACATTAAAAACTCTTTTCCTCGTGTGCTTGACAACAGCTAAAAGAGTAAGTGAGATCCACGCCTTCAGCAGGATCATTGTTTTCACATCTGAAACGGCTACATGTTCCTTGCAGCTCGGTTTTTGCTAAACGAGCTTCCTTCACGTCCTTGGCCTAAGTCGTTCGAGATCCCAAGCCTGTCCAACTTGGTGGGGAATGATCTGAAGAGAGTACTTTGCCCAGTTAGAGCTCTTAGGTACTATCTAAAAAGGTCTTAACCTTTACAAGGACAATCAGAAGCCTTATAGTGTGCTATCAAGAAACCTTCTTTTCCAAGTTCTAAGAACTCAGTTTCTTACTATTCAGGCTTCTGATTAGAGAAACACATTCTCATCTGAAGGAAGAAGACCTTGCTTTGCTGAAGGTAAGGACACATGAAGTGGGAGCTGTGGCTACTTCAGTGGCCTTCAAACAGAGCCATTCTCTGCAGTGTTATGGATGCAACCTATTGGAGAAGCAAGTCAGTGTTCGCATCATTCTATCTCAAAGATGTCCAGTCTCTTTACGAGTACTGCTACACCCTGGGACCATTCGTAGCAACGAATGCAGTAGTAGGCGAGGGCTCAGCCACTACATTCCCATAATCCCATAACCTTTTAACCTTTCTCTTGAATACTTTTTATGGGTTGTACGGTCGGCTAAGAAGCCTTCCACATCCTTGTTGATTTGGCGGGTGGTCAATTCTTTCTTGAGAAGCGCCGAGGTTAAAGGTTGTGATGAGGTCCTTTAGTATGGGTTGCAGCCCTGTATACTTTAGCACCTTTGAGTTGATTCAGCCTCCCAAGAGGAACGCTGCGCTCAGTAAGGAAGACGATCTTATTAAAGGCAGAGTAACGGTTCAAGTCGACTTCCTTACCAGGTACTTATTATTTCATTGTTATTGTGGATAACTGATTATATGAAATACGGGATACTTAGCTATCCTTTAGTCTTGTACACTGGTTTTTCACCCACCCCCCTGGGTGTGAATCAGCTACATGATTATCGGGTAAGTTTAATATTGAAAAATGTTATTTTTATTAGTAAAATAAATTTTTGAATATACTTACCCGATAATCATGATTTAATCGACCCTCCCTTCCTCCCCATAGAGAACCAGTGGACCGAGGAAAAATTGAGGAGGTGTCAACAAGAAGTACTATAGTACCTGGCCACAGGTGGCGCTGGTAAGTACACCCCCTTCTAGTATTGTGATAGCTGGCGTATCCCTCCATAGAATTCTGTCGGGCAACGGAGTTGACAGCTACATGATTATCGGGTAAGTATATTCAAAAGTTTATTTTACTAATAAAAATAACATATTATATACATATGACATGTGGTTTGGTCTAGAATACAAGCTTGTTGCATATGCAGATGATGCTACTCTCTTTGCATCAATTCCATCACCTGAATGTAGATCTGGGTTTGCTGAATCCCTTGATATAGATCTAACTAAAATTAGTGCATGGTGCAAATTATGGGGGTATGAAGTTGAATCCTAACAAAACTCATAGTATGATTATAAGTAGGGCCAGGACTGTGGCTCCTCAACATCCTGATCTCAGCATTGATGATGTTTCTTTAACTTTGCATGGCTCTTTTTAAAATTTTAGGTGTGATTCTCGACAGGAAATTTACTTTTGAGAAGCACATTAGGTCTGTGTCTTCTTCAGTTGTACAAAAATATTGGCTTATTGAGAAGGTCTTGAAAGATTTTTGGTGATCAATTTATTCTGAAGAAGTTTTTCAATTCATTCATATTACCTTGTTTCGAGTATTGTTCTCCTGTCTGGTGTTCATGTGCTGATTCTCATCTTAATTTGTTGGACAGGAACTTATGGTTTATTAAATTTCTTATTCCTGATCGAGATATCAATCTCTGGCACCGTCGTTCAATTAATTCATTATGCATGTTGCATAAGATTTTTTATAATTTTGACCATCCTTTATGTCGAGAATTTTTCTCTGACAATGAAAACTAATGATCCTAGGCCCGATGGAATGGGCCGATGATAAGACCCTGAAGATGTTCGCTTTCCAAAACAATAAAAGAGGGTTTCAATAAAATATGATCACAAAATTTGGTTTATTACAAAAATAATCCTCTAAAAACACAATAACAAATCACGCAAAATGAAAGTTAGGTCTTTAACCTTACTGCACACGCAGTTACTCGACATTGACAAGAATTTCAAATACAGGCTCTCATGACCTTAGAACACAGTAACCCTTAGGGGGTTTGCAACATGTGCTCATAAAACTCTAAGTCCACGGTTGTACTAAACAAGGCGAAATTACAACATTACACTGATAGTTCTAGGGTAAATGACATACCGGCACCTGCAGACATCATTTGAGGCATAAAACAAATCCCTAATCCCAGGGATGACAAATTTATGGACAGATAAAAATGTACATAATTCACACTGACAAAGGAACCGACCTGGTATCGCGGTAGATAGGAGCCAGAGGCAGAGACACACACTGCAACTCCATAGACAGTACTTACTTAGTTCGGGATTTAGGCAGGAATGGTCGAGCGTCGTTCAGCATAGCTCAAAGGAAAACTACTGTCTCCCGCACCAATTAACGAGTCCTTGTGAAATGTGCGGGAACTCTCACTTTATTTAATCAACAAGGGGTTTAATCGAGTTTCTTTATAGAATACAGAACAGAAAAATAGTCAAAGTCTTCTGTCAGATCAAAGGATAAACTCAATACAGTGAACTCTCGTTTATCGCGGTAGATAGATTCCAAACCCGGCCGCAATAGCTGAAAATCCGCGAAGTAGGGACACCATATTTACAGGGACACCATATTTACGTATTTATTTAACATGTATATTCAGACTTTTAAAACTTTCCCTTTATGTAGTACTGTTAACAAACTACCCTTTAATGTACAGAACACTTAATGCATTTACTACAGTACCCTAAACTAAAACAGGCACAAATATTAAAGGCGATTTTATATCATGCGTTTCCTAAACACGCCAAAAAGCACGATAAAAAATGACAACCAATGTTTTGTTTACGTTTATTTTTGGGCTCAAGCCATGGCGTCCTGATGGAAGGTTCCTTTTTGGTAGCTTCCTTGGGTAATAACTACTAGGATTTTCCCAGAGAATTAAACCACAGGTTATCACAGAATTCTAACTTCTGGAGCGAGTATCCTAAAGGTTTCCCCTTAAGACATCGTGTAACAACAGGGGATACGCATGTATAGACGTGCCACATAGCTATCTACACCCCATATAGAGTTAACGCTTCAATATGGCGGACAGGGAGTGGCTGGGAGCTGAGCCGCAGCCGATCTAGATGTGGCGATATCGGTACTCGCGATGTAAACAGACGGACGCCATTGCTTTTGATGACGTCACGTCCATCCCCATTCCTTTACTAGTAGCTCGCTCGCTTGGACGTATTTTTCCTTTTGTGCGACTTTATCTTCTTGCATCCTCGCTATGTCTCAACCGTCAGCTTCACCTTCTTCTGGAAAGTTGAGTACAAAGGTTAAAGTATTGTTTAAATAAGCTCTGGCCTTAAAGTAAATCTTACTTTTCGAGATATTTGCATAATTGTGGCAGAGCTTTGCCAGACCGGTCAGCGCCATTTTATGACGCTGCTGTTGCTTGCATGCCTTATTTAGTTAGCCGCAACAGCCTTACCGGTATATAAATTACTAATCAGCGCTATTAGTTATTTAGTCTTCATAGCTAGGAACCTTATATCGTGTTTTTGACGCATTAATTAGGGTCTTCGCTGACCCCATACCAGTAGGCTTTGATTAGCCCCTAGGCCAGTGAGCCTATTCCAGTGTTAATGCATGATATTCCAGTGATCCTAGTGTTAGTTATGAAGATTTTGGCATTATTTTACAATACCTTTGACAGTGATGCAAGTGTTTTTCGCCTTCAGGGACCATATAGGGGGTAGGTTATCCTGAGTGCCTTGCTAACCTAACCTTATGATAGGACCCCTATATGCTCTCTTCATCCCTAGCTCTAGGGCTTCCCTCTGGTAATCTTGTATCCTATTACATGTGATAGGACAGGACTCCTCAGAGTACTGTATCGCCTCCCCACCTAAGGGAATGACCCCTCCCTTAGTGTTGCGGACCTTAAAGGTAGGATCACCTCCTTTAAGCTGAATCGGTCCTAGACCTTTTCTTGCGATACGTCTTCTCCCTTCCTTGATTAGGGTCTAACGACCCTAATCCAGGTTAGGTTGGGAGGGCTGGTTTATGTACCTTGCTGAAATATACGCGTGCACCGCTTTTCAGTTGGTCCACCTACTATAGGTTAGGGTGAGCATCTCCCTTCCTAGGTGGCCGCTCTGGTACATAACCCATCCTTTCTTATAAGAAGACCCTTTCCCCCCCCCCCAACCTATCTCCTGCCTAGCCTAACCTACCAGTAGGTTAGGCTTCATATGTCCCCTGTCCTACACTCCACCCTAGGCTGGAGTGCTGGACCCCGTGGTGCTCCCAGTGTTGTCCACTCTGATACATAGTCCCTCCATAGTGCTATGGAGTCAGTTATCATTTGGTCGACACGAAGAGTCTCCACCCCTTCTTTGGGTACACCCTGTCCTCTCTTGGACTGCCTTAGCCCCGGCCATTGCGGCTCCTGCTTAGGATGATAGATTCACCTCTATCATGGTGATACCTTTTCCAGAGGTGTCTTGACTAGGCTAGTACAGCCTTGCCATCCCACCTCCTTCTTTGGTGCTTGTCCCTTGCCGCCTCTACCCCGGCTTTACCGCCACTACGGGTGACTTCCTTATCCTTGCCGCCTTCCCCCGAGTACCGGGGGATCCCCGCCGGCCGCCGGCTTACTGCCGTGGTCTCTCCATTCCCTCATAGCCTCGGCACACTACCGACCCCTCCCGGAGTGCCGGCACTAGCTGCCGGCCCCCGGCCCCGGCTATGCTCCTTTATCCTTACCCCTGTCATCCTCCGACTGCCTCCGGCTGCCGGAACCGCCGCTCCTTGCCGGCGGCCGCCGCTACCGGCTGCCGCCACCCTGGCTTCTTTTGACCATAGAATGATCATTCTTGAATGCCAGAAACTCTGCTCGAGCGGCTTCCGGCATGCCGGGGGTATGCCGGACCAGTCCGGAGGCGGCAAGATGCCTTGCACTCCTTCCCTGGCTGCCGGAACCGCCGCTCCTTGCCGGCGGCCGCCGCTACCGGCTGCCGCCACCCTGGCTTCTTTTGACCATAGAATGATCATTCTTGAATGCCAGAAACTCTGCTCGAGCGGCTTCCGGCGTGCCGGGGGTATGCCGGACCAGTCCGGAGGCGGCAAGATGTCTCGCACCCCTTCTCTCAGCTATCTCTACTAGCGATAGCTCCTAAAAACCGCACCTAGACGGCTTGTTAACGCAGACAAATTGATACGGAATCGTACATTTTGTTCAGTTTTCACTCTGTCTTCTTGCGTGTTTCATCTTTCCAGCACGCTACGTGTAATTGGCACGTCTGGTTGCCGGAACCTTTCTAGGATCTCATGATCCCCAGACTTTCTTGATAAGATTTCAAGCCTAGTCTATATGGTAATTCTGAATGGAATTCCCATTATCAAGACACCTTCCATGGAGGCCTACGGCCATCTGGGACTGTCTGATGCTACGGCAACCAGCCGGGCGGGTTACACGTGGCATGCGTCTGTCTCCTTTCACCCACCCTTCTGTGCATCACTATTAACTTATGTTAATATTAACTTGTTAATAATTAACTTTATATACGAGCCATATTATGACTCTACAATACTCATCGTCTCCTTCTTTTACAGGAGGAGTACGTCAAGTGTGACCACGACTTCTGCGCGGTCCGTCGGCCACTCTTTTATGGACATACGGCGTGTGTCCTACACGCCCCTTGTGCTCACAAGAGAGGGGATCTCAAGTACTGGGGCCCCACCACCTGTTCGGTCTGCCAAGAATGCCTACAGAAAGCATTCTATGACCCTCCCTCAGCGGAGATTCGGGACACTGCTCGGGACAACCTACGCAAGTGGGTACGTGGCTTTCAAAAGAACGCCACTGGACCATACCTAGCCACAGAAGAAATGAGGTCTTTGCTGTTCCCAAAGGCCTCACCAGACTCAGTGGTCCCAGTTGAACAGATCCCTGTCGTCCAGATCACAGTGGAACCTGATACTGTCATGGCTCAGTCCATGAGTGATTGTCACCTGGATTCAGAACATGATGAACACATGTCAGAGATCTCGGAGGACACCGAGAAAACCCTTATGGCCCAGGGTGAAGGGGAGGATGATGAAGAAGAGGACCGGGGTAGTATATACTGAGTCCGATAAGGAGGACGACCCTCCCTCCATCCCCCCTCCTACTCCTACACCGACGGAAGTGTCTCTCCCGTCTACGTCCTCCACCTCGACTCCTCTACCTACGGCACAGGATATGATTCGGCTCATTGAATCCGTGATGGAGCAGAAGCTCCAAGAAACTCACAAGATCATTCGGTCGATGGGAGGTTCCAAGGAATCTCGCAAAATCTCCATCAAGGACCTCCCCGCATGCTCGAGCGACAATCCGTGGCGGTTCGCCGAGCATATGGTCATCGCTGATGACAAGATCTTCGTCAGCGATAAGATCGGTTCCATACCCCTGGAAGAAGTGGAGTTCTTCCCCCTCTTTGAGGCGTATCCGGACTGTTACGTCCGTCTACGTTCAAAACCATCCTCAAAGGAAGAGACCGAACCGAAGGAGAAAATAGTGTTCGATCTCTCGAAGGCCCAGGCTATGCTTGCCAAAGCGCTTAAGAGCAGAGGTTTTACCTGCTCTGGACTTCCGGCTCTGGGCAAGAAGTACCCCACCTACGTTGCGCCCGATGAAGTGATGCTACCCTTCACGGAAAAGGCCTTCGCTGCCTGCCTTAAGGCTGTAGAGGAAGGGAAATCCTGCCCTGCATTGGAGGAATGCAGACCTTTCTCCGCAGCCACCCCGCCCGACACCAAACACTGGAAGGATGTGCAACACACCTTCGTGGTGGGCCAACTAGATCCTGACGTTGCTGGACGTCAGTTTAATGAGGACCTCCCCAAGCTAAAAGAACACCTCCTTCGTAGGGAACAGGAAACGAAGGAGAGGCTGGCAGCATCTCTCACTCTCCAGGTCCAGATGGATGCAATGGCTGGTGACACCAGAGTCCCTGACCATTACATGGTCCTTGCCAAATCTCACATGGCAACCTTAGTCAAGGATCTGTACCATTTCATGCGAGCTCGTAGAGCCTGCAGAGATTTCGTGTTCTCCAGTGCCACTGTCAGACACGAACCCCGGAAACTGATTGCCTCCAACATCTGGGGCAAGTACCTCTTCCCGTCTGATCTAGTGAAAGAGATCACAGACAAGGCCGCATCTGAGAACAGGAACCTTCTCAACAAATGGGGCATGTCTAGGAAGAGAAAGCCCTCTCAGGATGACGGTCCTCAGCCTAAGAGGAAGCAGTCGAAGCATAGACCCCAGCAACATCAGCACAGACGCCAGTTTCCGGCACCCGCTACTCCCCAAGTGGTCGCTCAGCCGCCACAGACCTTTCAGTTGGTCCCACAGCCGGTTTTGCCCTCATCACCGGCCTTCAACCCCACCTCGAGCAGCACTCCACTACCTTTCGTCCCAAGGGTGGAAGCTCAGGCAGGGGTTCCGGCAGAGATTCCTCTCGCCGGCCCTCCAGAGGCAGAGGAGGACAGGGAGCTAGCGGCCGAGGCAGCAAGTCCTCGGGACCACAGAAGCAATGAAGTGCTTCCGGTGGGAGGAAGACTCCGCCACTTCCAGGATCGCTGGACCTTCGACTCCTGGGCACACAGCTTCATCAAGAAAGGTCTGGGCTGGAGCTGGGCGCAACCACCCCCAACCTTCCAGCAATTCTTCCAACCTTCAACCCCCCTCTTGGAAGAATATGTGCTAGACCTCTTGAACAAGAAGGTGATAAGAAGGGTGAAGTCCACAAGGTTCCAAGGGAGACTGTTTTGTGTTCCCAAGAAAGACTCAGACAGACTCAGAGTCATTCTGGACTTATCCCCCCTCAACGTATTCATATCGAACGACAAGTTCAAGATGCTGACTCTCCAACAGATCAGAACCCTCCTGCCTCGAGGGTCTTTCACGGTCTCGATAGACCTGGCGGACGCATACTGACACATACCAATGAACCATCACGCTTCCTCCTACCTAGGATTCCGACTCCAACGGAAAAGCTATGCCTTCCGGGCCATGCCCTTCGGACTCAACGTGGCCCCTCGGATATTCACAAAGCTAGCGGACGCAGTAGTACAACAGCTCCGCATCCGAAGCGTCCAGGTGATGGCCTACCTCGACGACTGGCTAGTGTGGGCGCCCTCGCCCGAGGATTGTATAGAATCCTGCAGAAAAGTTACCCAGTTTCTCGCAGACTTCGACTTCTTCTAAAGCCGCGGTCAGAAGCGAGGGCCCTAAAAAGGTCCCTTCCTCTCCAACACCCACCTCCATCTCTCAACATCCATACGGACGCTTCATTGGAGGGTTGGGGAGGTCACTCCCACCAACAACAGGC
>NC_090732.1:156740990-156795244 GCF_036898095.1 Palaemon carinicauda
ATGTTCACACCCCTTCCCACTATTTAGATGGAAAGTACTCGAGAGGAAGTTACAGTGAGCCCTCGTTTATCGCGGTAGATAGGTTCCAGACCCAACCGCGATAGGTGAAAATGTATATTCAGACTTTTAAAACCTTCCCTTGTACGTAGTACTGTTAATAAACTACCCTTTAATGTACAGAACACTTAATGCATGTACTACAGTACCCTAAACTAAAACAGGCACAAATATTAAAGGCGATTTTATATCATGCGTTTCCTAAACACGCCAAAAAGCACGATAAAAAATGGCAACCAATGTTTTGTTTACGTTTATCAATGAAGAAACATGTTATTTTCATTGGTAAAATAAATTTTTGAATATACTTACCCGATGATCATGTAGCTGTCAACTCTGTTGCCCGACAGAAATCTACGGTCGGGATACGCCAGCGATCGCTATACAGGTGGGGGTGTACACAACAGCGCCATCTGTGAGTAGGTACTCAAGTACTTCTTGTCAACAAGAACTCAATTTTCTCCTCGGTCCACTGGTTCTCTATGGGGAGGAAGGGCGGGTCCTTAAATTCATGATCATCGGGTAAGTATATTCAAAAATTTATTTTACTAATGAAAATAACATTTTTCAATATTAATCTTACCCGATGATCATGTAGCTGATTCACACCCAGGGTGGTGGGTGGAGACCAGCATACATGTTAACAAAGAAGCTAAGTATCCCATATCTTATTTTAGCCGTTATTCAAAATAACAAACATAAAATAAATAAGTACCTGGTAAGGAAGTCGACTTGAACCATTACTCTGCCTTTTTAAGTACGTCTTCCTTACTGAGCCTAGCGATCCTCTTAGGATGCTGAGCGACTCCTAGGTGCTGAAGTATTAAGGGCTGCAACCCATACTAAAGGACCTCATCACAACCTCTAATCTAGGCGCTTCTCAAGAATTTGACCACCCGCCAAATCAACCAGGATGCGGAAGGCTTCTTAGCCTTCCGGACAACCCAGAAATATTTCAAGAGAAAGATTAAAAAGGTTCTGGAATTAGGGAATTGTAGTGGTGGAGCCCCCACCACTACTGCACTCGTTGCTACGAATGGTCCCAGAGTGTAGCAGTTCTCGTAAAGAGACTGGACATTCTTAAGATAAAAGACGCGAACACTGATTAGCTTTTCCAAAAGGTTGCGTCGAAAATATTTTGCAGAGATCTATTTTATTAAAAGGTCACGGAAGTTGTGATAGCTCTAACTTCGTGTGTCCTTACCTTCAGCCAAGCTTGGTCTTCCTCATTCAGAAGGGAATGAGCTTCTCGTATTAACAGTCTGAAAATAATAGGATAAAGAATTCTCTGACATAGGCAAAGATGAATTCTTAACTGAACACCATAAAGCTTCAGACGGGCCTCGTAAAGGTTTTTAAAATAGAACTTAAGAACTCTACAGGACATAATACTCTTTCTAGTTCATTTCCAACCATATCGATAAGTTTGGAATAACGAACGATATTGGTCAAGGCCGAGAAGGCAGCTCGTGTTTGGCTAGAAAACCAAGATGTAGAACATGTAGCCGTTTCGGATGAAAATCCGATGTTCTTGCTGAAGGCATGAATCTCACTGACTCTTTTAGCTGGTAAAGCATATCAGGAAAAGAGTCTTAAAGGTGAGATCTTTCAGGGAGGCTGATTGAAGTGGTTCGAACCTGTCTAACATAAGGAATCTTAGAACCACGTCTAAATTCCAACCAGGTGTAACCAAACGACGCTCCTTCGTGGTCTCAAAAGACTTAAGGAGGTCCTGTAGATCTTTATTGTTAAAAAGATCTAAGCCTCTGTGACGGAAGACTGATGCCAACATGCTTCTGTAACCCTTGAAAGTGGGAGCTGAAAGAGATCGCTCTTTTCTCAGATATAAGAGGAAGTCAGCTATTTGAGTTACAGAGGTACTGGTCGAGGATACGGATACTGACTTGCACCAGTTTAGGAAGATTCCCCACTTCGATTGGTAGACTCTAAGGGTGGATGTTCTCCTTGCTCTAACAATCGCTCTGGTTGCCTCCTTCGAAAAACCTCTAGTTCTCGAGAGTCTTTCGATACTCTGAAGGCAGAGAGACGAAGAGCGTGGAGGCCTTGGAGTACCTTCTTACGCGTGGCAGACGTAGCAGGTCCACCCTTAGGGGAAGAGTTCTGGGAACGTCTACTAGCCATCGAAGTACCTCGGTAAGTTATTCTCTCGTGGGCCAGAGGGAAGCAACTAGTGTCAACTTTGTCCCAACGTGAGAGGCGAACTTCTGCAGTACCTTGTTGACAAACTAGAACGGAGGGAATGCATATAGATCTAGATGAGACTAATCTAGTAGAAAGGCATCTAAAAGAACCACTGCTGGGTCCGGGATAGGTGAGCAAAGTATTGAGAGCCTCTTGGACATCGAGGTTGCGAAGAGATCTATGGTTGGCTGGTCCCAGGTGACCCAAAGTCTCTTGCATACATCTCTGTGGAGGGTCCAATATGTTGGAATTATTGTCCCTTCCTACTAAGACAAACTGCTAAGACATTCAAGTTGCCTTGGAAGAAATTTGTTACTAGTGAAAAGTCTAGACCTGTTGAACAGGAGAGGAGGTCACTAGCGAACTCGCACCATGTCAGAGAGTAGGTCCCTCCTTGCTAGGAGATGAACATCAAAGCAGGGAGTTGTCCGTGTTGACCTCCATTACTTTGTCTTGAAGGAGAGACCTGAAGCTTTTCCAGGTCAGACTTACTGCCAGAAGCTTCTTGCAGTATAAATGCATTGTCCTTTGACGCGAGTTCCATAATCCCGAGCATTCCCTACCGCCTAAGGTCGCACCCCAGCCTACGTCCGATGCGTCTGAGAAGAGAACGTGGTTGGGAGTCTGAACAGTCAGGGGAAGACCCTATAAAAGGTTGATAAAGTCCTTTCCTCAGGTTAGACCAGACTTATCTTCCGGAAACCGGGATCGTGACCGCTTCTAGCGTCTTGTCCTTTTCCAGTGAAGAGCTAGATGAAACCGAAGAGGATGGAGGTGTAGTCTTCCAAGTGACACCAAATGCACCACGGATGACAGTGTCCTAACCAGACTCATCCACAGCCTGACAGGGCCGTATTCCTTCTTCAGCATCTTCTGGATGGATAGCAGGGCTGGGGATTGATTTTCTTGTTCAGCCATGTCCTCATCAGAGGGTTCCTCATCCGAAACTGATGAGGAAACGGCAACGGAGTGGGCAACGTCTGACTCGCTGAATCCGGTCGCACTGGTGGATGCGTGACGGAGCCGGACACAAGATCATGGTACTGCTGCACAGTCTGTGAACTGTCAACCATGGGGAAGCGAGGAAGTACAGCGACAACCCGAAACTGTCTAGACTGTCTGGGTAGTACAGACAACCCCTTATCGGGTTGCTGAGGTTGCCGCACTGCGTCACAACAAGTCACCTCTGCTGGTTGTTGAACGTCTTCCCAGTGACACACTGAACGTCCACAACCACCTCCGAGAGTAGCATAACATCAACGTGCGACTGGCAACCCACACTGGGTCGCACCGGTGGAGGAACCATCTCAACTGGCGGACGTGAGTAGGATACCTCAGCGTCAACAGGGCGTACAACCAACCGGTAGGAAGGTCGTTGGCAAGAAGGGTCTTCTCCGTAAAAAATCCTCTATCAAGGACTAAGCTTGGACTGCATGTCTTGCAACAAAGCCCAAGGTCTATGGGAGCAGGTGTGGCAACAGACGGGGTTAGCGACTGAAGCGGAACCATTTACCCTCCCTGGAAGCATGTTATGCTTAAATAAAAGTCCATAGGAGGCTAAGCAGCTTAAGGCTCCTCTCCAAATGACAGAGTCCTCAAGGGAATATCAGGAGGGAGAACAGCACTTTCTCATCTACAGGAACCATATCCGAGAAAAGCTAGGTTCTCTCAGTGAGGGTTTCACTGGTGCAAAAGCAGCAGACCAGAAGGCAACGTTATGAAACTGCTTGACAGTCTGTGAACTGTCAACCACAACAGGAGCGTGAGGACATACAGCACTGGTGTATAAGTAGCAGACCAGAAGGCAACGTCATGTAACTGTTTGACAGTCCCTGAGTTGGCAACAACCAAAGTTGTGTGGGGAAGCCTCAACTCCTGACTGACTAGTTTGCTGCTGGCGAGTGGCGGTAACCACAGTGTGTTGCGGAGGCTGACACACCGTGTCAAAACACGGCAGCTTGTGGTAGCTCACGCACGGCAACGGAGTGCTCTGTGTGTGGGAGTCATCATACATCTGGCAGGGTTGACTGTGCCTGGGTGGAGGAGCTCTCACAACAAGAGTGTGAGAGCAGGTAGCCGCAGTATCTGCTGAGCGCACAACCTCGGCGGGTTGTAGGTTAACAGGTGCATTGTCAACCTTCCAGCACGATACTCCTGCATGAAGGAGCAAGCTGAGACTGTATAGTCTGCAGCATGGACCACTAGGGTCTATGAAAGACAACAACAAACGGAGCTACTGTCCGTTGTGACTGAGGGTCTAAAACAGCTGGTGCGGCAACAGACGGAGTTACTGCCTGTTGCGGTACCACCTTGCCTCTCTTGGGAGGTGTGCAGTTGTCGTACTGCAGCGAGTCCGAACTGACCCAGTGGCTACACCTAGGCCGTTGGACTTGCGCGGAAGGGACCGACTTGCACTTAAAAGCTGCAAGATTTGGTCCATGGTTTCTGCGAGAAACCTCTTCCGCAGACGAGGAATAAATGGGCTCTCTTGTCTTTGTGTGGGTGGGGTGATCACGTCGGCAACGTGTGTAGATACACCCGAAACCACGGAGGGAAACGTTTGTTCGTCGATCAAGACCTGTGGAACCCATAAGTCCTTCGACATTACTTCTCCCCTGGGCTTGGGAGCTTGTAAGAGGTATCGGACTAGGTGAACAACTGGCACGAACAAACGAACCCTCGAACGCAACACTGTAACACTTTGCGCATATCACTTTATCACTTTTGATTTTCTGTTTGCACTTATTTCACTGAACTCGAAACTTTAAGTGGTTTGTACCTGAAACACGCAATCCTATCCTTCATTAAAAGGTAGTAATAGCGAAAACAGTATTACAATGTAACAGAAAAACATAATGAAAGATAAAGAATTCAGTGGCTGGAAAAGAGACTAAACACTAGATCAAATAAAATACGTTTAAAATCTCTCACCGCATAAAGCCTGGGAACAAGAATAAAACTCTAGAAACGTTTTACCTTCTTCCCCTATAGCGACTAGGGAGAAGAGCAAAAAAAAAAACGAGAACAACGTTACCCGCTTGAACGAAACGTTTATCCTCCTCTCTCTCCCTCCGTCTCTATCTCTATCTCTCTCTCTCTTGACTTAGAACCTGAGAGATGAGCCCAATTATATATCGTTAAAACATATTATTTGTTAAAGGAAAAAAACTGAAAGGTTTCCCAAATAAAAAGTTCCTTTATTAGAATTAAAACCATTTAAGCTAAGAAAGAATGAACGAAACGCTAGAATCGGTTTACTCTTACTGCAACGTGAAACCGTGAAATACTCTCTCTCTATCGTAACGATAGAGCGCAAGTTGAATGTTCTGAACGTCAACAACTGCGGAGACTAAACAAAACGTTAGTTCAACTTTGAAAACAGTACGAGACTATCAAAGAAATTCTTTCAAAAACATTAAAATTAAAATAGCATAAATTCTTAACAGGAAAAACGATATGACGGGCTCAATGTTAAATAACTTCGGTTCCAAGTAAGGACCGCCTACTATTAGGAAAGGTCGCATATAAACAAACATAAAAATTAATTTTTATAAGTTTATAATAAATGGAAAGTTAATCGAAGAGGCCTATAAATGGCGGAGAGATATAAAAAAAAAAATCTATAACTTTGTTAAGCAAAATTACCAAAAACCTAAACACACTTCCGTCTAAGGGAAGGGTGGGTCATAAAAAGTGAAAGAGTCTATACTCTCTTCGACACCAACACTTCCGTCTAAGGGAAGGGTCGGCCATTTAAAAGTGAAAGAGAGTCCATACTCTCTTCGTCACCATAATAAAATCTATCCAAAACGAGTTCAAGTTTTGAAATGAAGATAAAAACCCCTGCATAGCGAAAGCTCAAAACTGGAATAGTGTACTTCACAAAAAAGTTGTGAAAACAAATCCAGTTAGGGACGGCGTATTAGTAGGTCTTGCCGGAGGCACGACAGAGGAAAAATTGAGTTCTTGTTGACAAGAAGTACTTGAGTACCTACTCACAGATGGCGCTGTTGTGTACACCCCCACCTGTATAGCGATCGCTGGCGTATCCCGACCGTAGATTTCTGTCGGGCAACAGAGTTGACAGCTACATGATCATCGGGTAAGATTGATATTGAAAAAAACGCATTTAGTGTACACATCTGTGTATAGGTTAGTTTTTGCATCGATTATATTGATTATACAGTATGTTGATTTTGTTATTACCAATGTTTTACTTAATTTTTCTTAGGACTTCCAAATGAAATGTTTTTCTTTATGGGCGGCGTCATAAAGTACGCTTCATCTTCGATCGTAATAAACAAACGAAGGCATTTAACGCGCACGATGAAAGGGATAAATTATGATATTACAGTAAAAGCTTTTAGAAAATATGTTATTAAAAATATTATTTACCGTATCTATATAAAATCATACATACGTAGCAAAGCAGGAAAACAATTTACGAGAGAGAGAGAGAGAGAGTTGTTTTACGTACGTAAATGTAAATTTTAAACAAAAAAAAATAGCCCCATTTCATATAAAATAGGTTACTAAAAATATTTTACTTTAACATATTACAGTAGTCTAACAACAACATACTGTACTGAACTTTACAGTATTATACAGTCGTGGCGATGAAAACTCACGAAACAAAAACACGGCATTCGATTACAACAGCTGATTCATTCTCTCTCTCTCTCTCTCTCTCTCTCTCTCTCTCTCTCTCTCTCTCTCTCTCTTTCTCTCTCTCTCTCTCTCTCTCTCTCTTCGTGTTATACAATACAGTACTTACATATAGATGAAGAAACTAAAATTAGTTTTCTTAGTGTCAATTAAATACGAAACGAAAAAATTATGCCGAGTTTACATCCATTTCAATCGTTGCTAAAAATACGGCATCCGATTTCATCAGCAAACCACTATTTTTTGGGAAACATCATTCTATTCTAGAAAATTGCTACTCTTCAAATAGTTAATTGCACATTAAGAAAGCGTGTACTTTTGTTTTTAGATTTCGGGTGTGTTTTAAAAATCGAGTATTGTTGACTTCTTTATGTTTTACTTTTGGGTGTGATCAGATCCGCTGACGTCTAGCTGCCGCTCTTGAGAGCGTACGAATACACTAACAAAGTATCGTTTATACCATTTCTTAACTTATTCAAACCGTCTATACAGTTGATATTACATAAGCACCAATTCTATACAGTTGATATTACATAAGCACCAATTCTATACAGTTGATATTACATAAGCACCAATGTGTTATAACCTATCAAATTTTTTTGTTTATTACATTTAAAACAACACACACACTCTCTCTCTCTCTCTTATTATATTTAAAACAACACACACACTCACACTCACACACTCACTCTCTCTCGTGTTATACAATACGTTTATACCATTTCTTAACTTATTCAAACCGTCTATACAGTTGATATTACATAAGCACCAATTCTATACAGTTGATATTACATAAGCACCAATTCTATACAGTTGATATTACATAAGCACCAATGTGTTATAACCTATCAAATTTTTTTGTTTATTACATTTAAAACAACACACACACTCTCTCTCTCTCTCTCTCTTATTATATTTAAAACAACACACACACTCACACTCACACACTCACTCTCTCTCGTGTTATACAATACGTTTATACCATTTCTTAACTTATTCAAACCGTCTATACAGTTGATATTACATAAGCACCAATTCTATACAGTTGATATTACATAAGCACCAATGTGTTATAACCTATCAAATTTTTTTGTTTATTACATTTAAAACAACACACACAATCTCTCTCTCTCTCTTATTATATTTAAAACAACACACACACTCACACTCACTCTCTCTCGTGTTATACAATACTTACATATAGATGAAGAAACTAAAATTAGTTTTCTTAGTGTCAATTACATACGAAACGAAAAAATTATGCCGAGTCTACATCCATTTCAATCGTAGCTAAAAATACGGCATCCGATTTCATCAGCAAACCACTATTTTTTGGGAAACATCATTTTATTCTAGACTTATTCAAACCGTCTATACAGTTGATATTACATAAGCACCAATGTGTTATAACCTATCAAATTGTTTTGTTTATTACATTTAAAACAACACACACACACACACACTCTCTCTCTCTCTCTCTCTCTCTCTCTCTCTCTGTGGGCTACTTTTCACTACCTCCCATTCCTTACCTCTCTCTATCTCTCTAACAAATGATATCTTTGTTGCTCCTCAAGAGTTTCATTTATATTGAAAATCAATCATTTTTCAATTTTCCTTACTTTCTCCAATCTCGCACCATCGGTCACATCGCGGTATTTTCGAAATTTCCGGAAAATCCGCGATATATGTATATACATGCGTTATGAAAAAAATCCGCGAAGTGGTGAATCCGCGATGGTCGAACCGGATGGTCGAACCGCGAAGTAGCGAGGGATCACTGTACATCTTTTATATAGGTTACTTCAATGTGTATAATGTTTGATAGATTGAATTATTTTCAATACATTTACAATCATGAATAATGTAATTTTGAGATTGAGAAACTTGACAGAATAGTCATGAATCCCCACCTTCATGACTAACCCATGTACCTTAGGCATGAGAGTAAAATTGCTCCAATAAATGTGGGATGGGGCAATAAAGTTTATAAACAGTCACCCAAACAAGAGGCTGTGTCGTTTTTATTGGACGACAAAATCATTTGGACTTCAAAATCAGAAACATTGTAGGGGAGTTAGTTCCATCAGTTTACCATAGGCATTACTATACAAAGAATATTTGCAGCACCCCCATTTAGCTAAGCTTGTCTAAACCCCTTTTCAGGAACCTACTTCACCTAAGTTCTGGATTTCCTTCTTTCCTCTTACAGTCCAATGTCTTTTTATATTCAATGGTATAACAATTATCTTCATAGGCATACTAGTCCAAATTCATATATCAATGCAAGTCAAAAAGGTATGATATTCTTCAAACCTCTTCCTTCTTAGTGAATAATTGTTAACCCTCAAACTTTGATCTTTTGCAGATAAAGCTTGCACCAGACACACTCCAGCAGCTGAGTTAGCAGAATTGCCAAGACTGTTTGGAGCTCCTCATGAACATGGATAACTAACTATAGATACAGTTATTGTGAGGAGTTTGTTTCCGTGAAGGTAGTAGAGTATGTTCATGATCTGTTGAAGAATGACATTTGGACATAACTTTATTCTACTTAAGGGCACAACAAAATATGGAGCTTTTCTCCCTTGTAGAGAAGCCTGTCTGTAATGGAACACTGTTTCCATGTTGTAAAGTCACAGCAACTTCATTGCTTGGTGGTATTTCAGCAAAAGGGAAATCAAGAGTATACTAAAGGGTTATCTCTCTCCGACTGAAATACAGTACCATTTGGCTAAAGGCTAATGACATCAATAGATTAGACTGGAGGAAATTCCCTTTAACCCTTTTCACAGTTCCAGAACTGGAGTGCAGAACACAAAGGGTTTTCTGTTGTGCTATGAGGCAACATAAGATAAATCACCTGTGACCCCCAAAGCTTTTCAGCAAGACTTTGTGCTCCAACGTGAGTCTGTCATGATATATCTCATGGCCACCAGCTTGATTTTGTACAGATTTGTCTATTCACTCATTTTACATCTACAGAAAGCAAAGGATAGAGAAGAAATATTCCCTTAATTGTTTACATAAGATATTACATATCTACACCTCCAAAATAATCAATAACTTCCTTACAGGATTAGCAACATTGTATGCCTTTTCTGAATGTACACAAGTCATCCTTATCCACAAAGCCAAAGCAACTAAGTCCTATAGCCGACCAAGTTCATCCGAAACAAGAATCTCTGATATGGGTCCATGGGTTGCTCTAAAAGCAAAGTCCTTGGCTGGCACAAAACTATCTTCCTTTAAAACAACGGTGGAAGGGAGTTTAAAGGGACTCCCAAGAACTAAATTTGTTTGTTTAGACAACATACCAGATCATCTCTCACTTTCTGGCTAGCTTTAAAGGATAGGCAAGAAGTTAACTGGAGGCTAAAAAGAGTATACTGGTGGAGCTGCCTGATGCACAAGCTTCTAAGGATGACAGGTGACAGAGTATAGCCTGTCAAAGCTGAATAAATTGTCGCTACTGAGACAGGAACTCACAATTACCTTTCGAGAATTTATTGACACCATAGTTCAAACAGATTTTTCAACAAACCCTGGTATTTTATTTGATGCTTGAACTACAGATGCTGTAACATCTCCCAATTTACCATGATCTCCAAGTCATGTCAAACCATTGAGGAGACTAACCATGTCCAGGAGCAACTGCGCTTGTGAGGTCACCAGGGGAAAAAAAAAGAGAGAGAGAGAGAGAGAGAGAGAGAGAGAGAGAGAGAGAGAGAGAGAGAGAGAGAGATATCTCATATGAATAAGTCTAAGCTGACACCCTGGGGAACATCTACAGTAGGAGGCTAACATCAGTTTAACCAGAGCCTTTTAAGTGGAGACCTCAGGTTAGGCTTCTGAACATGCCTCCTAATAGTCAAAAGGAGCCATTCAGGGGGCCAGCTGGTAAGCCAAATATAGGGGTATAGGGTACAAAAAGCAAAATCCTGAAAAAATAATGTAGTTTCGTGTGGCAATGGAGAATGTGTATATGAAATATTCTTGTCAAAATTCCTCTTACTTTCACAGTTACAGGGTAATTAGTGAAAGTAACTCTATAAGCCAAAAACATTGATCCATACAAGAAAATGCAGTATTTCTTCTGTTATCATAAATTTTGATAATATGTTATTTTCATTAGTAAAATAAATTTTTGAATATACTTACCCGATAATCATGTAGCTGTCAACTCCGTTGCCCGACAGAATTCTATGGAGGGATACGCCAGCTATCACAATACTAGAAGGGGGTGTACTAACCAGCGCCACCTGTGGCCAGGTACTCAAGTACTTCTTGTTGACACCTCCTCAATTATTCCTCGGTCCCACTGGTTCTCTATGGGGAGGAAGGGAGGGTCAATTAAATCATGATTATCGGGTAAGTATATTCAAAAATTTATTTTACTAATGAAAATAACATTTTTCAATATTAAACTTACCCGATAATCATGTAGCTGATTCACACCCAGGGGGGTGGGTGAAAACCAGTGTACAAGATTAAAGGATAGCTAAGTATCTCATATTTCATATAACAGTTATCTCAAATAACAATGAAATAATAGGTACCTGGTAAGGAAGTCGAATTGAACCGTTACTCTGCCTCTTTTTTAAGTTCGTCTTCCTTACTGAGCGCAGCGTTCCTCTTGGAGGCTGAATCAACCCAAAGGTGCTAAAGTATACAGGGCTGCAATCCATACTAAAGGACCTCATCACAACCTTTAACCTCGGCGCTTCTCAAGAAAGAATTGACCACCCGCCAAATCAACAAGGATGTGGAAGGCTTCTTAGCCGACCGTACAACCCATAAAAAGTATTCAAGAGAAAGGTTAAAAGGTTATGGGATTATGGGAATGTAGTGGCTGAGCCCTCGCCTACTACTGCATTCGTTGCTACGAATGATCCCAGGGTGTAGCAGTACTCGTAAAGAGACTGGACATCTTTGAGATAGAATGATGCGAACTCTGACTTGCTTCTCCAATAGGTTGCATCCATAACACTCTGCAGAGAATGGTTCTGTTTGAAGGCCACTGAAGTAGCCACAGCTCCCACTTCATGTGTCCTTACCTTCAGCAAAGCAAGGTCTTCTTCCTTCAGATGAGAATGTGTTTCTCTAATCAGAAGCCTGAATAGTAAGAAACTGAGTTCTTAGAACTTGGAAAAGAAGGTTTCTTGATAGCACACTATAAGGCTTCTGATTGTCCTTGTAAAGGTTAAGACCTTTTAGATAGAACCTAAGAGCTCTAACTGGGCAAAGAACTCTCTTCAGATCATTCCCCACCAAGTTGGACAGGCTTGGGATCTCGAACGACTTAGGCCAAGGACGTGAAGGAAGCTCGTTTAGCAAAAACCGAGCTGCAAGGAACATGTAGCCGTTTCAGATGTGAAAACAATGATCCTGCTGAAGGCGTGGATCTCACTTACTCTTTTAGCTGTTTGTCAAGCACACGAGGAAAAGAGTTTTTAATGTGAGGTCCTAAAAAGAGGCTGATGGAGAGGTTCAAATCTTGATGACATAAGGAACCTTAGGACCACGTCTAGATTCCAGCCTGGAGTGGACAACCGACGTTCCTTTGAGGTCTCAAAAGACCTAGGGAGGTCCTGAAGATCTTTGTTGGTGGAAAGATCCAAGCCTCTGTGGCGGAAAACCGCTGCCAACATACTTCTGTAACCCTTGATCGTAGGAGCTGAAAGGGATCTTACTTTCCTTAGATATAACAGGAAGTCAGCAATCTGGGTTACAGTGGTACTGGTTGAGGAAACTGCATTGGTCTTGTACCAGCTACGGAAGACTTCCCCTTGAGACTGATAGATTCTGAGAGTGGATGTTCTCCTTGCTTTGGCAATCGCTCTGGCTGCCTCCTTCGAAAAGCCCCTAGCTCCTGAGAGTGTTTCGAAAGTCTGAAGGCAGTCAGACGAAGAGCGTGGAGGATTGGGTGTACCTTCTTTACGAGAGGTAGACTTAGAAGGTTCACTCCTAGAGGAAGAGTCTTGGGAATGTCGACCAGCCATGCAGTACCTCTAAGAACCATTCTCTCGCGGACCAGAGCGGAGCCAACCAACGTCAGCCGTGTCCCTTTGTGAGAGGAGAACTTCTGAAGTACCCTGTTGACAATCTTGAACGGCGGGAATGCATACAGGTCGAGGTGGAACCAATCCAGCAGAAAAGCATCCACGTGAACTGCTGCTGGGTCTGGAATCGGAGAACAATACAACAGGAGTCTCTAGGTTATCGAGGTAGAGAACAGATCTATGGTTGGCTGACCCCACAGGGCCCAAAGTCTGTTGCAAACATTCTTGAGAAGGGTCCACTCTGTGGGGATGACCTGACCCTTCCGTCTGAGGTGATCTGCCATGACATTCATACCGCCCTGAATGAACCTCGTTACCAGTTAGCTTTCGATCTTAAGACCAGATGAGTAGGTCCCTTGCGATCTAGAACAACTTCCACGAAAGAGTCCCTCCCTGCTTGAAGATGTAAGCCAGGGCTGTGGTGTTGTCAGAGTCTACCTCCACCACTTTGTTAAGCTGGAGGGACTTGAAGTTTATCAAGGCCAGAATAACCGCCAACAACTTCTTGCAAATGATGTGAAGTGTCCTTTGCTCCTGATTCCATGTTCCCGAGCATTCTTGTCCGTCCAAAGTCGCACCCCAGCCCATGTCTGATGCGTCCGAGAGGAGACGGCGGTCGTGTTTCTGAACAGCCAAAGGTAGACTTCCTTGAGAAGAAAGCTGTTCTTACACCACGCGAGAGAAGACCTCCTCTCTTCGGAAACAGGAACTGAGACCGTCTCTAGCGTCATGTCCTTTATCCAGTGAGCAGCTAGATGATACTGAAGGGGGGGAAGGTGGAGTCTCCCTAACACGATGAACAGGGCCAGAGATGAAAGTGTCCCTGTTAGACTCATCCACTACCTGACTGAGCATCGGTTCCTTCTCAGCATGCTCTGGATGCATTCTAGGGCTTGGAAGATCCTTGGGGCCGACGGAAAAGTCCGAAAAGCTCGACTCTGAAGATCCATACCCAAGGAGACAATGGTCTGGGATGGAACAAGCTGAGACTCCTCAAAATTGACCAGGAGGCCCAGTTCCTTGGTCAGATCCATAGTCCATTTGAAAAACTCCAGACAGCGACGACTTGTGGGAGCTCTTAAAAGCCAGTCGTCTGACGGAGCCGGACACAAGATCATGATACTGCTGCACAGTCTGTGAACTGTCAATCATGGGCAAGCGAGGAAGTACAGTGACAACCCGAATCTGTCTAGACTGTCTGGGTCGTACAGACAACTCCTTAACGGGTTGCTGAGGTTGCCGCACTGCGTCACAACAAGTCACTTCTGTTGGTTGTTGAACGTCTTCCCCGTGACACATTGACTCCGTAAACAAAAAATCCTCTAACAAGGACTAAGCTTGGACTGCATGTCATGCAACACAGCTCAAGGTCTAAGGGAGCAGGTGTGGTAACAGACGGGATTAGCGACTGAAGTGGAACCATTACCTTCCCTGGAAGCATGTTAAGCTTAAATAAAAGTCCATAAGAGGTTATGCAGCTAAAGGCTCCCTCCAAATGACAGAGTCCTCAAGGGAATATCAGAAGGAGGGAGAAAAGAACTTTCTCATCTACAGGGACCTTATCCTAGAAAAGCTAAGTTCTCTGAGTGAGGGTTCACTGGTGCAAAAGCAGCAGACTAGAAGGCAACGTAATGAAACTGCTTGACAGTCTAGTGAGTTGGCAACAACCCAAGATGTGTGACTGAGAAGCATGCGGTAAGGTATGCAGAGCATGATGTATGCAGAGTATGCTGTATGCAGAGCATGCTGTATGTAGAGCATGTTGTATGCAGAGCATGCTGAATGCAGAGCATGCTGAATGCAGAGCATGTTGTATGCAGAGCATGCTGAATGCAGAGCATGCTGTATGCAGAGCATGCTGAATGCAGAGCATGCTGTAAGCAGAGCAAGTAGTAAGCAGAGCCTGCTGTAAGCAGAGCCTGCTGTAAGGAAAGCAGAGCGTGTGCATGGTGTTTAACATTTCTCAGAAATTCCATGACCAGTGCTAGAGTGCTTTATGCATGCTTGCATGGGGTTTAAAAATCAACATAATGTTTACCTTACATTCATAACTCATGATTCATATTTTTGCCATGGTTTGAAAATGGAGGTAAGGTATGCTGAACAGCAGAGTCAGAACGAGCTGGAACAACAATAGTTGTGGTTTCCTCTTCAAGACTCTGTTGAGGGAACACCTGAGGCTCAGTCTGCAAAGGCTGAATAAAAGACAAGCAGAAGGAAGGCGCATGGGTGGAGGAGGCTGACTCCTAGCATGAGTGGTTGAACCCAAGGGTTCCGCTTGCTGAGCGGTTGGCGGAAGCGGAGTAGCAAGTTCCAGTTCTTGTGGTGTGAGCGGAGCGCGATGAGGAAGAGGCTGCGCAGAACAAGGTAAAGTTCTCGCAAGCAGAGGTGTCTGAGGCGCAAGATCAGGGTGCACGGGTTGAGCTCGGTGCAGCAGCTGAGGAGACTGACTCATGGGTGGAAGAGGTTGTTGTACCTCCACCGAGAGTTGCACCACCGGTGGAGCAGCCAGGGGAGGCGGAGGAAGAGTGGAGTAATCCTCCTGATCCCAAACAGAAGGTTGCCTTAAAGAAGGCTGAGGCTGAACAACACTGGGAACAGCGAACACAGAATGTGGCTCAACATCGTACGCCTGGCAGATGGTGCTGCGACTAGGTGGAGCGAGCGCAGGCGGGTTGAGCACAGGCTGAGCGGGTGCAGGTGGAGGGAGTGTAGGCGGAGGCGGAGGTGCAACACTCTCAGCCCGACACTCACGCATCAAGTCCGAAAGCTGTGCTAGCATGGACTGTAGTAGAGTCCACAACATCGTACGCCTGGCAGGTGGAGCTGCGATCAGGCGGAACGAGTGTAGGCGGGGGGAGTGTAGGCGGAGGCGGAGGAGCAACACTCTCAGCCCCACACTCACGCATCAAGTCCGAAAGCTGTGCTTGCATGGACTGTAGTAGAGCTAACATCGTACGCCTGGCAGGTGGTACTGCGATCAGGCGGAGCGAGCATAGGCGGGGGGAGTGTAGGCGCACTCTCAGCCCGACAAACTGATGACTGAGGAGAGTCAGAGCTAACCCAATGACTGCATCCGGGTTGTTGAACTTTACTTCGTACGTCTGGCATAGGTCTGGACTTTACGTTTAAGAGGTCTTGAGACCTGAGACCAGCGTTACTCTGCCTTTATTTTCTCCTCTAAATCTCTTCTGCAGACGAGCAAAATAAGGGCTCAATCGTCTGCGGGTGGGAGTGACGGTCTCGGTAAGACACGCCCACAACCACCGAGGATACTTCTGTGCGCCGATCAAGGCCTGCCGAACCCTTTTGCCCTTCGACATTGCTTCTCCCCTGGGCTTGGGAGCTTGCAAGAGGTCCCGGACTGGGAGGACGACTGGCGCGCACAAAAGTACCCTCACGCATAACACTGACATACTTTGCGCTAATCACTTATCACTTTGATTTCTGTTTGCACTTATTTCACTGAACTCGAAACTTTAAGTGGTTTGTACCTGAAACACGCAATTCTATCCTTCTCAAAAGTTAGTAATTGCGAAAACAGAATTACAATGTAACAGAAAAATCTAATGAAAGATAATTCAGTGGCTGGAAAGAGACTAAACACTAGATCACTCTAGAAACGTTTAGTTTCTTCCCCTAAAGAGACTAGGGATAAGAGCAAAAACGATAACGACGTTACTCGTACGCCTGGCAGGCTTGAGGGAAACGTTTATCCTCTTTCTCCCTCCGTCTCTATCTCTCTCTCTCTCTCTCTCTCTCTCTCTCTTGACTTAGAACCTGAGAGAAGAGCCCAATCATATATATCGTTAAAACATATTGTTAAAGGAAAAAACTGAAATATTTCCTAAAATGAAAAGTTCCTTTATTAGGATCAAAACCATTAAGTTAAGAAAGAATGAACAAAACGCTAGACACGGTTACTCTTACTGCAATGTGAAACCGTGAACATTCTTTCTCTATCGTAACGATAGAGTGCAAGTTGAACGTTCTGAACGTCAACAACTGCAGAGACAAACAAAACGTTAGTTCAACTTTGAAAAAGTACGAGACTATCAAAGAAATTCTTTCAAAGACATTAAAATAGCATAATATGTTAACAGGTAAAACCGAAATGACGGGCTCAATGTTAATTAACTTCGGTACCAAGAAAAGACCGCCTACTATTAGGAAGGTCGAATATAAACAAATATAAAAATTAATTTTAATAAGTTTATAATAAAAGGAAGTTAATCGAAGAGGCCTATAAGAGGCGGAGAGATATAAAATAAATCTATAACTTTGTTAAGCAAAATTAAGAAAGAGAGTCTATACTCTCTTAGACACCAACACTTCCGTCTAAGGGAAGGGTCGGCCATTGAAAGGTGAACGAGAGTTCATACTCTCTTCGTCACCAAAATTAATCAAATTAATTCCAAAAGCTAACTAAGCTAAAATAGAAGTTTCCAGTAAAGCGACAGCCGAAATCAAAGAGAAATACTTCACCAAAGCCGTGAAAATACTCCAAGAACATAAGCGTATCCCAGAACGTCTTGTCAGAAGCACGACAGAGGAATAATTGAGGAGGTGTCAACAAGAAGTACTTGAGTACCTGGCCACAGGTGGCGCTGGTTAGTACACCCCCTTCTAGTATTGTGATAGCTGGCGTATCCCTCCATAGAATTCTGTCGGGCAACGGAGTTGACAGCTACATGATTATCGGGTAAGTTTAATATTGAAAATATTAAATTACAATATAAAAAAAATTCGAGCAATGGCATCTGTAGAAATTTCTAGTCACAAGATGGGATTATGAGCTTACAAAACCCTTCAGTTCAAGCAAACACCTCAGAGAAAGTTTGACCTCTGCTATTCCCTAGCTTTTGTCTGTTTTTCTTTGCTTTGGCAAGAATTTCATAAGGACAAGGAGGAAAAGACAATCAAATCACCTTGCTAGCATACAGAAGAAAATTTTCTCTAATAAGAGGTTCAAAAGAGCATAATATCAATGATATCAGCTAAGTTAGTGAAGGAGTGAGAGAGAATTCAGTCACAGGAAAAGGCAGGGGGGGGGGGGCCCACCTAAAGAAGCAAGATATTGAGCAAAGGGATTTTCATTTATGATTAATTATGATAAACAAATTTCTACTTACTAATATCCAAAGAGGAATGTAAAATTTACCATCATGATTTATTAATACAGTATTGTCTTAGTAAAACTACAAAAAGTTTGAGTTTTACCTCTGACATTCGCCTGCTTTTACGTTTGTTTTTCTATGTTTTGGCAAAAATTTCATCATTTCATTGAGGAAAAGGCAATCAAAACATCTCACTAACATACAGAAGAATATTCATACACTATTGGCAATATTAGCGGAGTTAGTGAAGGAGAGAAGGAGAGAGGGAGAGAGAGAGAGAGAGAGAGAGAGAGAGAGAGAGAGAGAGAATTCCCTGCCACAGGAATAGTCAAGAGGGACCAGAAGCTTATAGAAACAAGATATTGAGTAAAGGGATATTAATTTTTTAAATTATAATAAATAACAATTTTGATGTATAAATACCCAAAAGAAATATAAAATTCATAATAATCATGATTTATTGACTAGCCTTTGTAAAAATACAGAAAAACTTTGAACGCCCATATTTCAAAACTGTATTTATTGACCTTCAAATTTTATCTTCTCCCTTAGTTTTAAAGCTATAGCATTGAAATTTGGTATCTAACTCAGAAAAACATCACAAAATAATCAAATGAACCTGCATTTTCCCTTTATTTATTATTCCTTTTCTCTGATTTAAAGGTAATGAAAAAAATTCATATAGCAAAAAGCTGACATTCAGAAAAAAAAACTCCATTTGATTGGAGGTCTACTTAAGGTCTACTGTATATATGGTGGTAATTCTAGGTCTTAGTATTAAGTACACATGGAGGAGATAGAATTTGAAAAACATGACAAATTTGAAGATAATTTGTATTTTTCCCCTAAGTAATACAAACCTGTAGTTACTTTATATGGACACACTTTCGGTGGAGCTGGAGGGCAGCCACTAGATTTAAAATGCGAGGTGGCAAACCTGTCTAACCACTTAAGTGGGGAGGCAGTGGGTGGCTGGGGGGTACCTAGCCACCCATATATACTCTCACAGCTGTGAACTACGTCACATTTTTATTGCAGGCAGGACTTACTGGGGGACAGGTGATGGCTGGCCAATTTATATAAATAACTACAGGTTTATATTAGGAAAAAATAAATTATCTCTGAATTTGTCATTTGTTCCCATACTAACAAACCTTTTGTTATTTACGTGAATGACTCACTCTTAGGAGGGTAGTAAGTTCGACTACTGGCTTAGTCATTGACCCGGGTTTACCTAGTACAGTATTAGACTGTAATCGAGGGAAACATTTTCACCTTGCTTATCAATACAAGCGAGTATGATAGCGGCCTGAGCAACTAAAGTAGTTGAGAGAGATATAAGAACGTCTAGGTAAGAATGTTCCTTATTTAAACAGGAACCCTACACAAAAATAGACGTTTCCCAAGGCCTACCTCGCAGGAGGCGTTGGGGACATGTACAAGTATACAAAAATAAACTATACTTGGTTACACATGACATGGTTATCACCTGCAGAGGTTGAAGCCAGCTTGCAAAGGGACACGTGATTCTGTGCCCCCAAAAGAGGGGAAGATGATGAAAGTAAAATAGCCAAACATGACAAATTCGGAGATAATTTGTATTTTTCCTAACCATACAAACCTTAGCTATTTACATAGGGTATTACTTTCGGCGTAGCTGAAATGGCGAGCCATTAGATTTTTAACGAGGGTTAACTACCCCCACACACACACACCGGTGAACTGATTCACTTCGCTTAGAGGTAGGACTTCACGGGGGACAGGGCTGGCGGGCAAATATGTGTAAATAGCAAAGATTTGTATGGTTAGGAAAAATACAAATTATCTCCGAATTTGTCATTTGTTCCGTAATCGAAATACAAACCACGCTTTTTACATAGGGTGACTTAACCTTTAGGAAGGGTGGAAAGTCTCAGCCTTACTGGCTTTGGCTTTACCCGGGGACTCAGAATCCGAGTGAGCAGCACTCACTTGTCCATAAAGGAGCCTGAGGCTAGACCAGCTGTTGTGCAGCCACCACAGGGCCGATAGAAAAAGTATCGAGGTTCCTGTGGGTTACGTCCTGCAGGTAGTGGACTGTGAAGGTTGTTTGACGCTTCCAGACCCCAGCTTGTAGCACTTGCGTCACAGAGAAGTTCTCTTGAATGCCAGGGACGTTGCGATGCCTCTGACATCGTGCGCTCTAGGGCGACGTGACGGAGGAGGGTCCGGATTCAGGGCATGATGGATGACCCTTCGAATCCCAGCTGAGATGTTATTTTTGGTGACCCTCCTTTTCATCCTTCCTGTGCTCACAAACGGGGCTTGCACGCGAGGAGGAAGTGCAGCTGTTCTTTAAAGATAACACCTCAGACTCCTTACTGGCATAGTAGGAGGAGGTCTGGGTCATCTGTTACCGAACGGAGACTCGAAACCCTGAAGGAGTCGAACTACGGGTCCGGAACTCCAGGGTTTTGAGTCTTAGCTACAAGCTCAGGGATGAACCTGAACGTTACCTCTCCCCATCCCCTTGAATGGGCGACGTCGTAAGAGAGACCATGAAGTTCAATGACACGCTTGGCTGAAGCCAAAGCGAGCAGGAACACCGTCTTCCAAGTCAGGTGTCGATCAGAGGCCTGGCGTAATGGTTCCAACGGAGGTCTCTTAATCCTGGAAAGGTACGCTACTCGGACACCCCTTTAAGGGTATACTCGGTCGCGCGCGACCCCGACTCCAAAAAAAATTCAGGAAAAATTTAGTTATGCATCAATCTGTGTTTTTGACTTGCTAGAAATACTTCAAAGAATGCTAAAAACTACTAAAAATATAAATGATACCCATCTACAAAATAACTATTTATTGGAAATATATTAAAAATTTAAGTATACAACAAAAAGACGATGTAAATATTCACAAAAAATAGAAATATACATATACACATAAATCCCTTTAGGGACACCTTCTTAGATGGCAAAGCAACAGCGTGTAATTGCTGGAAATGAGTTGGACCCATAGAAGTCAAGATCTGAAATGAAAAAAAAAAAAAAAGGTAATTTTTTTTGGCCAAAAAACTAGTCCAAGTTTCACTAATTTTTTCTGGTATCTAAATGAAATATGAAGAGGCTAATTTCTTTATAGAATAAACTCATACTATCCTAGAACAGAAATACATAATAAAATGTGCACTAAGATGTAATTTACTGTTATATCAGGGGCGAAATCTAAAGGTCATTTTTTGACGGCCTAGTTTCACTATGTAAATTTCTTATGAAAATCATTGTATCTCCTATAAAATATGATATTTATGCATTAAAATATACCAAAATATCATGAATTCTATACAGAACACGAATATATAGAGATATGCCAACTTACCTTTCAGGTATGTCAACAAAATGGCCGCAGACCGCAACAACTCTTACAGCCCAATCTACCACTTGAAATGAAGAATGGGTATGTAAATTTCAAGGTGTTATTTATTTATCTAATTATTAGTAGATTGGAATAAAACTGATATGATGGCTTTCTGGATGTTTGACAATTATTTTTATCATATAAAATTTAAATTCTTTGAAATAAATTTTCGATAAAAAATGGGTGATATCTATTTTGTAAAGATTAAAATTTCCGTATTTATACAAACAAGCAGTAAAAAAAGAAAGTTTCATGATTTAACCTAGCTATAACTATCAGATACAGTTCAAATACAACACAGTTTGAAGCTATAGACAAACAGGCTTCCTGCTCCTCAAACAAGTGGTGTTTGTCATGTGGTCAGTCTTAGGTGGGCAGCTATGACAGGGAGTCCTTTCAGGAAGCTTGATGTGACCAACTCAAAATTGATACCATACTTACAGCAAGAGAAAATAGAATTAGTAACTAATAAAAGTAAAAGGATATCAAATAGCAAATCGGTAGCCAATCAAAATAAAATGAAATCAAAATAAGAAACTGCTGACCAATAAAAAGTAAAATAATATCAAATTATTATATATACATAAACTATGATCTATAATAATAATGATGATGATAATAATAATAATAATAATAATAATAATAATAATAATAATGAAACACTATATAAATCAATTTCAAGTACCTAATACACATAAGAAAAATATTGACAAATACGAAGGAGAAATTATCAGAGAAATAAATATCAAACACATGAGGTTGCAAGCTCCATATTATCATCAACATCTCTTTTTAACTCCATTAGAAGTGTGTTGATGACATCCATGCCGAGGGAATACTGCCTGCTGGCCATTATTGAAGATAAATTCAAAATAAATAGAAAAAATCAGAAATTTGCAAAAAATAAAAAAAATTCAGAAATTAGCATTTGAGGGAAAATGGACCTCATGGCAATATATGGCATCTAAGCCAAAACCAATGTCATGCAAGTGGTTGACACACCATCCACCCACACTTTCCAACTATAAAGAACCAAACAAGTATCAACACTGTTCGACAATTTATAATTATGTAATAACTTTGCTGTTTGATCACTTACCCCTATAAAGGTATTTCAGGGTCAAGGTCGACTCCTGGGGGGGGGGTAAAAAAACGGGGAAGGAGGGAAGTTAGACGAAAATCAGTCCTAAAGCAGACTGGCATGTAGACTAGTCACCCCTTGCAGGTCGATCACTTCCATATTCGAGACAGCTGATGATTTATGGGGAAAAAACAGGTTTTGAACATGCTGTAGGGGTCGCGTACGACCCATCATACCTGTCCAGGGTTAAGAACCCTGAGAACAGGAACCACGCACCATGGAGGAGGTCTCACTTCCGACTGAGGGCAGGTAAGATCGTAGCTTCGTGTGAACAAAGAAAGTTCCAGTGAGGAAGAAATGTGTATTCTTTCCAGCCTGAAGGCCAGGCTTAAGGCTGAGCGTTAGCCTTCACCGCCGAGGCCGAAAGGCGCATTCCTTCCCGCAAATATTCAAGAAACTCCGTTATGCTGGAATAGCGGCATCGAGACGAGAGATACATCTTCCACGACACCAACCACAGAAGAGTCTTCACTTCGCCAGGTAGACCCCTGCAGATGACTTTCGCAGGTGTCGAGACATCCTCTCCGAAACTTGTTGCGAGAAGCCTTTCTCTGTGAGGAGAATATGGATAGTCTCCAGGCAAGAAGCCGAAGCGATGCTATGGCTTTGTGGAAGATGTTGCCATGTGGTTGTCTGAGTAGCTCGTGTCGTGGAGGAAGATCTCTCGGTAGTTCCGTCAGGAGCTGCAGAAGGTCCGGGAGCCACTCTGCATGATGCCATAGCGGAGCTACTAAGGTCATTGACAGGTTGACCGATAGTCTGGTCTTGTTGAGTACCCTTCTCATCAGATCGAACGGTGGGAAGATGTAAACGTCGATGTTGTCCCATCGTTGTTGGAAGGTATCTTGCCAGAGTGCCTTGGGGTCCGGGAATGGGGAACAGTGAGCCGAAACTTTAAGTTCAACTCTGTCGCAAACAGGTCCACCATCGGGGAACCCCACAAAGTCAGGACTTTGTTGGCTACTAGCGGATCCAAAGATCACTCGGCACTCACTATCTGCAATGCTCTGCTTAGATTGTCAGCGAGCACATTCCTCTTGCCCGGAATGAAGCGAGCTGATAGTGGAACCAAGTGGACTCCGGTCCATCTCAGTACCTCTACTGCAAGATGGAATAGCTGTTGTGAAAAGGTACCTCCCTGCTTATTGATATAAGCCACTACCGTGATGTTGTCGCTCAAGACCACCACGGAGTGAGTCGACAGGAACTGTTGGCATTGTTGAAGCGCCAGATATAAGGCCTTCATTCTCTCAGATTTATGTGGAGGCACTTTCCTGCTTCTGACCAGAGGCCTGAGATCCTGTGGTTCAGAACGTGGCCCCCCCCCTCTTTTGAAGCGTCCGAAAACAGCATCAAATCCGGCGGGAGGATGAGAAGATCCACTCCCCTTCGAAGGTTAGCTCCGTCCCCCACCATTGAAGGTCCGTCTGTTCTGCCGGACCCATAGGGACCAGAATGTCCGGGGAATCGAGGCCTTGATTCCACCGGGACTTGAGCCGCCATTACAGAGATCTCATCATGGGGCGGCCGTTTGGAACCAGACGGGTCAAGGGGGAAAGGTGCCGTAGGGGAGGAGCCACGATTGGGCTGGAAACTCTTCTCGTCCGAGGAAAAGATCTGCGGCCCTCCTCAGCCTTGCTATCCTGTTGTCTGATGGAAAGGCTTTGTGGAGATTGGTGTCCAATATCATGCCTAGATATACCAGTCATAGAAATGGGGGCAGAGAGGACTTCTCGGGATTTACAGTACCATGAGCCCTAGATCTTGGCAACGTCCAAGAAGCTTGTCTCGGTGTCGAAGAATTGCCGACTCCGAGTCTGCCAGGATCAGCCAGTCGTCCAGATAGCGGAGGAGACAGGATGCCGATCCTGTATGTCCACGAAGATATCAGGGTGAATCCTCTGGTGAATACCTGAGGTACTGTGGAGAGTCTGCACACAGCCCCTCGAACTGGTGGATCTTGTTGTCTAGGCTGAATCTAAAGTACTTCATGGAAGACGGATGGATTGGGATCTGGAAGTATGCGTCCTTCCGATCCAGCGTACACATGAAGTCTTGCGGTCTCACTGCAAGTCTGACTGTGTCTGCTGTCTCCATGTTGAACGGAGTTTGTTTGAAAAACTTGTTCAGGGATGCGAGGCCAATGACGGGTCTCCAGCCTCCAGACGCCTTCTTTACGAGAAAGGGTCGACTGGAGCCTGGGAAGCCGTCGCCGACCTCCTGGAGAGCATTCTTCTTGAGCATGGTCTCGAATTCTGCCCGAAGGGCTAGCTCCATTACCCATCCCATGGCCTAGGAGCTCAACGCCACTGGATCCACTGTCAGGGGCGGGAGAGACGTTAAGAACGGGACGCGATATTCCTGACTGATCACGAAGATCGTCTAGGAATCTGAATCGTGTTGCTGCCACCTGAATGCGCAACTTGCCGGCATCCCGCCACTGGTGGACACGAAAGGGGATTGCCAATCCTAGTGCTCGCGGCCTTGGCCACTCCCTCTAAGATCCTTGCCTTCCCTGGAGGACTTCTTGCCCTCCTTGTCTCTGACAGGAAAGGGCTACCAGTTGGACACGTTCGTCTTTGCTGCCGCGATCGGTTTCGTCATCTTGGATTGGCGAGGTTGTTGAGGTGCTGGAGGCTTGTAGGGCTTATATGTAAGAGCCCTTTGGAGAAGAGAATCGTGATCCGATCTCTTCCACCTCTCAGCCGCCTGTTTCGTACCCTTGGGCTCAAACAGACTCTTTCCAAGGATGGAAGAGTGTCTGAGCCTACAGGTATCCACGGCTGGAACCTTCGAGTGGAACCTCCCGGCCACCGCATCACGTTGTTTCAAGATCGAGTTTACCCACAAGTACGAAACTTGGTGGGCCATAAACTCGATGGTACGTGTGCCCGAGAGGAGGAAGGTCTCCAGGGTTTCCTGATGCTCTCCTTGGACAGATCCTCGGGTCGCCGCAGGATGCCCAGAGACCCTCGCCAGACATCCAGCCACCAAGTGGCTTGTATGGCAAAATCGCGACCTTTTCCTGACTCAGGAACTCTGTTGTCGAGGATGTCACCTGCCGGCTAGAGAGTCTCTCAAGAGAAACTCCCCTGGAAGGTTCTTCCATGGAGTGGTGCTCTGAGTCATGCTGCTCTCCTGCTGGTGAACTGGCAGCAATGTCACTTGTACCCAAGGTTCTCCTTGGGGGAAATCTTACGAGTCCTTCGATTCCCTCCTAGGAGGGATACGAAACTCCAACAAAGAAGACTGAAGGCTCTTCTCTCCCTAACACGGGACTATTCCCCTGCTCGAGGTGGGGTTTCTCCCGTAGGAGAAGGTCTCACCTTGGTAGAGGGAGCGCGCTGGTGCTCGCGCGATGGGAAAACCCCAGGGGTCGCACGCGAGACGCTGGCGCTCGGGCGATAGGAAAAAACCAGGGGTCGCGCGCGAGAAACCGTTAAAAACATTCTCGCGCGCAGGTGAGGGTGATCGCGGTTGTAATGGCGAGCGCTGGCGGCCAGAAGACCGATGGCGCGCAGGCGAGCGATGACGCGTAGGCGAGCGATGACGCGTTGGCGAGCGACGACGTGTTGGCGAGCGATGGCGAGTTTTGGCGAGCAATGGCGAGTTGGCAGGCGATGGCGAGTTGGCAGGCGATGGTGCGTTGGCGAGCGATGGCGCGTTGGCGCGTAGCGACCGATCGCGTACAGGAGAGTTAACGCATGGGCGTGTAGGAGACCTACGGCGATCTGAAGCGTTAGCGCGTTGAAAACGCTAGCGCGCAGGCGAAGAATCGCGCGGTCGCAAGGAGATCGCTGGCGCGTAGGAGATTGTTAGCGCGCAGTTGCTCGGCCAGAAGATATCAGTGAGGGTGTAGAACCAGATGATGAGGTTGCGCGTGGGAGCGCGGGCGCACAGACTTGTTCAAGTCCGGAAGTGCGCAGACGATGGCTTGCGCGTGGGCGAGCTCTGAGGGAGCGCAGGAGATTGTCGGCGATTGATTGATTGATTTAAAGTTTTTAGGCATCCTAACATAGGATCGTCGGCAAGGAGGCGAAGGAATAATTTCCTTGCCTGCGCCCAGATCCGGTAGATCGTGGGCGCCTGGGCGAACGTTGGCGTGCATTGCGCACATCAGGAAAGGGCGCGCAGATGTGCGCTGGCAAGCAGGCGATCGTGGGCATTCAGCGAAGGAACAATCTCCTTGCCTGCACCCAGATCCGGAGATCGTGGGCGCATGGGTGAACGTTGGCGCGCATTGCGCACATCAGGAAGGGGCGCGCAGATGTGCGCTGGCGAGCAGGCGATCGTGGCGTTCAGGAGACCGTTGGCGCACATGGCGCGTAGCAGGAATGGCCGCGCAGATGTGCGCTGGCAAGCTGAAGAGAGCTGGCACACAGAAGGTCTCAGAAGCGCAGATGAGCGCTGGCGATCAGGAGATCTACGGCGAGACTCAGCTACAGGAGATCGCTGGAGTGTTGATTCAGCAGAAGACTGGTCCACAGCAGGCGAGCGCTTGTGGGCTACTGCACGCGAGCGCAGGATAACGTGGGCGCGCAGGTAAAACCTGGCACTTAAGGGACTTACCCACATTGTGGAATAAGCTCTTTTGCCCCGAAGGGACTGTTGCCCGTTGGAAAACAAGGTGCGTTGGCGCCCACTGCGCATCTGCGTCCAGGAACGGAGATGAAGACAAGAAGGTCTAGCAGGTGTTAGAGATCGCGAACGATCTGCCGAAAGGTCAAGCGATGCAGCTGCAACAGTCTGTTCTCGTTGAAGAGGATCCTCTGCGGGGAACGCCGGAGGTGAAGATGAAGACGACCACGGACAGGAGCACCATCATCAGTCCTCCGAAGAGGAGTCTCTGTTAGTGAACTCCCCCGAGGGGGAGAAGCACTTGCAGGAGAGACCGTTGGACTCAGCTGCCCCCTCGAAGGATGTTCGGAGGGGGGAACTGAGCCATCAGCAACAACAGCAGGGGGAGTCCTCCGAAGAGGAGTCTCAATGAGTGTCCTCTCTCGCGAACGAGAGAGGTGAACACTTCGTAGAAGAGACAAGAAGAACTGATGATGGCGCCCCTTAGGGCCGTTGGATCAGCAAGCTGACCTATAAAGAGCAATCTTCCGAAGAGGAGCTCCTGAAGCTGCTCAGCCCCTTGAGCGTAGCTGCAGGTGCGACTGCTCAGCACCAAGAGCATAGTCGCACGAATTCCATGGTCCGGACTTGCAACCGCTCAGCCCCTTGAGCATGGTTACAAGAGCGGTCGCTCAGCACCAAGAGCATAACCGCCTGAGAACCAGGAAAAAACTAACCAGGAATTATGAAAATAAGAGAAGTTCCCCCCGTGAAGGGGAAAAAACTCATACCTGGGAAGGGAACCTCCCTCGGAAGGGAAGTTACCCACCCATGGAGGTGAACCTCCTGAGCGTTCTAAGATGAACTAGAGCTGCCAGTTGTCACGGGAGAACTTCTAGGAGAAGGGAACACGCCCATGACGAAGTCCTATAGAGGAGGCAGCAACAGCAGACTCCCCAGACCCAAACAGGACAGCTCTGCTTCGTTGGCACATTAGACCAACGAAAAACTAGATCGTTAACTGTGAAAATAAAATAAATAATTAGTTAACATTCATTCCCCCGGGGGAACTCCGAAGAGGAACCCCGAGGGAAAAGAACATAAGAATTACACACCAGGTATGCGCCCTCCTCCCCCACTGACACTCACGGGGAAGGGGGAAGGCGGAGAACTGTAACAAAAACTGAATTATAACAATTATAATTATGTAATTCAATTAAGAATGTTCACTAATAGTAAGAACGGATGAACCCTGAAGGGAAGCGTTCTACACAGAAGCTGAAAAGTTAACAAATACAATTAGATTTCATTAAAAATAATTGAGACAAAATAAACGGAGTAGCAACTCAACCCGCAACGGGAAGGAGGCTACCGTAATACGTAGTACTGTAGTAGTAAAAGGGTGAACGACCTCGAGAGAGAGAGACCGTAGACAAATTAAACTTCCATGTTCCCTTCGCTGATAAACCAAGTCCCCCGTAGGGAAGGAGGAACAGCGGAGAAAACAGATTAAATAAAGTCCAGCGATGACGATTCCCTCCCCGCGCCCGAGAATCGAAAGCCGAAGGAAGGACCGAAGTACCAAGGGAGAGACCGCGATCCATGAAAAGTCACCGTGGTGGCCTGGAACTACACGGTGATGTCGTCGTACACTACACACACAGCACAAACACTGAAAAGGAAACTTACTGTATTTCTATACTCAAATATATACATAAACATAAGAATGTTTATACATATATTAAGTATAAGAAAAAGTAAGTAATTAAGGAAAGAAAAAACATAATGGCTCCCAGGCGGGGGTGAGAGCGAACATGTCCGCTCACCACCCAAGCCAAAAGCGAAGTGAATCAGTTCACCGGTGTGAGGGGGGGAGGGGTAGCTAGCTACCCCTCTCTTACCCCCTTCCTAACTAGCGCGGGGGTAGTTAACCCTCGTTAAAAATCTAATGGCTCGCCATTTCAGCTACGCCGAAAATAATACCCTATGTAAATAGCGTGGTTTGTATTTCGGTTACGGAACAAATACCTTTATTCATCCCAGTCTTACCCCGGGTAGCCAATTCCTTCAACCTTCTGCTACTTGTCCAACAAGGAGCCCAAGGCATTATTAAACCACTTGTTGTGTCAACACCACAGGAGCGATAAAGAAAACGTATCGAGTCTTCTGTGGGTCACGTCTTGTAGGTAAGGTGAGGTGAAGATCAGACATGCTTCCACCCTATCAATGGCACAGTTTGTGTCACAAAGGAGTTACTTGAAAATGTTATGGGATAGCAAAGCGTGCTGAATTTAAGGAGCAAGCTCTTTCATTGTTTTCCTGAGGTATGGCCTTAATATAATCCCTGGCGTAAAAAGGAGGAAACAATGATGAGGATATAACCCGGTGGGTCCGTCAGTAACTGGAGTTTAATGAACTCCCTTGGGCCATTCAGGGTCAGCGAAATGTGCTGTACCCTTGGGACTAGGTAATCACCCTCAAGGTATGTCTTCAAGTAATTACCTGCGTTACAGCCTTGATTACAAAGCAGCAGGTTCCAGTTGGAGGGCTAGAACCTGAAGTTCAAGCTGCCAAAAACAAAATTGGATGTTATTTGGTTTCTTATCGTGAGCGAGAGATGTTGAGGGAGGCCCATAAGGTATGTCTCACTTTTGGTATACCACACTGGAAGAGACCTGTCTTTGGGATCATATCTGCAGTTTAGGTGTCCTAGGTCATTGAGGGGGAAGCTCAGGACCGAAGGAAGCCACCCTTCCCGAGAGGGCTGTATTACGCACTTTTGGTAAATCGGTTCAAACACTAGGGAGAGCAACGATTGGAAGAAATGCAAAGGTCTTCCGTTGTCCAACCCTAAGAGCTTGATTCCCTTCATTGGCAATTTTGATTGCATGACTAGAATAGCACCCTCGAAAAGAGAAAAAGACTTCACTCAACCCTCACCATGGAGTTTCTAGTTGTAAAGGAAGTCCGTAATGAGTTCTCCAGAGTCGCAGACGTGAAACTGATGTGACCTGTCTTTTCGGCAGTCGAGTCCCTTAATGAGACAAGTCCGACTATAAGTTTGCACGGAAGTGGGGAGGAGCCATTTATTCCTTTATTCCTTTCTTGGAGAAAAATTGCTTGCAAAAGGGAATCCCACAGGATACAGCAATCCTTCTCCTGCAAAAAGAAGATCAATGCATGTCATTGATATTCATTACGCTTCCCGAAGGAAGACCTCTAAAACAGAGGCTGTAGGAGGAAGACTCCTCCAGAAGGGGTTGATGGTATAAAATCCAAACCATTGGACAGGCTACCCCTAAGAGGAGACCATGTAGGAGCATTAAGTGTTTTCCTGCGAACAGGAAACCGACAAATCATTGTCATTCCCCCAGGCACTTTCCTGAGGGAAGATGGTGTCTAATAGGAGATTAAGAGACAGTATTATTCATGCTTTGATCATTGTCGTAACGACGTACTGTCCTGTATGTGTCCCCCCCCCCAACATTCTTTAATGCCTCTACAGGAAGCGTCAAATCCAGGAAGAACAAGGAGATCAAATCCTTGGGAAAGATTCTCGTCTGGCAGTCTTTCAATTAGGTCTTTTACTTGCACAGGTCTTGTAGAAAACCAAGGGAAGGATGATCCTTAGTTCCAAAGGACCTGGGACCCGGCTAGTCCTTCAGGGGTCACATTCGACTAGGACTGATGCAGTCTTGTCGGAACTGTGGAAGTTTCTACAGGGTGATGACACACTCTACAGATATCCGTGTAGGATATGACCTTCGTGTCATTCCCTCGATTACTCGAATTATAGATCAAGGTAAACGGAAGGAGAAGTCTCACAGGAGTTCGAGACAAGATCAGTCAGTAGGCTGAGGTCTTCAAGACAAGGCCCAATCCTATATAGGAAGCTAACTGATTGATCGCAAAACCTTCCTCGCATGACAAAGTTTGAAGGTTAAGCTCGTCTCGCGAGGAGAGACTAAAAGTAAAGACTTCTGACCAACGAAGCTCGCCAGTATCCCGGCGTCCCGCGTCTTCCAATGAGATTGGATGTTCCAATCATGAGGAAGAAGAGAGACTGCTTCCCATTTCCTGAAGGAAGATGGAAGATGCAAGTTAATATCCGTTTCCTTGGCAAAACAGACATAAGCCATTATTTCGAGCTCGTGGGATGGATTCTCCCATGAGGAAGGAACATATTCTTTGCCAACCCCTTCGACCTAAGGAAGAGCTCCAGTTATTAGAGAAAGTCATCGGCCAACTTCATGAACAAGACTGAGTTTCATGGAGTGTAGACAAAAGATGTTTCCCCGGAGCGGATGCAGATGGAGGCTGAATGTGTTTCCACTAAGGTCCGAGGGCATAAGGGCCAACGGAGATTGGGAGAACACAAACTTTCAACCTCTGTTATTCTCATCAGTCACCCATCCAGGGCCGAATCGTAGCAAGTAAATTGCTATAGCTGTCGCTTAGACAGCACGGAATTTTGTTTTCTAAGAGGGAGAGAATGGCGGTAACCTCATAAGGTTGTGTCTCACACTGGAGGGGAAGGAACAGATTCAAAGGATCTGCTGCCCCTACCACATCCGATTTGCTTCAGGAGACTGCCTAACTAGCGTAGTTCCTATTCAAGCAAAGTCGGCTTGTGAGCAGCCCCATAATAAACGGGACAACAAGGGAGAAGGTAGCAACTGAAGCAGAAACTTGGTTCCTGAGGCAATTTGCATGCAAGCCTTCCCGTAGTAAGTGTAAATGAAAACACGTATGCATGTGAGAGATGAATTCCCGTGAGGCTGCCGGATTCAATGCATAAACCTGGCAACCTTGAAGCGGATCCCTCTGAACCCACTGACGGTGAGAAAACTTCGGGAACCCAAGAAGCCCTATTTGTGGTACACAAACGAAATCCCAAAAGAGCGAGGGGTACTGAGCTTTGTGCTAGCGTATTATCCCCGTCGTCTAAAATGGGTGTACAGTAGTCTTAGGTTCCCAGAAAGGAAAAACCATAAATCCATCTACTCTGCAGGGTCTAAGTAGTGCCTAGTGTAAGCCCAAGAGTGAAGAGAGACAATCTATGCCATCTAAGAGAGACTGCATTCTTAAGCAGCTCCCTCTCAGGAAGTAGCTGCTGAAATTAGAAGCCTAGAATCAAGCAGGCTTATAGTGATCCCTATTCTCCGACCAGTGAATGTCAGGCAAGTAAAAAGGCAAGCAAGCGAAACGACAAGCCACCGTCGTGTGAGACAACGAATGACTAGCTGTTGAACAAAAAAACAGCGAATGGTGTTATTGATAAGCAAACGGGGATCGTCTAGCCGTTGAAAAACGGCGATTGGCAGTTGACAAATCAGAGATCTGGAAAATCCAAGATCTACCAAATCTGTCAGTATCGTTTCGCTTGTGATTGTGCTCATCATCAGGAGCGCCTCGTTCTAGGACTTGAACGCCTCGTTCTAGGACTTGAACGCCTCGTGCGAGATCGTGAGAGTCCCGTTCATGCATACGAGGGTCTCCCACGCGAGCGTCGCGCTCGAGAGCGTGAGCATTTTTCATGAGTGAGTGTGTCTTGCTCGTGAGCATGAGTGCCTCGCACGAGAGCTTCTTGCTCATGAGTGCGAACGCCTAGCACAAGAGCATTAGCGTCTCTCACAAGAGAACGAGCGTCTCTCACAAGAGAACGAGCGTCTCGCACGAGTGAGCGTCTCGCACGAGTGAGCGTCTCACTTGTGAGAGGGCATCTCGCACGAAAGCATGAGCATCTCTCACGAAAACATGAGCGTTTCTCACAAAAGCGTGAGCGTCTCGCTCGTGAGCATGGGCATCTAGTTTATGATTGTGAACATCTAGCTCATGATCGTGAGCGTCTACCTCGTGATCATCAGCGTCTAGAGCTTGTGCGTGTCTAGATCGAAATTGTTTTCATCTAACTTGTGATCGTTAGCGTGTAGCTTGTGATTGTGAGCATGTAGCTCGTGATCGTGAGCGTGTAGCTCGTGATCGTGAGCGTGTGGCTCGTGACCGTGACCGTGTAGCTCGTGACCATGAGCGTGTAGCTTGTAATCGTGAGAGTTTAGCTCATGATCACGAGCATTTAGTTCATAATCATGAGCGGCAGCTTGTGATTTCTGTCTGACGTGTGCCCGTTATCGTGAGCGTCCAGCTTGACTTTGTGATTGCGAGAGTCTGTCTTGTGACTGTGAGCTTATAGCTCTTGATCTTGAGCTTTTAGTTCTCGATCGCAAATGTCTAGCTCGTGATCGTGAGCATGATCACGAGTATAGCTTATGACCCTGACCACATGACGCTCACGATCACGGTCACGAGCGTCTCACTCGTGACCTGAGTAACTTACGATCGTGAGCGTCTCGCTCATGATCGTAATCACGAGTGTCGGGCTTGAGTGAGTAACTCACGATCGTGAGCACCTCACTCGTGATCACTTGTCTAGCTCGTGATCGTGAGCGTACTCGGAAGGGGAATTTTTCACACCTGGAGGCAAACCTCCGAGCATCTGTTTCCTTTCAACGAAAGTGTTGCTTGAGAAAAAGCAAGGCTTGTTTCCGAGTTTTCTCCCTGAACGAAAATCCTGCCGGAGTAATCCGAAACCGAACAGGAGTTTGTCTTCAAGAAGGAGAATGTCAAGGTCGCGGTAGCCTACGATCTCTGTGGCGATCACCGATCGTCAAAAAACCATGTCCTGGCGGGTGTCTAACATAGGATGGTCGTGAAATACATCCTGACCGACCAGGATGACGAGGTGATGAGTCTCACCCCTTCAATCATCAAACAGAATAAAATCTGAACTCATCATTAGATTGTCGCGAGCGACATCCTGACCAATCAGAAAGACGAAGTGATGAGTGGCCCTTGTGATCATTGATCAGAATAAATTCAGATCTCATTATGAGTCTTGCCCCTGCGATCGTTAAGGAGAAAATAATCTGGCAATTGGCGAGCAAGCCGTGGGTTGACGTTCGTCCGTAGTCTCGGAATCCTCAGCAGGCGTTAGTTGCATACTGAGAGAGAGAGAGAGAGAGAGAGAGAGAGAGAGAGAGAGATCCGCTCTCTACCAGCCAAAAGCAAAACGTGGCATAGCTCACTGTTGTGAGAGTATATATGTGCGGCTGGGTACCTGGCCCCCACCCACTCAAGTGGTTAGACCGGGTTGTCTCCTCGCATTTCAAATCTAACAGCTGCCTTCCAGCTCCGCTGAAAATGTATCCATATAAATAACGAAAGGTTTATTAGTATGGGAACAAACTTATCTTTGGGATAAATTGCACTGTCGTCACAAAATCGAAAGTCAAAGGCAAATATCATATGCAGTTTGGAGATGTCCCAAGTTACCTCATTAAGTGGTATGAATATCAAAGTCCTGTCCATAAAAATTGGCATTGCTGGCCGGTCCCCTAAAGTCACCCGTAGCCAAAAAGGAATTTGTCATCTCCATGTTGATAGGAGTTTCACAAAACAAATCCTTTCATTTTGACAGGAGTTTGAGAAAAGCTTGCTCAAAGAAGAGATTGATGATCAGTCTCAATCCACTTGGCAACTTCTCTAACGGGAAAGCAGATGGTGTAAACCAAAAGAGCAGTTTGCTGTACCTTAAAGTGTTATTTTCTAGCATCAATCTGCATCCATCATAAAAGGACTGGGTTACTCAAAACTCCATCACCTGAGGAGGGAAAAAACTTACCTCACATTACCTTCTCTTTCCCTCCTGGCAGTCTTTAGTGCCACACAATTATTTGTGGTTTGACAAGGGATGGTCCATCCTTGTAAACCTAATATTACAGGTCTAGTCATCAACCAAAAACCTTGATTACCTATAGCCTCAAAGTACCTTAAAGAACAAGAGAGCCGATCTGTTCTGTGAGGCAAAACTATGCTGGAGCCTTCTCAAGACACTGGCTGCAGATCACTAAACTGGTGGAAAAAGGACAAAGCCTCACAACCTTCTCAAAGGATACATTATTGATGGCAAAGTCAGCCAATGAGTAGAACAATAAGTCCACTAGGTACCATCTGGAAGGAGGCAATGGTTTGTGACCCAAGAGAAAGAAGTTTCTTCTGGGCAGTATCTCTCCTAGGAGACTTTGTTCATCAGTCCACAGACAGACATTCAGACTAATGAGATTGATTGATTGATTTAAAGTTTTCAGGCATCCTGACATCTGAGGTCATTGACGCCGGTAACAATTAACTTATGTATACAAAAATAAAAAATAAAATAAAATAAAAAATAAAAGAGTATTCAATTAAAATCATAAAAGTTGAATGTCATAAAAGTTAAATAATTTTCAGAAGACCTGCTTCTGAAATAAATCTAAAAATGCCACTTGCATGGTAGGACACATCATTTCCAAGAATCTTGGCAAGGATGAACCTGCCACCCTCACCTCGAGCCTCAAACAAATATCTATTCCTTAAGTTGTTATAATTGGGGCATTCAGTCAACAAATGCCTCACTGTTAAAGGTACTAAACAGTCGTCACAATACGGTCGCTGTTGGCCCTTCAGCAGAAACTCATGTGTCAACCGAGTGTGACCAATACGGAGACGACAAAGAGACGTCTCCCATTTTCGGGGCATCATATTATACCTCCAAGGATATATGACATTTGTTACCTCTCGCATTTTATTCGCATCTAGGGTATCCCATTGCTGTTGCCATTTATTGCAAACCAATTTCTTGATGTCAGGTAAGAAATCATTACAGGCAATGGGATACCTTCTTGGCAGCAACTCGGATGCAGCATTCTTAGCCAGTGAATCTGCCTTCTCATTCCCACACACACCTACATGTGCTGGAACCCAACAAAATTGAACTGTTATACCTCTCCGTCCAATAATAAAAAGCCATTCTAAAATCTTTAAAACTAGAGGGTTATTAGAATTAAAAACTTCCATAGCTTGAAGGACACTCCTTGCATCACTAAAAATTGTAAAATTACCCTCCTTCTCCAATGCTATTTTCTCAACAGCGGTTAATATGCCATACAGTTCGGCAGTAAATATGGAAGCGGTCAGAGGAAGTGCACCTCTACAATTAAAACTATTACTATGTACCCCAAATCCAACGCCAGCATCAGATTTGGAGCCATCAGTATAGATAAAAGTTGATCCTCTATGTTCTTTAACATGTTCATTAAAAAGAGACCTGGCTTCTAGGTCTGACATATTCTTCTTATCTCCTATAAAATATTTACAAAAAGATATCTCTGGTAACTTCCATGGAGGCGTTGATGATATCTTGAATGGAAGTACCTTACATCTAATTATATCCAGACTGTTTAATAATTGTTTCACCCGAAAGCCATAGGGTTGAGGAGATTTTGGGTGCATTTCAAAGTATGTTGGGTGCCTTACAAGGCTTGCAGTCTGGAAGGCTAAAGAATTAGGGAGTCTTTGCAATCTAAACCAATACCGAAGGATAGAAGACATCCGGTAAAGGTCTAGTGGTAACTCTCCAGCATCAACAAGGAGACTTGGGATAGGTGATGTTCTGAATGCTCCCGTGGACAATCTAATACCTGCATGATGTATTGAATCTAATATTTTCAACCGGCTTGGGGTGGCTGAAGAGTATACCTCACAACCATAACTAATTTTGGAAAAAATCAAGGCCTTGTATAATTTTAAAATAGTATTGCGGTCTGCCCCCCATGATGTATGGGACAATACTTTTAAAATATTCAGAGCTTCAACACATTTTGCTTTTAGTGCTTTTAGGTGAGAAACCCATGTAAGTCTACAGTCAAATATCAAACCTAAAAATTTGGTTTCCGATACACATGGTATCCGTTGACCTTTAATGTATATATCCGGGTCTGGATGTGCTCCCCGTATACGACAGAAATGTACAGTAGTAGTTTTACTTGTTGAGAACTTAAATCCATTCATATCGGCCCACTGGATAATTTTGTCAATTGAGAGCTGTAGTTTTCTCTCAACCGTTGCCATTCTGGCTCCAGCAAATGATATTGAGAGATCATCCACAAATAATGTTGGGAGAACATCCTGGGGAATGGCTGAGGATATCCCATTAATTGCTAGTGCAAAAAGGGTTACACTCAGCACACTTCCCTGAGGAACTCCTTCTTCCTGGCACTTACTCTCTGATAGAGCTTCCCCAACTCTCACTTGAAAAACTCTATGTGAAAGAAATGCCTGAATAAATAGTGGCAGCTCTCCTCTCAATCCCAATTCATGAATGGTTTTAAGTATACCATATCTCCAAGTGGTATCATATGCCTTTTCAAGGTCAAAAAATACTGTAACATGGTGCTGTTTGGAAGCAAAGGCTTCACAAATAGAAGACTCAAGTCGTATCAACACATCAGTCGTTGAGTGCATTTTTCGGAATCCACATTGAATCGGTGATAAAATACCTTTCTTTTCAAGGTACCATATCAGCCTTGCATTGACCATCTTCTCCATGATTTTACATAAACAAGATGTCAATGCAATAGGACGATAGTTTGCTGCTAAAAACTTGTCTTTACCGGGTTTTAAAAAGGCTAAAATAATGGCTAGTTCCCAAACACTTGGGTAACTATGATCATGCCATATTCTATTAATAATGCTTAAAATAAATAGCTTTGTATTAAAATGTACATGTTTAATCATTGCATATGGAATTCCATCGGGTCCAGGGGCTGTATCGTTGCAATGAGCAAGTGTGGAATCAAATTCTCTTTCAGTGAAAGGAGAATTATAACTCTTTTCTCTTCTTGTTCCAAAATCTAAAATTTTCTTTTCTTCAACGCTCCTATACTGGTGACCAGGGGCTCCTACACACTTGCTGGATACATTTGAAAAATGACTAGCCAGGGCATTGCTAACATCATTTGCTTCAGTTACATACTGACCATTCACCTTCAACACTGGTGGTGGGTTGGGGGTGAATTTGCCAGCTATCTTTTTTACTTTCCTCCACACAGAAGATGGTGGTGTTCTACTGTTAATGGAGGAAACAAAAGACATCCATGACTGGCGCCTTGCTTCTTTCATGGCACGACGGAACTGTGCTCTACATTTCTTGTACATAATTAAATTCTCATCGGTTCGGAGTCTACGCAATCGTGTTAGAGATCTTCTTGTGGCTCTGTGGAGGGCAGTTAGTTCTGAAGACCACCACGGGACTGGTCGTCGTTTGAATAACCCTGTTGTTTTGGGAATTGAATTGACTCCTGCTGTATGGAGAGTTCCATTCAGTAAGTCTATGGCATCATCGATATTTTCAACCTGTTCAGCATCCCCCTCAATTTCGCTTAGCTCACGAAACTTTTCCCAGTCCGCCTTGTCAAGATTCCATCGTGGCGATCTCTGTAAAGGTGGACCATTGTTGGTGTTTATAATGATTGGTGCATGATCACTAGTATGCCAATCATCTAATGTCCTCCAATCAAAATCAAGAAGACAGTTAGAGCTTGCAATTGAAAGGTCAATGCATGACAAGGTACCTGTCTGAACATGGAAGTGTGTGGGCTCTCCTGTATTAAGGAGTCCCACATCCTCATTCTCCACAATTGATGAGATAATATTGCCCCTTGTGTTTGCTAGGATATCACCCCATAAAGGATGTCTACCATTCATATCTCCCAGTAAGAGAAATGGTTGAGGGAGTTGTTGAATGACCTCTGCTAAGTCATCATATAAAATAATATCATTTGGAGGTAAGTAGAGAGAGCAAATTGTATATTTTCTCCCTATATCAATTTGTACAACAACTGCCTGCAGGGTTGTACGTATAGACATAGGTATTTGGGGAACATCTCGACGAATGTATACAAGACTTCCGCCATGGCTCCCTGATTGTTGATTATATGGTGTTCTATAGCTAACATACTCTCGAGGACTAGGAGTGTTAGAATCAAGCATACTTTCCTGTAGACATACAATTATGGGGGAATGCTCATGAATTAGGAGCTTAAGTTCTTCATATTTGGCCCTCAAACCCTGACAGTTCCATTGCAAAATGGAGGAGAAAACTATGGATTATTTCTGGAAGACATCTTGGATGAGGTCTTCCCATTAGCAGTTTTTAATCTAACATTATTACCTGTAGGTTTCTTCAGAGGTGGTCTTGTTATAATGGGTTTTATGTTTGTGTTTTTCTTTGCATCCTTTTGATCTATTTGTTGAGGTGGATGGTGGACCTCAACTTGAATTTCTGATTTATTCAGTTTATCTTCTGGTCCATTAGAAACATCAACAGACAAAACATCAAATTTATTTGATGTCATAACCTTGACGTTTCTAATGGAGGGTGGAGAGAGAGAAGGAGGTCTCTCTCTTTTCCTATTTATCAGTGGTGAGGATTTACCAGGTTTTTGCACCTTCCCTACCACAGGTGCACCTGGTAACTTTGTTTCGGGTGGAACTTCCATCAAATCAGGCAAGGACATGGCCTGAGAGAGGTTAGCACTATTGTTGGTAATGGGGGATGGAGTTTGTATAGAAGTGGGCAGTGTTGCAGTTTTAATACACAGTGGTAAAGCCTTGGAAGGCAATATGCTTACCTTGTCACGTAAAACTCTACTATCATTAAATGATGTATTTCCTTTTTGGGAATTACTGGCAGCACTATGTGGGTTCGATGTCTCCTGTGGTATATTTTCTCTTGATTTCAGTGCATTTGCATAGCTGTTTGGTTTTTTCAGTAGTCTTTTGGCGTGTCCTACACTTATGTGTTCTACACTGGATTTGTTGAGGGCTGCTTCTTCAAACTTATAAATCTCGCAGCTCCTGTCAGTGGATTTATGGTTTGAATTGCAATTCAAACAGCTGGGCTCAAGTGTACACTCTCCATGATAGGGACTGGCACAGATGCTACACATTTTTTCATTTTTACAAACTTTAGAAGGATGTCCAAATTTGAAACATTTGAAGCATTGTAAGGGCTTTTGTTTAAAAGGTCGAACTTTTATTCTTTCATTTTCAATATCGATGTGGAAAGGCACATCAGCATCCTGGAAAGTAAGGATAATCATTGACGTCCCAGGAATCTTATGGACTTTCCACACTGTTAATGGGCACATGGCTAGTATTTCCTCTTCTGTAAATTCGTAAAGATCTTTATTGAAGACTACTCCCCTTCCATAACTAAAGTTTAGGTGGGGTTTGACATCTAACATATCCTCATCACTGTTTGTCGTAAGGTTAGACAGTATTACTGATTGCGTGAATGATTTAGCATGGATTAGGAAGCTATTTTTCCCAAAGCGAGATATATCACCAGGTGCAATGGTTCCTACCTTTTTCTGAATTAGTTTGCTAATTTTAAAATAATTCCCATTACTCCCTTTAGGCTCGGCAACAAGCCACATTGGTGGTTTTGGCTTTCTTTGGGGGAGCATAGTTAAATCTATATCTTTCTCAAACCAGTCAGCAGGTCTATATACATCCAAACTGTTTGGTATCTTATCACATAGGGCACCCATGACATTTAGGTTATTAATTTTGATATCATTGATGTTACATATTGCATTGAATGCTTCTTCATGATTATTATAAGTTATCCATGAATGCCATTTTTCATTTTCAAGTTTCATTCTAATTTCTTTTATCATTCCATAGCATCTAAATGCTTTATATATCATATCATAATCAGTATTTATTGGAATTTGGGTAACATGAAGAATTCTTAGTTTCCCTTTGTTACCCGACTTAATTGGTTTTGAAACATTAGTAGAGCGGTCCTTTTTTGTTCCTAAGTCATCAACAAAATTTTCCTTAATTGAATTAGCAGAAGTCGTCAACAGTGCCGGGGGGGAGTCAGCAAATCCAGGGGATGGGGAGTCAGCATTTGAAGGGTCCATATTTAAGGGTGGGATTTTCAGGTTTTTTGTTGTTGTTTGGTTGGGGTACCTGCTTGAGAATTATAAGAAAGTATCATACGTTGGAAAGGAAATTTGTATTCTCCACTATCGGCACAATGAGAGTATACTTCCCAGATGGTCCACTCCATACCCTACCCGAAGGATAGCATCAAAACAGATATAGAGGCACAGGTGTAAGCTAAACCCGCCTGTTAGGACTGAGACCAAAGTAATATGGAATCATCCTCCCCATATCTGTAATGATGGGCTTCCGGCCAAAAGCCAAGAGTCCCACCTCAAGGATTGGATCCCCCTGGATTCCGATGACCCAACCCTTGAGAGTAGTTCCGCCAAAAAGGTCCAAAACATCTTTGGGATGGCTGAGATCATCCAATACTCTCATATATAGCTTTGAATGCGAATACCTCCCAACCGTGACCCCTTCTCCCATTCATCTAAGCAGGCAGTAATAACGAATGTGGAAATATCCACGCCATTTAAATAAAATAGAAAAAAAAAATAAATAAATAAATAAATGAGCAAATAGAATAAATAAATATATATATATGCATACATCTACATATATATATATATATAAGTAAGAAAGATAATAATCATAGAGATAGGACAGCAAGATGAAAGAAAGTTGATGAAATTAGGAGAAGGTCGAAGTAATATTAAGCAGAAGAAAAAGATGAAAGAGAGAAATTTAGATTCGAACTGGGGGAGCAATTTCCCGAAGTTCGAGAGCCCTCTTGCCCGTCACCAAGATTCAGCACGGGAATGAAATGCCGTGCTGAAGCTCAATGACTTCGTCAAGGCATTCTCTCATTAAGAGGGAGACTAATGAGAAGTAGAAACTTAATCCCCAAGTATATGGAACCTCTGCTGATATGAAAAGTGGGTCAAGGAGCTTGGAGGAGTGAGTGAAAGTAAACAAGCTCTCTTCCCCCGGCAATCAGATTATTATCAACTTGTTGATGATAAATTTTGGACTAGGTTATGCATAGCCGAACTCAAATGCCTATGACTTTGAGAAGTCAATAATATTGGACAAGTGTTCAAGAGGCCTACTAGGGTTACTAACCTGAGATGGTTACCCTCACAAATGAAGCCAGTAATCTCTTAAAGATTCTTCTAAACACAAGACTGCATCAGTTAAGAGGACATACTGTAGCACTTTTATCATTATTATTATTATTATTTGCTAACCTTAGTTGGAAAAGCAGGATGCTGTAAGCCCAGGGGCCCCAACAGGGAAAATAGCCCAGTGAGGAAAGGAAACAAGGAAAAATAAAGGGATTTTGACGAAGGAAAAATCTATTTCTGGGGAGAGACCTGTGGCGCCCGGTGAAGAGAGTCCTTCTTATATATCTTTTCTGATAAAACCTTCCAATTATACCAGAGAAAGATAAAAGCATGGAATGCTGAGGTTACAACCCTCGCGCGAGCACCTTTTGGGTGTCGTGTATAAAGCAAAGGCGCGTGAAAACCACTATTCACAGGTTGTCTTCCATTTAGTTAATTCCTTCGTCAAAGGGATGGGCCGATACAAAGGCCCTAGCCAACCACCAGCGCCACACCACCCACACCACGACGCGAGCGCCATCTGAACAACATCCTTCTGTAATGGCCATGACGGCTTGGAAAGGAAAGGGTGGGATCGTGCAAAATAAAGGGGAAGGGTTTCACCGGGCACCACAGGTCTCTCCCCAGAAATAGATTTTTCCTTCGTCAAAATCCCTTTTCTGGGTCGACCTGTGGCGGCCAGTGAAAATGTACCAGAGAATGCCTTCCAAGCCCAACAATAACAACTAATTAAATGAGGGGAGAGAAACAACACCATGTAAAGAAAATCATAAATAATTAAGGTAAGTAGGCATAACACAAACTAGCCAGAGGGCATAGTGGGAGTAAGGTTAAAGAAACATGATAACAGGGAAGCCTCCGAGTATCAGAGGAAACATGCAACAAAACTGACATGGCTAAGAATATCCCAACCCTATAACAACGGTAATCAATAATAGTTACAATCATAATAACCTAATATGTAATAAACTTAGGGCTAACGAACCACCAAGGAAGCGGCGTCGTGGTGCGAGTGGCGGGTAGGAGGGAAAAGAAAAGAGATGGATGAAAGGAAGAACAAAAGATCACTGGGGAGAGATAAGGCTCCCAGCTGCAACTGTTGGGTATTTAAGAGCCTGTAAGTTCATTAGATAGTGGCGTTTGAAGACCATAGGAGATTTCCAACCCGTGTACTTTATAAGGTCATCAAAGTCCATATTCTGGAAATAATTGATGGAGGTAGCTACGGACCGGATATCATGAGCATGGGGAAATGATTCCCGGATTGGCTTGTTTAATGAAGTATAGGATCTATTGCCTAATACCACGTATGGAAATGGTACCTCCTTGTTCTCTGATAAACAAGGGGCCAGACGATTGGGTAGCAGTCCTGGCTAAAAAGGCCCTGAGAGTGGTGACCGGACAGAGAAGTATCTTGGAGAAGAGGAATAACCTTCCTAGGGGACCACCTATTTTGGGGGTTAACGGCCGAATCATATTGGCGACTTGTCGAGTCCCTTTTGTCCGATTCGATGAAGAGATCGTTTTCCGGTTCAAAGCTCGCGTCTCTACAAGCTGCCAACTTCCTGTAGTCCACAAAGTTAGAGTTTTGGCCATCCTTGAGTAATCTGACACAGTGAGTTGGAATACTCGGGTCAGTTTGAGGAACGGGATCCGGATGGGACGGAGTTTCAACTCGAGGAGGAGAGGAAACCAACTGTTCTTGGGCAGTGAGGTGGTACTAAAGCCACTGCGCCCCGGAAGGAGCGTAGTTGGTGTAAAAGTTTTTAGAAGATTCACTGGGGGAGATAGGGAAATCTTCTTCTAATGGTTCCCATCCCGGGTTAATGCGTCCATGGCATAAGCCCGAGGGTCCAGGGTTGGGGTCACATAACAAGGAAGTTTGTGATTGATCTGAGTTGCGAATAGATCTACCTGGATGCCTGGAACGAGCCTGAGTATCCACCGGAATGAAATTCTGACTCCAGGGGACTCGTCCTGGATAGTGAGTCCGGTCTCACATCCTGGCCTCCCGCTAGGTGAGGTACTGACAGGAACCAGTTCTTTTCTGTTGCCCAGGCGAAGAAAGTGACCAGGATCTGATTCAGGTTGGGTGACTTGGATCCTCCCCTGTTGACGTAGTGTACTGCGTCTGTGCTGTCTGACACTAGTCTGATGTGGGTCGACCTCGGAGGAGTCTCTCTCTTCAGGGTCAAGAACACTGCCATGGCTTCGAGAACATTGATATGGGACTGTTTCATGGCGAGTGACCAAGAACCTGAAACTTCTGATGTTCGGAGTAATCCCCCCATCCACTTAGAGACACGGCTGAATGGAATGTCACTTGTGGAGGTGGGAATTGTAGAGGAACCGCTTTGGAGAGGTTCTTCGGTTCGGACCATGGGCGTAGTCTCATTTTCCAGACAGAGGGGATCTTCGAGACCTTGTCTTCTTATAGGTACTGTAGCTCTCTTTCTCCAAAATCGATTGATGTCTTTGAGTTTGGCTTTTATTAGGAGATCTGTTACTGAAGTGAATTGGAAAAGGCCGAGGATACTTTCTAAGGCTTCTTTGGACACCTGTTTGTGTTTGAGAAAATTCTTGATCTTGGAACCTATTCCTCTTACTTTTGGAAGGGAGAGACGTGTGCTTCGAAAGGTCCCACTGAATGGCTAACCATTCTATGTGGCCTGATGGTCGCAGGCGAGACTTTTGGAGATTGACCCGAAATCACAGGTTGTCGAGCAATCGAAGTAATTCCTTCGTAGCTCTGTTGCCTTCTATGACCGGCCGGGCCCAAATGAGCCAACCGGCCAGATAAGCAATGATCTGTATCTCTTGGTTCCTGAGTTGTTCTAACACTGCCTCTCCCAGTTTCGTGAATATCCTGGGATCAATGTTGAGGCCGAAGGGCATGTCTTGAACACAAAGGCTTTCCTGCTTAGGCGGAAACCCAGATAAGAAGAGAAGTTTCGAGCTATAGGCGCAAGCTAATAGCCGTCGGTAAGATCGACAGAGGTGGTGACGGTCCCACGGGGAAGTAAGGTCCGTACCTGAGAGATAGTCAACATCCGGAACTTGTCGCAGAGAATGAAAGAGTTTAGCTTGACAAGTCCAGGTCCACTCTCAATGCTGACAAGCCTTTCTTCGGAAATGTGAACAGGCGGCTTTGGAACTTCAGTGATCGATCCCGTTTGATTGCTTTTTCTTGAGCAACCCTGTGGTGTACTCTTTCAGGATGGGAGTGGATTTCTGGGAGAAGGACCTTGAGGCCATTTTCATCTCAAACCTTTAGAGATTATGCTATGATCCCACAGACCGAAGGTCCAATGGTCTCGAAAGTGGAAAAGTCTTCCCCCTACCGGGACCACCGCGTTGTGAGGGAGTGAATCTAGGTCCTTCCCTTCTCCGAGCCCCCTTTTTCCTAGGTCCGCCTTGATGGCGTGACTGTCTTCTACTCCTGTAGCTTCCTCTCTGGTGTCCATGAAAGGAGCCTGAGGGTTCGGATCTAGGGCTGTATGCAGGCAAAACATCCCAACGGGGTTGGGCTGTGTACCTGGGGAATCAGTGAGGTAGACCACCTGATGATGGGGATTCAGATGCAAAGGCGTCAAACCAGAGGAAGGCTGTGATGACGAGTGGGTAACCGACTATCGATTCCTGTCTGATAGAGGTCTCCGACAGAACGTACTTCCCACAACTAACCCGATCAGACCAACAAACATGTAGGTCGAACTGGAAGGGCAGAGCTTGGAATTATCGTACCCCCCAGACTGACAACATCCTGGTCCAGACAGATCGGGCCTGCCCTTTAGGAAATAATACCGTTACCTTCGGTACCTTGTCTAACCTAACCAAGGCAATCTCTTTCAATCGAACGAATCCGTTGAATGGGAATTCTAGTACCTGGGAGTAAAATCTAGGTCCCCCAGAGGGAGGACGTCTATGCCATCCAGATTTATGGTACCATCTATATCCGAGTTCCTGAACGGCTCTGACTCACCACCATACCTTAGAGCTGCGTCATAGCCCCTTGGTTTTCCCTAGAATGTGTTGCTTTTAGCAGTCATGGTTTATGCAGGGTAACATGAACATCAGGATCCTTTAAGGGTCCTAGGTCGGTGACGTAGGTAATTGCAAAGCTGAAGGCTCAAAACTCATCCCCACCTACCTACCCGTCCATGGGGTCGTCGTCCAACCTTAGAGAGGACACTCCGAGGGAATAGGGACCTCTAGATGGAGCATTCCTTCCCAACCTTGATACCCAAGGGCGGAGAGCCTCTCTTGCAGGCCAGAGAGACTCATCATCATCCTGATGGGAACCATGTAGGCGAACCTTCTGTAACAGAAAGGGGACATAAGTCTGGATGTTCCTTGAACTTTGGTTAGCAATCCTATTCACAGGCTGGGATCAGCTGTATAACTCTTAAAAAGCAATTTTAAAGAAAAGTCCTTGAATGTACTATCTTTTGGGGTATAGTGAGACACTTGTATTCATGAAATGTGACACTGTTGGCGCATTCGCCACTGGGTGGAAATTTATTTCTATATGAAAACCACTGGGTGGAAATTTATTTCTATATGAACACTATGTTGTATGGATATTTATCCATATTTTGACATAGTTAGAATTGACTATGCATAAATATAGGCATAATTAATTTATTTCTATTTGAACACTATGTTGTATGGATATTTATCCATATTTAGACATGGTTGGGATTGAATATGCATAAATATAGGCATAATTAATTTAATTCTATTTGAACACGATGTTGTATGGATATTTATCCATATTTATACATAGTTAGAATTAAATATATGCATAAACATAGGCATATATTTTTTGTATTCATGTTAAATCCTTTCCTTTACAGGTAAAACAAAAGATTGGCCACCCGTGGTCTGAGTGATCTCTGTCTGTACCGGAGCTCCGGTAACAATCTCCGGTACAAACAAAGGTCCGTCATAGTGACAACGTGAACACGAGAGGAAATCTAATATTAACCTCAATGCTGATCGCCTGTACGATATCCGGTTAAGCCGGAGATTCGATGAAAAGGATCGTAATGACGATATTGTGATTATTCATGAAAAAGGGTTCATACCCTGATTCTGATCGTCTGATTGATCTCTGTTGGTACCGGAGAACCAGTGACAAAGGTCCGTCATCGTGAAAACGTGATCCTCAGCGGTACAATAACATTCCCCAATACTAAATGTCTGTGCTACCTCCAGTGAAGCCGGAGATTCGATGAAAAAGGGACCGTAATAATGAAACTGTGAAATCCTCATTGGTATCACATTGTTAACTCCGGTTCTGGACATCTGCTTGATCTCTGTTTGTACTGGAGATCCGGTAGCAAAGGCCCGTCATCGTGATATCGTGACTGTCACCGGTACGATAACATTAACCTCAATGAATGTTTGTGTTATCTCCAGCAAAGCCGGAGATTCGATGAAAAAAGGGGCCGTAAAGGTGTAATTGTGATCAAACATGACAAAGGTTCGTGTGCAAAAGGTTCGTGTGCCGGATTTCACCGTTGCACTCCAAATATCTGACTAGTTCTCACCCAATGAGTATCCATTATAGCGGAGCATAACTCAAGGCAGAGCTAAGCATAACTCAAGGCGGAGCTAAGGGTGTCGGTATAAAACGACCCCAATTAATGACTCATACACTAACGTTCCTACTAATAGTGTTAGCTATATTAACAGTAACCACATCAATAAAACGTGTATAACATTAAACGTACTATCATCAACTCTGATAATAAGAGGAGGCCTGAATAACTCGTGATCGTATAAAAACGGAGAACGGGAAATTCCCCTCTCTTACTTGAGCTAATAAAGAAAACGAGAGAAGGGATAACTCATATCTGTAGAACAGGAAACGAGCACTCTATGCTCTCACTCTCAAGGTTACATAATAAAAAACTAACATCACACAATAATATAAGAAAAATAAAAATTGATTGCTTTTTTTTTTTTTTTTTAGTCATTGTAATAACCAAGAACGAAGAATAACGACAACGTAACAAATAAACAAGGATATAGTCTAAATCGAGCCTTCCTGAGGCGAGTACAAACTAACAGACTAAATCGCTATTCGCCCCATACCATTGTTGGCACTATAATATCCAATTGTTTGTATATTTGTAATTTACCTAATGTCTGTTAATGACATAAGGATAAATAAATTAAAGCAATCTGCCGACCTCCGAGGGTCGGGGAAGCAGTGACATGCCCTTAAAATAAATATAAACACCAGCCTTAGCTAAAGGCAAGGCAAATATAAGTGTTAAGTGTATGGGCGACCTCCGGTGAAGCCGGAGAGTAATGAGATGTCCTGAATAATGCCGCCTTAGCCAAAGGCAAGGCAAATAGGTGTGAAGTGTATGGGCGACCTCCGGGGACGCCGGAGGATAATGAGATGCCCTGAATAATTCAATTGTGGCTAATAATTCAATTGTGAAAGATATAAAAGCCAAGCCGCAGCTAAAGGCTAGGGCTTAGATCGTAGCAAAGCGTATTTACGATCCCCGGTGAGGCCGGAGGGAGAAGAAAGGTCCTGAATAATTATGTGAATAAAAACATAATTGTAATAACAATGGCTATTGTGGATATGGCCGTGGCCTGAGACCGCAGTAAGGGCCACCGGAGGGTCGTATCTAAACAATATGAAGCCCGTCCCATGCAGTAAACAATATATAAATATAATAGAACGAAAGTCATTGAGAATCCCTCATGCCGGAGTAGAACTCAAGGCGGAGTGGAAAACGTTCATAACTACTCCCGAGCCGTAACGGGGAGAGGACGAAATACGGACCAAAATAACGCTAACAATTGAAAAGTCACGAAAAATAAATAACTCGTAAGTTATCATCCACCCAGAAGGGGAGAGGTGAGGGAGGGAGAACCCGTTGAACGCCCAAAACGGAAAACGGGAAATCCGCTCACACACCGGAGCTAAGAAAGAAAACGAGAGAAAGGGGTAACTCGTGACTGCGAACAGAAAACGGGGACCCCAAGCTCTCGCTCTCTTGGACACAAAAACAGGACTAAAAATCACACAACACTATTATAAACGTATAAAATAAAAATGTACATCCATATAACACTACGATCGAAGAATAGCATCTGCTAAAACTTAAAATAAATAGCACAGTCGAGTGACGAACGCCTCGGAGGGGCGGGTACTAAACAAATACAAAGCTAAATCGCTATCTCGTTCGTAGGCTGAACTTGCTAGCAAAAATTACCATGAGCATAAATACACAAAAAATAATAACGGTTCTAAAGGCATAAGGCCAGGGACTTAACCAAGAACCTAAGTGACAGAGTACTAAACGGGCAGACAAAGATGAATTCCCAAACAAGTGAACAAACAATGGCCGCCATGAAAGGCCAGACGGGAATAATAAAACAGACTATACTGGATATAAAACAAAAGCCCGGTACAATAAAAAACTGTCAAAACAAACTATGGTACTTAACATTGGAATGTGTGAAGATGGAGCTTCGGACATGACAAAATAAATCCACGATTGATAAAAAAGACCGAGAGCACCACAAAAAAATTCAACACTTAACATTCCAAAAAGAAGGACGTTGTTCAGATGGCGCTCGCGTCGTGGCGTGGGTGGTGTGGCGCTGGTGGTTGGCTAGGGCCTTTGTATCGGCCCATCCCTTTGACGAAGGAATTAACTAAATGGAAGACAACCTGTGAATAGTGGTTTTCACGCGCCTTTGCTTTATACACGACACCCAAAAGGTGCTCGCGCGAGGGTTGTAACCTCAGCATTCCATGCTTTTATCTTTCTCTGGTATAATTGGAAGGTTTTATCAGAAAAGATATATAAGAAGGACTCTCTTCACCGGCCGCCACAGGTCGACCCAGAAAAATGTTTTAAGAACAGTAACAACATTAAAAGAAATATTTCCTAAGTAAACTATAAAAACTTTAACAAAACAAGAGGAACAGAAACCAGATAGAATAGTTTGCCAGAGTGTACCCTCAAGCAAGAGAACTCTAACCCAAGACAGTGGAAGACCATGGTACAGAGGCTATGGCACTACCCAAGACTAGAGAACAGTGGTTTGATTTTGGAGCGCCCTTCTCCTAGAAGAGCTGCTTACCACAGCTAAACAGTCTCTTCTACCCTTGCCAAGAGGAAAGTAGCCACTTAACAATTACATTGCAGTAATTAACCCCTTAGGTGAAGAAGAATTATTTGGTATTCTCAGTGTTGTCCAGTGTACGAGGACAGAGGAAAATGTGGAAAGAATAAGCCAGACTATTCAGTGTTTGTGTAGGCAAATGGAAAGTAAACTGTATCCAGAGGTAAGGAGCTAATGTAATACTGTCTGGCCAGTCAGGCAGTACTACAGTGGTAGTATCTCAATGGGTGGCTGGTTCCCTGGCCAACCTACTTGCTCTAAATAATGAATGATATGGCAAGAAACACCAAACCTTGAAAAAGAGGGAAGATACATATTTGCCCAGGGATTGAACTTCCACCCCAGCAATATTTGCACATACCAACTAACAATCCATAAATGTCAGTACCGTATTAGAAGGAATGGAACCATAGCCTTCACACACAGACCCAACTACTAATAAGTATGCTTATATTGGTAGATGAATGATTAGAACTGATCTTACTATAATATACAGACAAGTGGGGAGGCATATGTTAAACAAATATACCGTAAATGTGCCCTAGGGTTTTTATGATCTAGTTCTTAAGACCCAGAGATGATAGGAAACTAAGGAGTGCTGACTATATCCTACTAAGAGGAACAAGCACAGGAAGAGTCCAAGATGGCCCTCCTCTTCTGAGAAGTCAAGAGCGAGTCTATGATAGTCCTCCCCTCTTAAGAAGTCTGAAAAAGCAGGTGGTGGCCCTCATTGTCAACCCATTATATGGAACCTACTTCGCAGAAGTCAGTGTCCACCTTCCCTTTCCAAGGAGTGAAACCAAGTACAATGGGACTTTTTTTACTTCCAGTTAGTCAGTAGATGGGAAGGAGACTAATACCTGTACTTTTTCTCCAACACCCGCTTTTCTTCTCATTCAAGTTTGTTACTATGGTAAAGAACAACATACAGACAGGTGTCTGGAGGTTCTAGACAACTGTTTTGTAGTATCATCTACAGAAGCAGCACCATCAGGAGTGTCTTCAACAGGAGACACTGGAAACAGGAATATCATCAACAGCTCTCAACCAAGACTAAGTATTCTAGGGAGGCTGAGAAGGGTAGTTCCCCAGGTACACTCAGGAAAGGCCACATAACCCTCTGCTATTTTAACTACTTAAGAGGAAACCCAAAGTCACTGATATTGCAGGAGCAATCGGAGACTGACAGTCAAGAACTTGCCCCATCACTAGCTAAGTGAGCATACTGATCTTCCCCTCCTTACATCTGTCCCTTTACAAAACCTGAGGGTAGAGACAGGAATAAATCTAAAAGATGCACACAAATTGATGGAAAAAATGCAGTCACAGTGAATCTCCACTAGGAGCTGCAGAAAATCTGCAGACGATTCCCAGTGTGGCCACATCGGGGCTATCAGAGAAATGGAGGGAAAGTGTAAGCATCTAATCTGTCCCATGAATGTTGAAACACATCATTGAACACTTTGATAGATCTGGAACTGGCAAGCAGAATACAGTATGGGAAGCTTTGACTTGAGGTCTGTGGCAAACAATTCAATGGTCAATCATTCACCACCAATGATATGAGTTCTGCTCTGCTAATCCACTATGATGTCCCTTCTGCCTGGATGAACAGAGTTAAGAGAGACATCGTATTGATCTCAGCCCATTGGAGGGTCTGTACTGCAAGATGGCACAGGCAGTGAGAGACCGTGCCTTCCTTTCTGCAAATGTAGGACACCATGGTGATGTCATCGCTCATCACTTGTAAATAGTGAGCGGTGAAGGTTGTTTGACGCTTCCACACGCCTGCTTATAATACCTGTAACACAGAAAAGTTTGCGCTCAAATTCCAAGGACGTACTGATGACCTGGACATCATAAGCTCTTGGTCTTCGAGCTGGAGGAGGATCAGGATTTTAAGCACCGTCTATGACATTGCGAATCCATGCAGAAATAGGGTTCTTAGTAACTCTCCTCTTAATCCTTACTGAGCTAACAAATAAAGATGTTAGTTGGACCGTGTTACTGAAGTGCATCTAAGATATCTCAAACTCCTCAATGGGCATAGTAACAATTGATCTAGGTCATTGGATACAGAACGCAGACTCTTGATCTGAAAGGGCCCGTACCTAGGGTCCGGTATTCTCCCGGATTTTGAGTCTTTGCAATGAACTCAGGGACGAAGCCGTGTCCCCCACCGTTTGAATAGCCGATGTCGTATGAGAGACCATGAAGTTCGCTAACTCTTTATGCTGAGGCTATAGCGAGCAGGAACGCTATCTTCAAAGTAAGATTATGGTCTGTTTATGGCATAATGGTTTGTAGGGAGGTACTTTTAAGTATCTCAAAAAGCAAACCACATTCCAAAGAGGAGGTCTTATCTCCAACTATGGGCAAGTGATCTCATAACTCCGTATGAGTGAAGACAGCTCCAACGAGAAGGATATATCTACTCCTTTCAGATTAAAGGCAAGGCTCAAGGCTGAGCGATAGCCTTTCACTGCCGAGACCGAAAGGAGTTTTTCCTTACAAAGGTATGCAAGCAACTCCACTATTACTGGAATAGTGGCATTGAGTGGAGAGATATTCCTTCCACGACATCAACCACAGAAGACTGTCCACTTTGCCTGATATACGGAGGTAGAGAACTTACGCAAGTAGCTGGACATTCTATCTGCAACTTGTTGCGAAAAGCCTCTCTGACAGAGATGCTGGACAGTCTCCAGCGTGAAGCCAAAGAGACGGGACAGTTTTGTGAAAGACCTTAGCACAAGGTTGTTTGAGTAGATTTGGTCGTGGAGGTAATTCTCTTGGGAGATCTACTAGAAGTGGCAGAAGGTCTGGAAACCCTTCTGCATGATGCCATAGTGGAGTTATGAGGGTCATCATTAGATTGTTGGATGCTCGGGATTTGTTGAGCAGTCTCCTCATCAGACAGAAGGGGGGAAATGCGTACACGATGTTGTCTCACCGTTGTTGAAATGCCTTCTGCCATAGAGCTGAAGGTACAGGACTGGTGAACAGTACAACAGGAGCCTAAAGTTCAGGGACTTTGCAAACAGGTGCACTGTCGGGGAACCCAACAAAGTCATGACTTTGTTGGTTATCCGAAGATTCAAAGACCTTCAGAGCCCAATGAATCACTGCTCTGATTGTCCGCGAGCACATTCCTCTTGCCCGGAATGAACCGAGCTGATAGGGTAACGAATATTCTTCTGACTAAGAATCTCTACTGCAAGATGGCATAGGAGCTGCGAGTATGTACCACCTTGTTTGTTTAGATAAGCCACCACTGTGGTGTTGTCGCTCATCAACAACACAGTGACCCGGCAGCAAATGATGGAACTAAAGGAGAACTAGCAAGGCAGCTCTTATTTCCAAGAGGTTTATGTGCTGGCACCTTTCAGACTCTCCATAGGCCTGGGACCGTGTGTTGCAGCAAGTTGGCCCCCCACCCTTCTTTTGATGAATCTGTATAGAGCAACAAGTCCGGAGGAGGGACTAGAAGATCTTGCCCTTTGCAAAAGTCTTTGTATGCCGCCCACCATAGCATGTCCGTCACTTGATCCTGAGTAATAGGAACTAGAGTGTCCGGGAGTCTGAGTGTTGGTTTCACACCGACTTCAGCTGCCATTGCAGGGATCAGATCCTGAGGCGGCTGTTTGGAACTAGACGGAGCATGGAGGTAAGGTGATCTGGGAGACGTAACCATTGTCGGGCTAGTAGATCTTCCAGTGTGAGGAAGGGTTTTGCCACTTCTCTCAGCTTGTGTACTCTGTCGTCTGATGGAAAGACTTTCTGTTGGTTGGTGTCTATGATCATACCAATATATACCAGTGTCTATGATGGAAGCAGTGATGACTTCTCGAGATTTATCACGATCCCCATATCCTGATAAAACTTGAAAAGCATGTCCCAGTGATGAAGAAGGGTCATCTCCTACTCTGCTAGAATCAGCCAATCGTCGAGATATCTGAAAAGACGAATGCCGTTCTTGTGAGCCCAAGATGAGACTAGGGTGAAC
>NC_090732.1:156795744-156895744 GCF_036898095.1 Palaemon carinicauda
CCAATGTTTTGTTTACGTTTATCTCTGATCATAACGAAGAAACAGAGCATTTACACATCTGTGTATAGGTTAGTTTTTGCATCGACAGCAATCTTACCAAGTATTGATTATATGTTGACTTTGTTATTACCAATGTTCTACTTAATTTTTCTTAGAACTTCCAAATAAATGAAATGAATGCCATTTATATACTGTAATGTTTTTCTTTATGACGCCACCTGAAACGGAAACCTTCCATTTGTTTACGCTCCATCTTTGATCATAATAAACAGACGAACGCATTAAACACACATGATCAAAGTGATAACTAATGATATAACAAACATTTAGTAAACATTATGTTATTACAAATATTTTACTTATCGTATCCATATAAATTCCTAAACTCGTAGCAAAGCTGGAAACCTTTTTTTCCCTTATGCGTTTAATAATCCACAATAGCAAACTGCCGCTAATGACAGAATGATAATTTACGATAATTTTAAACTGTTACGAAAGATAATTGTTTTTTCCATATCCAAAATACTTTTCCTAACTTCAGTTATAAGTCAACTTGTACCCACCTCACCATATGCAAAAAAGGTAAAAGAAGAAGAAAGTACTAGGCCATTTTTAAAGTCATCGAAAAATCAAGTTACCGCTTATTACGTTCGATGTGACAGAGAGAGAGAGAGAGAGAGAGAGAGAGAGAGAGAGAGAGAGAGAGAGAGAGAGAGAGAGAGAGAGAGAGAGAGAGATGGTTTTAAATGTACTAAATAATAAATATGATAGGTTATAACACATTGGTGCTTATGTAATATTAATATTGATGGTTTAAATAAGTTAAGAAATGGTGTACAGTAAACAATTCTTTGTTAATGTATTCGTACCGCGCATATTCTTGAGAACGGAAGCCAAAAGTAAAACAAAAAGAAGTAAAAAATACTCGATTTTTAAAACACACCCGAAATTTAAAAACATAAGTACATGTTTTATTATAGCACAATTGACTATTTAAAGAGAGAGAGAGAGAGAGAGAGAGAGAGAGAGAGAGAGAGAGAGAGAGAGAGAGAGAGAGAGAGAGAGAGAGAGAGAGAAAATCAGCTGTTGTAATCGAATGCAGTGTTTTAGTTTCCTGTACCTCCTGAAGCGAGGAATTGATCGCCACAACTAACAATATTCATGTTAATTTCATTCTTAAACTCAAGTTGCCATATGTCGGGAATTTCGAACTGATCAATCGAAGTTCCCGCCATCTGACTCCACCTACGTTGCGTCAAATTGGAGGGAGAGGAGAGAACTCGCGGGCGAATGAATGTGGTTCAAGACGAGAATGTGTTAGAGCCAAAAGAGAAACCACCTGGTAGGGGAGGCGCTGAGACTAAAGAAATCAACCACTTGTAATTTAAGATTAAGAAATATAACGTCATTCTATTGTAACATGATAAAAAAATCCAATCTAGAAATTTAGGTTCAGGAAAAAATGCGGGAAAAGGTGACGTCGGGGGTTGCAGAAGCCAGCTCTGCCTCTTTGATCCGACATCCCCAACCACAGTAAGTTCTTAGTTGTACTCTCTCCCCCCCTAGTGTAACCAGGTTGGTTTCCATATAGGTTTTGCTAGAGTTGTGTAAAATTTGTATCTGTAAATATTTCATCGATCCTTGTGCCAGGGGATCAGAGTTATTTTGCAAAATACGTAAAAAGGTCTCGGTAAGGCGTTTATCGTGATAACTCTCTAAATGTTTAATTAATTTTGCTAAAATCTTGAGTCCGATGCGGACATAGTTTTTTTCAGTAACGCACATGTTCATTAAGTCAAGTGTCTTTGTATGTCAAGTAAAGGTTTATTTTTTATATTTCTCTCATATTAGATGATTATTTTTATAATAAATTTGTTAAAATATAGCCGTATTCTACTTATTTCCTGAATGGTTTTGAGAGGCTAGCCCTTAAGGCCTTGTGATCAGCCCAGTACATCGGGCAATTTAGTTAACCGGTGAAATTTGGCCACATTTGTGAACTAAGGTTTTATTTCTTACGGGGAGAGAGAGAGAGAGAGAGAGAGAGAGAGAGAGAGAGAGAGAGAGAGAGAGAGAGAGAGAGAGAGAGAGAGAGAGTTGTTTTAAATGTAATAAGCCAAAAAATATGATAGGTTATAACACATAGGTGCTTATGTAATATCAGCTGTAAAGATGGTTTGAATAAGTTAAGAAATGGTATAAACAATACTTCCTATGCGCATATTCTTTAGACCGGCAGCTAGACATCAGCTGATCTGATCACAGCCAAAAGTAAAACAAAAAGAAGTCAACAATACTCGATTTTTAAAACACACCCGAAATTTAAAAACAAAAGTACACTCTTTCTTAATGTGCAATTAACTATTTAAAGAGTAGCAATTTTCTAGAATAAAATGATGTTTCCCCCAAAAATAGTGGTTTGCTGATAAAATAGGATGCCGTATTTAATGTAAAAAGTCCGCGAAGTCGTGAATCCGCGATGGTCGAACCGCGAAGTAGCGAGGGTTCACTGTACTTCGGCTGAAGGCCGCAATTGGCCAGAATCTATCAAACTAGCGAGTCCTTGGCTCTAAACATATACATCGATAATTTTGCCTGCATGAATTAATACAATATCATTTTCGTAAATTGTAAATAATAAAGACTGTTTTTCTGACACCCGCTCCTTCCCCGCCAGGTGGTAGAAATTTACGCCACAATACCGTCACGTTTTGGACAGCACTCATTCATAGAAACAGCCACGAGGTCTTCCACTCTTGCCCTAATATAACGCAACGTTTGTGAAGTTAAATGGCGGGGATTTCGAATGATTAGTTCGAAACTCCCGACACTTTACATTCTGATCTTCCAGGAGAGTTCCATCCTGTTCGTAATACTAGGTATGCAGTTAATTTTAATAGTCAGGCCTTCTCCATCATGATGCTCATTACTAGGCTACACAGTAGCCTACTCTAGAAATTTTATTCCAGCTGTGAGCAAGTTGTGGAATGATCTTCCTAATCAGGTAGTTGAATCAGTAGAACTTCCAAAGTTCAAACTCTCAGCAAATATTTTTATGTTGATCAAGCTTACTTAAGTCCTTTTACAGTTTATTTATCAAATATCTCGTTTAATGTTGTTAATGTTTTTAATATATTTTATCTTAATTTTCATTACTTAACGGATTTTGAGCGAAGCGAAAAATGTATTTTTGGGTGAGATAGCCATGACGTCCTGATGGAAGGTTCCTTCAGTAGCTTCCTTGGGTATATTTAACTACAGTGGATATTCCCAGAGAATTAAACTAAAGGTTATCACAGAATTCTAACTTCTGGTGCGAGTACCCTAAAGGTTTCCCTCTAGGATATCGTATATCAACAGGGGACGCATGTATTAACACGCCACATAGCTATCTGCACCCCATATAGAGTTAACACTTCGATATGGAAAGGTGGAGAATAACTGGGGAGCCGTTCCACAGTTACACTCATCCGTGGCTGCTTTTGGTACTCGAGACGTAAACAAACGGGCGCCATTGCTAAATGACGTCACGTCCGTCCTCATCCTGAGCCCAGCTTCTTGCTAATCTCCATGGTACAGCAGGACAGGGCGGGGCCTGAAAGGCTGGACTAGAATAGACGGGAGGGTCCATCAGGACGTCATGGCTATCTCACCCAAAAATAGATTTTTCGCTTCGTTGCTAAAAAACCGTTATTTGGGCTCAAGCCATGACGTCCTGATGGAAGTGTACCAGAGAGTTAATGTATCGTGGAAATTTTCCCCCTTTTTATGCAAGTGCCAAGGGCTTCGAATAGAGGTATGTAACATGTCCTTACTAGAGATTCTGTGAAGAACTAGCTTCCTGCCCCCTGGCAGAGAAGTCCTGGTGGACCATACTAATATCTCGAAGCGATCATTGAAGAGCTACTCACCCTGTGGAGAGTTCTTGCAGGACTCGGAGACAAGACATAAGGTTAATATTCGGGTAGGAATATTATCAAGCATAGGTAAGTGATTAACATTTACTACACTCCCTGGAGGAGAGATCAATCTGGTCTCGGAGGCAGGACAAAGGTTAACATTCATGTAGGAATATTATCAAAGCATGAGTGAGTATATAATACAATTATATATATTATTCTTCTCTTTTAGAAGGAAAGGGGTAAATGAAACTATAACAATCGCATATTTCTTAATAAAGAATAGGAGCGGAGAGAGACGCACATGTAATGAAATAGACATTTTATTTCAAAGATTGACGATTATTGTGATAACAATTACAATAATAAATGTAAAGTTTATTTACAATAGCCTAATAAAGAATAATGTACATAGAAAATAAAGACTTCAATCTTGAATCTGAAAAGGAATTTTAATTTTAGAAACACAAGTTCCAGAGGAACATCAGTCTTTTTCAAAGAAAACACATCATGCCCTAGAGCATGGGGCACTCATGTAAAGTCTATGACATTTCACCTTGGTAAGAACAGTCTATTAGAAACACTAAGTGTCCATGAAATCACTATGTATCACCACAGGGTCAACACAGGCACCCGGAGAGTTACAGTCCCAAGTAACTCGCTGTTCTATGCAGAGTTAAACAGCAGGTTTCATAACACTACCTGCGGCTACCACGAAATGTTTAACTTCGTGCACTTGCTTTGCGTAGTGCTTGAAGAAAACACGCGATGATTTCCATCCTGTGAAGCTCTTGAGGCTTTCGAAATCCATACTCTGGAAGAAGTTCAGAGAAGACGCGACTTTTCTAGGATCATGACCTGCGGGTGTACTGTCAGGATCCGCTCTGCGAATGAAGTAGGTGATTTTCGCTCTTAGTTGTTTCAGTGACAAGTCGCCACCCGATGTTTCTCCTTTGAAGAGTTGTCCTCCACCGAAGTCTGAAGTTCTTCGAAGATAGACCTTAAGACTCTCCACTGGGCATAGAGAGACATCTTCCTTCAGGGGGCAGATTCTTCAAGGGCCCCATCTCTTGGTGGGTAGTTCATTCTTAGTGAGAAACGTCGGATCAGGGAAGAGGGTAAGTTCTCCTGTATCTGCGAATAGGATATGACCCTCTTCTCTTGATAATGCCACTATTTCACTGACTCGGGCTCCCGAGGCGATAGCAAAAAGGAAGATAACTTTTTGAGTCAAGTCTTTTAGAGGGCACGAATTGTTGTCCAGGTTAGAGGCAAAATGGAGCACCTTGTCCAGGGACCAGGAGATATGTTTTGGTGGAGGTGCTGGGCGTAGTCTAGCGCATGCCTTTGGCAATTTATTGAAGATATCACTGGACAGATCAATCTGGAAGGCGTACAGGAGTGGTCTAGTCAAAGCCGATTTGCAAGTGGAAATCGTGTTGGCTGCTAAGCCTTGTCCATGAAGGTGAATGAAGAAGGACATACAAAAATCAATGGTGATTTCCGTAGGATTTTTTGCCTTGACGAAAGAGACCCACTTTCTCCAGGAAGATTCGTATTGCCGTCCTGTAGATTCAGTCTTGTACAGTGAACCCTCGTTTATCGCGGTAGATAGGTTCCAGACCCGGCCGCGATAGGTGAAAATCCGCGAAGTAGTGACACCATATTTACCTATTTATTTAACATGTATATTCAGACTTTTAAAACCTTCCCTTGTACGTAGTACTGTTAACAAACTACCCTTTAATGTACAGAATACTTAATGCATGTACTAACGTACCCTAAACTAAAACAGGCACAAATATTAAAGGCGACTTTATATCATGCGTTTCCTGTACACGCCAAAAAGCACGATAAAAAATGGCAACCAATGTTTTGTTTACGTTTATCTCCGATTATAATGAAGAAAAAACGCATTTACACATCTGTGTATAGGTTATTTTTTGCATCGATTATATTGATTATTCAGTACAGTATGTTGATTTGGTTATTACTAATGTTTTACTTAATTTTTCTTAGAACTTCCAAATGAAATGTTTTTCTTTATGACGCCGCCTGAAACGACGGCGTCATAAAGTACGCTCAGTAAACAAACTAAGGAATTTAACGCGCATGATGAAAGTGATAAATAATGATATTTCAGTAAAAGCTTTTATAAAATATGTTATTACAAATATTATTTACCGTATCTATATAAAATCATACATACGTAGCAAAGCAGGAAAACAATCTACGAGAGAGAGAGAGAGAGAGAGAGAGAGAGAGAGAGAGAGAGAGAGAGAGAGAGAGAGAGAGTTGTTTTACATACGTAAATGTAAATTTTAAACAAAAAAAATAGCCCCATTTCATATAAAATAGGTTACAAATATTTTACTTTATCATATTACAGTAGTCTGTATAATACTGTAAAGTTCAGTACAGTATGTTGTTGTTATAGTCGTGGCGATGAAATTCTCACGAAACAAAAACACGCCATTTGATTACAACAGCTGATTCATTCTCTCTCTCTCTCTCTCTCTCTCTCTCTCTCTCTCTCTCTCTCTCTCTCTCTCTCTCTCTCTCTCTCTCTTGATGCCAGAAAACTTTCAATCAATCAATCTCTCTCTCTCTCTCTCTCTCTCTCTCTCTCTCTCTCTCTCTCTCTCTCTCTCTCTCTCGTGTTATACAATACTTACATTTAGATGAAGAAACTAAAATTAGTTTTCTTAGTGTCAATTAATACGAAACGAAAAAATTAGGCCGAGTCTACATCCATTTCAATCATAGCTAAAAATACGGCATCCTATTTCATCAGCAAACCACTATTTTTTGGGAAATATCATTTTATTCTAGAAAATTGCTACTCTTTAAATAGTTAATTGCACATTAAGATAGCGTGTACTTTTGTTTTTAAATTTCGGGTGTGTTTTAAAAATCGAGTATTGTTGACTTCTTTTTGTTTTACTTTTGGCTGTGATTAGATCAGCTGTCATCTAGCTGCCGCTCTTGAGTGTGTACGAATACACTAACAAAGTATCGTTTTTGGGCTCAAGCCATGGCGTCCTGATGGAAGGTTCCTGTTTGGTAGCTTCCTTGGGTATAAGACTACTAAGATATTCCCAGAGAATTTAACCACAGGTTATCACAGAATTCTAACTTCTGGAGCGAGTATCTCAAAGGTTTCCCTTTAAGACATCGTAATACAACAGGGGACACGCATGTCTGGTCGTGCCACATAGCTATCTCCACCCCGAACAGAGTTAACGCTTCGGTGTGTAAGGGCTGAGAATAGCTGGGAGCCGTTCCACAGCTAATCTCACTTGTGGCTACTACTGATACTCGAGACGTAAACAAACGGACGCCATTGCTCTAATGACGTCACGAGCGTCTCCATCCTTTGTTTAGTAGCTGCCCTACTGAGACGGATTTTCCCTTGTGTGAACTTTATCGTTTTGCATCTTCGCTATGTCGTTACCTTCAGCCTCGCCTTCTTCTGGAAAGTTGAGTACAAGGTTCCAGTATTGTTTAATTAAGCTCTGGCCGTAAAGTAAATATTATTTTGCGAAATAATTGATGTTTTGTGGCAGAGCTGTGCCTCTACCGGACCCGCCATTTTATGGCGTCGTTGTTGTTTTGCATGTCTTATTTAGTCAGCCACAACAACGCTTCCGGCCCTTATATACTAATCGAATACATTAGTTTATTTAGTCTTCATAGCTAGGAACTTTTATTTCGTGTTTAGACGCTTTTTATCGGTCATCGATTGACCTCATACCAGTCGGCTACTATAGCCCCCAGGCCAGGAGCCTATATACAAGTGTTCATGCATGATTTATCAGTGATCCTAGACTAAGTTATGAAGATAGTGGCATTATTATTTTACAATACTTTTGACTAGTGATGCAAATGTTTTCGCCTTCAGGGACCATATAGGGGATAGGCTAGTCAGTGATTCTTACTAGCCTAACCTAACCTTAGGACCCCTATATGCTTCCTTCATCCCCTACCTTGGCATTCCCTCTAATTAGCCTTGATCCCTTTTCTGAGTAAAGGGATTCATTGTCTAATAGAGTATTATATCGCCTCTCAGTCCTCCCTAAAGGAATGAACCCCCTTTAGGATTGCGTCTGAGAGTGAGGTTAGGCTAGCCTACCTCTATGGCTAGGATAGTCTGCGACTTTCCTGCGATAGCGATACGTCTTCTTCCTTGCCTAGTTCAGGACTTTTAGCCCTGATCTAGGTCGGGTTAGGAAGGTTTCTCTGTTCCATGCTGAAACTGTACTCTTGCACCGTTTTAGCCGATCAGCCTAATCTTAGGTTAGGGAGTGTCCTCCCTTCCTTTTGTGGCCGCTCTGGTACAGAAACCCTTCCTGGGAAGACCCCTCTCTTCTCCCTCCCCACCTATCTCTTGTATAGCCTAGCCTATGCTTAGGTTAGTTTATACTCATCTGTCCCCTGTCCTACAACTCCTCCTTAGGGTGGATGAGTAGGGCTACCCGAGCTTCCTTGTGCAGTCCGCTCTGGTACATATACCTTCATAGTGTCCTATAAGGTTAGTTCCTAGTGTAGCTCTGCATAAGGGAGTCTCCCCCCCCCCCATCTTGGGTGTTCCCTAGTCCTCCCTTGGGCTACCTGCTCCCGGTCCCTAGTGACCCCTGCATATGGATGATAGAGCCTGTCTCTATCATGGGTACACCCCCTCAGGGAGGGGGAGGGATGTCTGGAACCCTGAAGGTACTTCCTGCATCCTTCCCCCCCCTCCCCCTGTCTCTCTATCTATCTGGGTGCCGGTCTCTTGCCGCCTCTTATGCCGGCAATACCTGCCTCTTGGTGACTTCCCTACCCTTGCCGCCAGCCCCCCGTGTTCCGAGGGACTGCCGGCTGCCGCCGGCTACTACCGGCGGCTCTCCTACTCCTATCTAATCGTCCGCTTGCCGGTCGATCTCCGGAGTGCCGGCATATACTGCCGGCAACCCGATACTACCTGTACCATCCTTACCCCAGTCACCAATCCGGCATCCTCCGGCTGCCGGAGCCGCCGCTCCCTGCCGGCGTGCCGCCGTTGTGCCGGCGGCCGCCATCCTGGTATCTAACTGACTTTTGAAAATTGTCTGTTCTAATGCCAGAATCTATGCTGGAGCGAGCTCCGGCGTGCCGGCGGCTTGCCGGATACCCCGGAGGCGTCAAGAATACTTGCACCCCCTCTCTGTAGCTATCATAAGACTAAGATAGCCCTACCTGGCAAATAGATAAGCTGCCTTGCTTCTAAGATCAGTACCTAGTACTGCTCTATTAGTGATCATGCTGTCTCTTTGCATTCTTCTATTTCCAGCATGCTATGTGCATCTTAGCACGGCTGGTTGCCAGAAGCAGTTACCCTTAATGAGACCTTCTGGCTCTTATCTGGGAACCGAATGAATTCGATCCCAACCTTGTCCTTGGCTTTCCATGGAGTTCCAATATAATGGGAATCCTAGGAAACTATATCCAATGATCTCGGTCATTTGGATTATCCCAGGACCAAGCCTATGGTAACCAGCCGGGCGAGATGCATGGAGCGTGTTCTCCTTTACTGTTTCACTCTCTATGCATCACACCTTATATAAGTTAAAATTAATGATTAATATTAACTTAATTTAAGAGCCATTCCTATGACTCCCCCATACTCATTTTCTCTTTCTTCCACAGGAGGAGCAGATGAAGTGCGATTTCGCATACTGTGCCGTGAAACGCTCCCAGTTTTACGGACATACGGCGTGCAGGACTCACGCCCCTTGCTCTGACAAGAGAGGGGATTGGAAGTTCTGGAATCCACTGGATTGTACGGTCTGCCAGGCCTACCTAGTTGAGGCCTTCCATAACCCTCCCTCAGCGGAGGTTAGAGACATTGCTCGTGAGAAACTGCGCAAGTGGGTGCGTGGTTTTCAGAGGAATGCCACTGGACCGTACCTGGCCACCGAAGAACTGAGGTCCCTGCTGTTCCCTAAGGCCTCCCCTGATTCAGTGGTTCCAAAGGAAGCAATCCCCACTGTCCAAATTACGGTGGAACCTGATGTGGTCATGGCTCAGTCCATGCACGAGTGTCGCCTAGATTCCGAAGAGGATGAACAGATCTCTGACGTCTCGGAAGACACGGAGAAGACGCTTATGGCTCAAGGAGCCGAAGAGGACGAAGACAAGGTGGAATACACCGAGTCGGAGATTGGAGCTACTCCCTCGTCCATCCCTCCGCCTACTCCTACACCGACGGATGTGTCCATTCCGTCTACCTCCTCGACCCCGGATCCTTCTTCCTCTACACAAGAACTGATCCGACTGATTAGAGCTGTCATGGACGACAGACTGAAGGAGAACCAGGAGTCCATCAGGTCTATGATTGGATCCAGAGAACCGAAGAAGATCTCGGTTAAGGATCTCCCAGCTTGCTCTCATGCCAACCCGTGGAGGTATGCAGAGCATATGGTTATTGCGACCGGCAGGATCTTTGTTAGTGACAAAATCGGCACGGTCCCGTTGGAAGATGTGGAATTCTTCCCAAGCTTCGAGGCCTACCCGGACTGTTACGTCCGGCTTCGTTCTGAACCTGCCTCGAAGGAGGAGACCGAACCTAAGGAAGAGATAGTGTTCGATCTCGCAAAGGCCCAGGCTATGCTAGCCTCCGCATTTAAGAGCAGGGGCTTTACCTGCTCTAAGCTTCCTGCCTTGAGCAAGAAGCATCCTACTTATGTCGCTCCCGACACTGCGATTCTTCCATTTTTGGAAAAGGCCTTGGCTGCATGCCTTAAGGCGGCGGAAGAAGGGAAACCCTGCCCTGCACTGGAGGAGTGCAGACCCTTCTCCATCGTAACGCCCCCTGACACTAGACAATGGAAAGATGTCCAACATACTTTCGTTGTGGGTAGGCTCGATCCTGACGTTGCCGGACGTCAGTTTAATGAAGACCTCCCTAAGCTCAATGATCACCTCCTTCGCCGGGAACAAGACACGAAGGAGAGGCTTGCAGCGTCTCTTTCTCATCAAGTCCAACTTGAAGTTATGGCCTGTGACACAGCAGTACCCGATCACTACATGGTACTGGCCAAATCCCACTTACTGACGGTAATGAAGGACTTGTACCATTTCATAAAGGCTCGTAGAGCCTGTCGTGAATTCGTGTTTGTCGGTGCCACCGTGAAACACGAACCCCGGAGGCTGATTTCCTCCAACATCTGGGGAAAGCACCTGTTTCCTTCGGACCTTGTCAAGGAAATAACGGACAGAGCCGCCACGGAGAATAGGAACCTTCTCCACAAGTGGGGCATGTCCAGGAAAAGGAAAACCTCTCAGGACGATGGACCTCAGCCTAAGAGGAAACCTCAGAAACCGAAACCCCAGCAACGTCAACAAAGACGTCAGTTTCCGGGACCCGCTACCTCCCAAGTGGTTGCCCAACCACAACAGACCTTTCAATTGGTCCCCCAACCGGTGTTGTCACAGTCACCGGTCTTCACCCCTGCCTTTGAACAGCCATCCACTACCTTTCATGCCAGAGGTAGAGGCTCGTCCAGGGGTGCAAGCAGAGACGCCTCTCGTCGTCCCTCCAGAGGTAGAGGAGGAAAGGGAGCTAGCGGCCGAGGCAACAAGTCCTCGGGACACCAGAAGCAATGAAGTGCTTCCGGTGGGAGGAAGACTCCGCCAATTCCAGGATCGTTGGACCTTCGATCCTTGGGCACACAGCATCATCAAGAACGGTCTAGGCTGGAGTTGGGTGCAACCACCCCCAATCTTCCAGCGGTTCTTCCAACAATCGACCCCCATTCTGGAAGAATATGTTCTAGACCTCTTGAACAAGAAGGTGATAAGGAAGGTAAAGTCCACCAGGTTCCAAGGGAGACTGTTTTGCGTTCCCAAGAAGGACTCAGACAAGCTCAGAGTCATTCTGGACTTATCCCCCCTCAACAAGTTCATAGAGAACAACAAATTCAAGATGCTGACGCTTCAACAAATAAGGACCCTTCTGCCTCAAGGTTCCTACACGGTCTCTATAGACCTGGCGGATGCCTATTGGCACATTCCAATGAACCATCACGCTTCCTCCTACCTAGGATTTCGACTCCAAAGGAAAAGCTACGCCTTCCGGGCCATGCCATTCGGCCTCAATGTGGCCCCTCGGATCTTCACGAAGCTGGCAGACGCCATAGTACAACAGCTCCGCCTAAGAAACGTCCAGGTGATGGCCTACCTCGACGACTGGCTAGTCTGGGCTCCATCGCCCGAAGAGTGTACAAAGTCTTGCGACGAAGTTACCCAGTACCTAGAACACCTGGGATTCAAGATCAACGAGAAGAAATCTCGCCTCTCTCCGGCTCAGAAGTTTCAGTGGCTGGGAATCCACTGGAATCTTCAGTCACCCACCGCCTTTCCATCCCCCAGAAGAAAAGGAAGGAAATAGCAGGGTCTGTCAAGCGACTACTGAAATCCAAACGCATTTCAAGACGACAGCAGGAACGAGTTCTAGGCTCTCTACAATTCGCCTCAGTGACAAACCCAGTGCTTCGTGCACAGCTAAAGGATGCCGCGGGAGTCTGGAGACGATCGGCATCCATCGCTCGAAGAGACCTCAAGAGACGGCTTCCAAACAGACTTCGACGCCTCCTAAAGCCGTGGTCGGAAGCAATGGCCCTGAAAAGGTCCATTCCTCTCCAACACCCTCCTCCTTCACTCAACATCCACACGGATGCCTCACTGGAGGGCTGGGGAGGTCACTCCCACCTGAAACAAGCTCAAGGGACCTGGTCTCCACTATTCAAGACGTTCCACATAAACATCTTGGAGGCCATGGCGGTCCTTCTTACTCTGAAGAAGCTATCCCCGCCGCCCTCGATCCACATCCGTCTAACCCTAGACAACTCGGTGGTAGTTCGTTGTCTCAATCGCCAAGGCTCAAGATCGCCCCAGATAAATCAGGTGCTTCTCCCAATCTTCCGTCTGGCGGAGAAGAAGAAGTGGCACCTGTCTGCAGTTCACCTACAAGGATTCCGCAACGTGACAGCGGATGCTCTATCTCGGACAAACCCGATAGAGTCGGAATGGTCTCTAGACGCAAGATCATTCTCCTTCATCTCTCATCAAGTCCCAGAACTTCAGATAGATCTCTTTGCAACGAGCGACAACAATCAACTTCCTCTGTACGTAGCCCCGTACGAGGACCCCAAGGCAGAAGCGGTGGACGCCATGTCACTGGACTGGAACAGATGGTCCAAGATATACCTGTTCCCTCCCACCAACCTTCTGTTGAAAGTCCTCTCCAAACTGAGAACCTTCAAAGGGACAGCGGCCCTAGTGGCTCCCAAGTGGCCCCGGAGCAACTGGTACCCCCTGGTCCTGGAGCTGCAGCCCAAGCTGATCCCTCTCCCGGGCCCAGTTCTCTCTCAACAAGTACAGAAGTCGACTGTCTTCGCTTCATCATCGAAAATCAAGGACCTTCAATCTCATGATTTTCTCCTCCCTTGCCGCAAAGAAGAGGTTTGGGATCTCGAAGAAAAAGTCTAGACTTCCTAGAGGAATACAAGACCGTATCCACGAGACGGCAATATGAAATCATCCTGGAAGAAATGGGTCTCCTTTGTTAAAGCAAAAAATCCTAAAGAAATCACCATTGATTTCTGCATGTCCTTCTTCATTCACCTTCATGGACAAGGATTAGCAGCCAATACGATTTCGACCTGCAAATCGGCTTTGACTAGACCAATTCTATACGCTTTCCAAATTGATCTGTCCAGCGACATCTTTAACAAACTGCCGAAAGCATGTGCTCGCCTACGCCCAGCACCCCCTCCGAAACCGATCTCCTGGTCACTAGACAAGGTGCTCCATTTCGCCTCCAACTTGGACAACGATTCATGCCCCCTCAAGGATCTGACTCAGAAAGTTATATTTTTATTTGCTCTCCGCCTCGGGAGCTCGAGTCAGCGAAATAGTGGCATTATCAAGAGAAGAGGGACACATCCTGTTTGCTGATTCAGGAGAAGTGACCCTCTCCCCCTGATCCGACGTTTCTCGCCAAAAATGAATTACCCACCAAAAGATGGGGCCCTTGGAGAATATGCCCCCTGAAGGAGGATGTCTCTCTATGTCCAGTAGAGAGCCTCAAGGTCTATCTTCGTAGAACTTCAAACTTTGGTGAGGGCCAACTCTTCAAAGGAGAAACATCGGGCAGCGACCTGTCACTGAAACAATTAAGAGCGAAAATCCACCTACTTCATTCGCAGAGCGGATCCGAACAGTACACCCGCTGTTCATGATCCTAGAAAAGTGGCATCTTCTCTGAACTTCTTTCAGAGCATGGACTTTGAGAGCCTTAAAAACTTTACGGGCTGGAAGTCCTCGCGAGTTTTCTTTAAACATTATGCGAAACAAGTGCACGAAATCAAACATTTTGTGGTAGCCGCAGGTAGTGTTATGAAACCTGCACCTAACTCTGCGTAGAACAGTGAGTTATTTGGGACTCTAACTCTTCGGGTGCCTATGTTGACCCTCGAGTGATTCATAGTGATGTCTAAAAACACTTAGTGCTTTTATAACTGTTCTTATCCCAGGTGAAATGTCATAGTGTTACACAAGTGCCGCATGCCTTGAGCATGATGTGTTATTTAAAGACTTGCGTTCCTCGAGAAACGAGTACCTACTATCCTGAAATTCCCTTTCAGATTCAAGAGCAAGCCTTTATTTCTATGTACATTATTATTACTGTAAATGAACTTTACTTTTGCTGTAAATTATTTAATTTCTGCATTGTGAAATAAAATTTCTATTTTATTACTTATGCGTCTCTTTCAGCTCCTACTTACTATGAAATACATACTGTCATAGTTTTTATTTATTCCTCCTTTCTTATGGTCATGAAGAATTTAAGATGTCTATCCTTAAATTATATTCACCTTGTCTCAGTAAGGTTCCTACTCGAATACTTACTTCTGATAATCAGGAGATGAATCCTACACACAGTGCCCAACCACCACTGACCTACTCAGAATGTTCCTATACAAATATCAAACATTCTGCTTCATCTCTAAGCTCTTAAAAAGCTCTTCTGTCAAGATGAATAGTCCTTCAATACCACTTTGACGTCGGCATAGCCCATGGGAACTTCCTACCAATGGGGGGCAGGATACTTCGTTCCTATGGTTCTTATCTAAGATTACTTTGCTATTTAGTCAATGCCTAGGCACTTAACTCTGGGGGGAAAATCTACCACGATACATTGATTCTCTGGTACTCTTCCATCAGGACGCCATGGCTTGAGCCCAAAAAACGGATTTTGAGCGAAGCGAAAAATCTATTTTTGGGTGAGATAGCCATGGCGTCCTGATGGACCCTCCCTACTACTTCGTCAGTTTGTTCCCACCCTACACAATTGTATCATGGTGATGGGCAGCAACTGGCGCCAGGATAAAGACGCTCGTGACGTCATTAGAGCAATGGCGTCCGTTTGTTTACGTCTCGAGTATCAGTAGTAGCCACAAGTGAGATTAGCTGTGGAACGGCTCCCAGCTATTCTCAGCCCTTACACACCGAAGCGTTAACTCTGTTCGGGGTGGAGATAGCTATGTGGCACGACCAGACATGCGTGTCCCCTGTTGTATTACGATGTCTTAAAGGGAAACCTTTGAGATACTCGCTCCAGAAGTTAGAATTCTGTGATAACCTGTGGTTAAATTCTCTGGGAATATCTTAGTAGTCTTATACCCAAGGAAGCTACCAAACAGGAACCTTCCATCAGGACGCCATGGCTATCTCACCCAAATATAGATTTTTCGCTTCGCTCAAAATCCGTTTTATACCATTTCTTAACTTATTCAAACCGTCTACAGCATACAGTTGATATTACATAAGCACCAATGTGTTATAACCTATCAATTTTTTTTTGTTTATTACATTTAAACCCCCCTCTATCTCTCTCTCTCTCTCTCTCTCTCTACCTCTCTCTCTACCTCTCTCTCTCTCTCTCTCTCTCTACCTATCTCTCTCTCTCTCTCTCTCTCTACCTCTCTCTACCTCTCTCTCTCTCTCTCTACCTCTACCTCTCTCTCCCTCTGTGGGCTACTTTTCACTACCTCCCATTCCTTACCTCTCTCTATCTCGCTAACAAATGATATCTTTGTTGCTCCTCAAAGTTTCATTTATATTGAAAATCAATCATGATTCAATTTTCCTTACTTTCTCCTATCTCGCACCATCGGTCACATCGCGGTATTTTCGATATTTCCGGAAAATCTGCGATATATGTATATACATGGGTTATGAAAAAAATCCGCGAAGTGGTGAATCCGCGATGGTCGAACCGCGAAGTAGCGAGGGTTCACTGTATTCCTCGAGGAAGTCTAAACTTTTCTTCGATATTCCAAACCTTTTCTTTGCGGCTAAGGAGAGAAAATCATGAGATAAAGGTCCCTGACTTTCAGTGATGAAGCGAAGACAGTCGACTTCTGTACTTGTTGAGAGAGATCTGGGCCCGGTAGGGGGATCAGCGTGGGCTGCAGCTTCAGGACCAGAGGTACTTTTAGGTCACCTTTTCTTCTTGATCCGTCTAGTTCCAAACGGCCGCCTCAGGATGAGATCCCAGCAATGGCGGCTCAAGTCCCGGTGGAACCAAGGCAACGATTCCCCGGACACTATGGTCCCTATGGGACCTGCGGAACGAATGGACCCGCAGTGGTGGTTGACCTACAGGAACCTTTGAAAGGGAGTGGATCTTCTCGTCCTTCCCCCGCATTTGATGCTGTTCTCGGACGCATCAAATGAAGGGGGGGGCCCACGTTCTGAACCAAAGGATCTCAGGCCTTTGGTCAGTATCAGAAAGGTACCTCCACATCAATCTGCTAGGAACGAAGGCTGTATATCTGGCCCTTCAACAGTTCCAACAAACCATGGCAGGTCACTCCGTGAGCGACAACACCACGGTTGTGGCTTATATTAACAAGCAGAGGTACCTTTTAATAACAGCTTTCCCATCTTGCAGTAGAGATACTGAGATGAACCGAAATCCACTCAATACCACAGTCGGCTCTCTTCATTCCGGGCAAATGAATGTGCTCTCCGACAGTTTGAGCAGAGCCTCGCAGATAGTGAGTACCGAGTGGTCTTTGGACCCTTTAGTAGCCAACAAAGTCCTGACTTTGTGGACCTGTTCGTGACAGCCTTGAACTTCAAGCTGCCGCTGTACTACTCCCCTGTCCCGGACCCCAAGGCACTCTGGCAAGATGCCTTCCTACAACGGTGGGACAGCATTGATGTCTACGCCTTCCCACTGTTCTGTCGGGTGAGAAGGGTACTCAACAAGACCAGACTATCGGTCAACCTGTCGATGACTCTGATAGCTCCGCTATGGCATCATGCTGAGTGGTTCCCAGGCCTTCTGCATCCCCTGACGGAACTCCCAAGAGAGCTTCCCCCACGACACGAGCTACTCAAGCAACCACACTGCAGCATTTACCACAAAGCCGTAGCATCGCTTCGGCTTCATGCCAGGAGACTATCCAGCATCCCCTCACAGAAAAAGGCGTTCCGCAACAAGTTGCGGAGCGGATGTCTCGACACCTGCGAAAGTCATCCACAGGGGTCTACCAGGCGAAGTGGAGAGTCTTCTGTGGTTGGTGTTGTGGGAGAGGTACCTCTCCCCTTGATGGCACTATCCCAGCAATAGTGGAATTATTGTATACCTGCGGGAGGCAATGCGCCTTTCGCTCTCGGCGTTGAAAGCCTATCGCTCAGCCTTAAGCCTGGCCTGCAGGCTGAAAGGAATAGACATTTCCTCCTCGCTGGATCTTTCTTCGCTCATACGAAGCTACGAACCTACCTGCCCCCAGTCGGAAGTGAGACCTCCTCCATAGAACATGGTTCGGGTTCTTAGGGCTCTTAAAAGACCTCCTTGCGAACCATTACGCTAGGCTTCTGATCGTCACTTGACTTGGAAGACAGTGCTCCTGCTCGCTCTGGCCTCGGCCGAGCGTGCCAGCGAACTTCATGGTCTCTCATACGACGTCGCCCATTCAAGAGGAGAGGGGGAGGTAACGTTCAGGTTCGTCCCTGAGTTGGTTACTAGACTCAAAATCTTGGAGCCCGGACCCTCGGTTTGACTCCTTCAGGATTTCGAGTCTCCGTTCTGTAACAGATGACCCAGACCATCTCCTACTATGCCCAGTAAGGAGTCGGTGGTGTTATCTTAAAAGAACAGCTGCAGTTCGTCCTCACGTAAAAGAACAGCTGCAGTTCGTCCTCACGTGCAAGCCCTGTTTGGGAGCACAGGAAGGACGAAGAGGAGGGTCACCAAGGATACGTTTTCAGCCAGGATTTGAAGGGTCATCCATCACGCCCTGAATCCAGACCCTCCTCCATCACGTCGCCTTAGAGAATACGATGTCAGAGGCATCGCAACGTCCCTGGCCTTCAAGAGGAACGAGGAACTACTCTGTGACGCAGGTGCTACAAGCGGGAGTCTGGAAGCGTCAAACGACCTTCACAGCCCACTACCTGCAGGACGTGACCCACAGGAGCTTTCATACGTTTTCTATCGGCCCTGTGGTGGCTACACAACAGCTGGTTTAACCTCAGGCTCCTTATAGACAGGTAGCAGAAGGTTGAGGGCATTGTTACCCGGTTTTAGACTGCATGAATGAAAGAAGTATGTCTGGCCCTTACTTCTTTCTTCATCCTCCCCTCTCTTGGGGAAAGCAGCATCCTGGGTTCTCTGCATAGCTGACCTCAAACCTCTGCAGGTAAACCATGCTTCCTTGTGTTCCTAGTATTAAGATAATACTGTCGCATCCCCCATACCCTGAAGAGGTGGTATTGGGAACGTCCTAGCCTAGAATTCCATCTAAGGGACTTCAGGTCAACTTCCTAGGACAAGTCACACTTCATCCCCCACCCACAAGCTTATGTAGGCCGCATGTTCCTTGCGGAGCAAGGAACTTGCGAGGAGGAGGGACTCGTTTTCTTGAGTGCTGCTCACTCGGATTCTGAGCCCCCGGGCAAAGCCAAAGCCAGTAAGGCTGGGTCTTTCCATCCTTCTTAAGGGGTAAGTCACCCCATGTAAATAGCGTGGTTTGTATTTCGGTTACGGAACAAATGACAAATTCGGAGATAATTTGTATTTTTCCAAACCATACAAACCTTCGCTATTTACACATATTTGCCTGCCAGTCCTGTCCCCAAGGCAAGTTCTACCTCTAAGCGAAGTGAATCAGTTCACCAGTGTGTGAGGGGGGAGTGGTAGCTAGCTACCCCTCCCCTACCCCCTCGCTAGCTAGCGAGAGGGTAGTTAACCCTCGTTAAAAATCTAATGGCTCGTCATTTCAGCTATGCCGAAAGTAATACCCCATGTAAATAGCTAAGGTTTGTATGGTTAGGAAAAATACAAATTATCTCCGAATTTGTCATACTAAATTTAAAATGGATCAATTACTCAAAAGTGTCACTATTTGTGAATTGTATATTTTATTTGGTTAATACTTGACTATAAATCTTATTTTTTTAAAGAAACTTTTTTTTGGGCTCAATCCATGTCGTCCTGATGGAAGGTTCCTATAGGTAGCTTTCTAAGGGATATTTGGCTACATTGATATTCCCAGAGAATTAACCTTAAGGTCTCCAGAATTCTAACTCCTGGCGCGAATTTCCTTAAAATTTCTCTTAAGGATATCACATACAGTAATATCAGGGAACGTATATCTTGATACGACACATAGCAATCTTCACCCCGAATAGCGTTTTCGTTTCGAAGGGGAAGTGGCAGAAATAGAAGGGGAGCCATTATCAAGGTTACCCTTCCTTCCATACTACTATTGAGTATCTAGATGGCGCTGTATCCAAGATGGCGCTCATTCCTATTTTTGTAGCGATTTCGCATGGTGGTGTTCCCTGTTGATCTAACGTTTTGATCGCTTTTGAGAGGATTTAATATGCAATCTCCAGCTTCTTTTACTGCTGGAAAGATGAGTATTTATTCTTCACAGTGCATAATTTTTAGTTCTGGCTTCACAGTGAAATTAGAGTAATTTTTGTGTTAAGGAGCTAAGCCTGTCACTGGAGGCGCCATGGGCGCTGTTGTTCGTTATGCATGCGTTATTTAGTTAGCAGAACGACTTTCCCGGTTGTAATAGCATTAATAAATTATGAAAGCTATCTAGGTACAATTATACTAGTAAAGATATATATTTTATGCATAATTTCCTCTTCCTTTGGTCGATCGTATACGTTAGAGTTTCGGCGATTTAGGTAACCGAGTTCTCGTCTCGCGCTAGGCTACCTAGCCTAGGTGCGGTAGTATACTTTGAGACATTATCCCCGTTTACCCTCGTGTATAGTTTTATTGATTCAACGGGAGATAGTACATCTCCTAGAATTTTATAACTCGATACTTGTCTCCTGTGGAGATTTAAGGGTAATCCCTCTTTCCCTCTTGAGTGCCACCGGAGGCGGCAACCCTATCTAGTCTTGCCATAGAGTAATTCACTCCGGCTTGACTAGGCTAGGGTTTTCTGTCTCTTACCTTCTCACTGCCTCTAGGCTATTAGCCCAGTGGCTTTTGTATACTTTTATACGTGTCCCCGATTGCTCTTATGTATCGTGTTATTCAAGTGGAGATAGATATCTCCTAGACTTTTATTGGACGATACTAGTCTCTTTCGGAGATTTAAGAGAAATTTCTCTTTCCCTCTGAGTTAGCCTAGGCTTAACCCTAGTCAGTGATGCCTTGAATTGCATTCAGGTAGAACTAGGCTAGGGTTTTCTGTCCTTCCCCTGTAACCGCAGATGCAGGTTTTAGGGTTGGTCGGTAGCTGTCTGGAAGGATGAATGACATTCCTCTGTTAGGTTAGGCTGCTGACATAGGAGGCTAGACCTCCTTAGGCCACACCTGAGGGTTTTGTATGATATACCTTCTCCCTGTGGTCTAGCAGACTAGTCCTCTGCCGGTGGACCCTAGGCTGAAGAATAGAATTCTTCTACTGCTTAGGAGGCATCGGCACTAGAACTCTGTTCCTTTATGGTTTAGGGGTGGCCGCGAGGGTGCTGCCGACCCCTTTACTGTATCAAGTTAACCCTAGGCTCGAGAATAGAATTCTCTAGCCACATGGGATGGCTCTAATACTAGAACAGAGTTTTGTTAGGTGAGGTAGGACAGGCTATATTGCCGGCTCCTTCCACACCTTATGGGACCCTCACCCCTCCCCCATTCTGTCCTTTAGTGAAGGCCTAGCCATCACAAACTCTTGGCCATCATCCTACAATCGACCCGGTTGCTGGCAGATTGTGGACTGGCTCGGGTTTTCTGTCTGTAGCTTGGCTGTGCCGGCTGCCGGCAGAAGTCCCAGTTCTGTTTTGTGTTCTTCAACCCTCTCTTGGACTGCCATCCATAAAATGTTATGGATGGTTGGAAGCTTGAATGATACATTCTCCCCTTCCATTTGAACCCTCATTCTGGAAGAGGGTAGTAAGGCAGAGCTTTTACATTATCCTTCATTCCATTCTTTCTCTCTCTCTATGGGCTAGTACCTCTGGGATCTAGTTGCCAGCAACTCTAGTGAGCAATGCTTGCCTAGAAGGCCGACAGTTAGTGATCTACCGACAGATGGTGAGCTGCCGATAGCCGATGGCCTACTAACTGCCGGTAAGCTGCCGACAGCCGGAGAGGCTTCCAAACACTGTATACTTATCTAGGTTGTCTGCTGGTACAGTGTGCGGACGGCCGGCGACCTGCCAGCGGTCTTTCGGCGACCGGCGAACTGCCGGCTGTCCTCAGAGTCATTACATAGACTGAACTATACCCTGGTGCTAGCCTTGCCGATATGCCGGCGGGAACTACAGTATATGACTATACAGTAGCCAGTATAATTGCAATATAGATCATATTGCAAACAGAAAACTACAGTATAGATTATACAGTAGTCCAAAGTTTCTTCTAACATACTGTGTTGTCATGTGCAACCGGTTGTTGAGACCATTTATGATAAAAAAGTAAGTTCTTTCTTTAGCCTAATTAGTGATCACTGATAACAATCCCCAATATTAAAACATCTGGAAGATGGTGTTAAGTTACACTTTCCTATCCTCATAGGATAGAAATCTTCCAATGGTTTTCTGCATAGATTTACCAATAGTTTTGATTTTGAGGGAGGTCACAACAATTGGCTGGGTGGGAGCACATGTATGTTTCTTTCCTTTTTCTTTTCTAGCTTATCTATCCTAAGCTACATGCAAAAAACAATATATTGTATACTTAATCTTGTGAGATTATTCACCGTATACTCATTAAATTTTCCTCTCTTTACAGGAGGGCCATCCCAAGTGTGGGAGCATGTTCTGCAATGTCCGCAGCAAGAACTTCTGCAGCCATTGGTTGTGCAGGACTCATGCATGCTGTGTGACTACTAAGGGACCTCTGAAGTATTGGGACCCCCAGGTATGTGATATCTGTACTAACTTGGTTACTGAGACTTTTGACGACCCTAAGTCGGCGGAGTCAAGGGATGCAGCAAGGGAGAAGCTGCGAAAATGGGTCGGGTTTTCAGAACACCACCACGGGGCCCTACCTTCCTAATGAGAAGATGCGAACCTATCTTTTCCCAAGGGCATCTACAGATGCAGTTATCCTTCAGCTTCACCCAGAGATCCCCTGCATCCAGATTCCAGTAGAGTCTGATGTCTCGGATGCAATGAATGTGAACCCGTGGAGGCATGCTGAGTACATGCCAATGTCGGTAGGTAAGATCTTCATTTCTGAAAAGTTGGGTTCAGTTCCCGTCGAAGATGTGGAATTCTGGCCCAGCTTCGGGGCTTACCCAGACTGCTTTGTCCGTCTGAAGGCCGAGCCAGTTTCAAAGGAGGAGACAGAGCCAAAAGAGGTCATAGTTTTTGACCATGCTAAAGCTCAGGCTTTGCTGACAAGTACATTGAAGGAGAGGGCCTTTACTAACTCAAAGGTGCCAGCTCTGAGCAAGAAGCATCCTTCCTTTGTTACTTCATCTTCCCGGGCCTTCCCCTTTATGGAAAAAGGGTACAAGGCTGTCTTGAAGGCGATTGAAACAGGGAAACCGTGTCCTACACTTGATGAGTGTACAGTGAGCCCTCGCTACTTCACGGTTCGATTATCGCGGATTCACGACTTCGCGGATTTCTTTCATAACGCATGTATATACATATATCGCGGATTTTCCGGAAATTTCGAAAAAGGGATTTTGACGTAGGAAAAATCTATTTCTGGGCGAGGGACCTGTGCCGCCCAGTGAATAAGCTCCTATTAGCACTTATTCTTAGGTAATTTACTGCTAAATATACCAGAGAAAAAATGTAAAGGAGTGCTAGGTTGACTAGCTCGCTCACCTATTGGTGTCGGTATGGAATTGGGCGTATAATCCAGAGGTCCCGCACCATTTAGATTCATCCACGACAAAGACCCCCAATAGAGGAGAGCCGTTCAACCTCACTCGGCACCACCAACTCTGCATCCGCTCAGAACCCAACTCCTTAGCACCCAAAGTTTGGGGACTCCAAGGGAGAGGAGCTGGGAGGGTTCACTGGGCGGCACAGGTCCCTCGCCCAGAAATAGATTTTTCCTACGTCAAAATCCCTTTTCTGGGCTTGAACCTGTGCCGGCCAGTGAATATATACAAGAGAAATGTCACCAAACTTGAAAAATAAAGGAAAAAACATAAACACAAGGGAAACACAAGTTACTTTAATCAGAGTTGAGTGCCAAAAACAACTATAAAGGCACCTTAAAAGGAACATAAATCCACTTGGTAGAACAATTGACAAAAAAGGTAAGGTATAATAATGCCGTGAGTGATGATATATACAGATACTCGGGAGTCAAAAATTTAACAAATATAGGAATAGTAACCCAGTGCGAAACCAACGAATACAAATAGGGTATAAATGAGGCAGGTAAGGGGGAGAGATAAAATGACAAGGAATTAACATGTGAGTTACCTGGGGGTAACTACGCTCCCTGCAGCTACCGTAGGAAATTTAAGGGCTTCCAAATGTTTAAGATAGTGTTTCTTGAACACTGACGGTGACTTCCACCCTGTGTACCTAGAAAGATCCGTAAAATTCATGTGGTGAAAAAAGTTCACCGAAGTAGCAACTGCTCTAATATCATGTGCAAGAGGAAAAGAGTCAGGGTTAGCTTGTTTAATAAAATACAAAATTTGTTGCCTGATCCCTTTAATGGTAATGGTACCGCCTTGTTCTCTAACGAATAGAGGCCCGGAGGAGTTAGAGGAGGTCCGGGATAAATAAGACTTAAGAGTAGTAACAGGGCAGAGACGGATCTTGCGTGAGGGGAACAATTTTCCAGGAGGACCATCTGTTCTGAGGGTCTTCGATCTTAGCTAAAAAGAATTTGTTAGGTGAAAGAAGGACCTCTCCCGAAGGAAGGAACTCAATATGACCCGGGTCTCTTGACAAAGCTGCCAGTTCAGAAATTCTTGCCCCGGAAGCCAAACTCACAAGGAAAAGTGTTTTCCTGAGAAGGGGAATATAATCACAAGAACTGTTAATGGTATCAGAAGCCAATTTGAGCACATCATTAAGGAACCAGGTAACCGGGGTAGAACGGGTAACCGGTTTCAGTCTGGCACAGGCTTTCGGAATTGAAGCTAACAAAGAGTCGGTTAAGTCTATGTTGAAACCCACTAGGAAGATCTTTTTCAAAGCAGATTTAATAGTGGTGATAGTATTGGCTGCCAGACCTGATTCTAATAAAGTTCTAAAGAAAGTGACTGTAAGGTTCAAGTTCATACAGTGTACTTCTGAGTCTATCAGAAATTTAGCCAACTTTTTAACTGCAGAATCATATTGGCGGATGGTGGAATCCTGTTTATCTGATTCTAGGAACAGGGTGTTTTGAGGATCGATATTGGCACCATGCATGGTCGCAAACTTCATGAAGTCCATAAAGTTAGGGCGCTCTGAATGTTTGAGAAAGCGTACACAACGCGTGTTTGTACTATCTGAGACAGAACCGGATTGGGTATCGGGTGAGGATGTAGTCTCAACTCTCGCAGGAGAGGGTACCAATTGCTCTTGGGCCAGTTGGGTGCGACCAAGGCTACTCGTCCCTTGAAGGATCTCAGTTTGTCTAGGACTTTCAGTAAAAGATTCACCGGGGGAAAGAGATAAATCCTTTCCCAGTTGTCCCAATTCTGTGACATGGCGTCTGTGGCGTAGGCCTGAGGGTCTAGATTGGGAGCCACATATACTCTCAATTTGTGGTTGGACTCCGTGGCGAAGAGGTCTACTTGGAGACCCGGAACCCGAGAGAGAATCCACCGGAATGACTTTTGATCGAGTGACCATTCCGACTCTAGAGGGGAGGTCCGGGACAGGGCGTCTGCAACTACGTTCCGGACTCCCGCCAGGTGGACAGCTGAAAGATGCCAACGGTTCGAGGCTGCTAGGGAGAATATGGCTACTAGAACATGGTTCAGAGGCCCTGATTTTGATCCGCCTCTGTTGAGGCAGCGGACCATCACTTCGCTGTCGAGAACCAGACGAAGGTGTTGTCTCTTGGATGGAGAGAGACGTTTCAGGGTTAGTAGAACTGCCATGGCCTCCAGCACATTGATGTGAAATTGGCGGAATAAGGGAGACCAAAGACCTTGAACTTTCCTGTGCTGAGAATAGCCTCCCCAACCTGATAGGGATGCGTCCGTGTGAATGATTAACTTCGAAGGCGGAAATCGAAGGGGAACTGACTTTGACAGATTGCTGGCCTTTGTCCAAGGTAGAAGTCTTTCCCGGAGAATGGGAGGAAGGCGGACTTTCCTGTCCCGGAGCTTCCGATTCGCCCTCGAACGCCAGACACGATTGATATCTTTCAACTTCGCTTTCAGAAGTAGATCCGTCACTGAAGCAAATTGAAGGGACCCTAGGATCCTCTCTTGGAGTCGTCTGGAACTCACTTTGTCTTTGAGAAAGCGTTTGGTGTTCATTGCAATCTCTAACCTCTTGGGTTTGGGAAGACACAGAGTGTGAGATATAAGATCCCATTGCAGGCCGAGCCATTGGAACTTTGATTTCGGAAGAAGACGGGACTTCTTGAAGTTGATCTGAAAGCCTAGAGATTGAAGGTATTGGATGACTTTGTGAGTGGCTTTTAGGCAATTTTGGGAGGTGTCTGACCAAATGAGCCAGTCGTCCAGATAGGCTACTACTTGAATCCCTTGATTTCTGAGTTCCTGAACAGCAACTTCTGCTAACTTTGTGAAGATCCTTGGGGCGATGTTGAGCCCGAAAGGCATCACCTTGAAGGAGTAATTTTTGTTTCCTAGACGGAAGCCTAGATACGGACGGAAGTGTCTCGCTATCGGGACGTGATAATAGGCGTCTGTAAGATCGATAGAGGTGGTGACGGCCCCACGGGGAAGTAAGGTCCGCACCTGCGAGACGGTAAGCATTCGAAACTTGTCGCATTGAATGGACAAGTTGAGAAGGGATAGGTCTAGAATCACTCTTCTCTTGTCCGAATCCTTCTTCGGGACACTGAACAGCCGACCCTGAAACTTCAGGTGTTTCGTTTCTTGTATGGCGTTCTTTAGTAACAGGTCCTGGACAAACTCGACTAGGTCCGGAGTGGAATGCTGATGAAATCTGTTCGGTGGAGGAGGTCCTTGAATCCAACTCCACCCCAGTCCCTTGGAGATGATACTGAAAGCCCAGGGACTGAACCTCCATTTGTTGCGGAAGGCATAAAGCCTCCCCCCTACCCGCTGCACCTCAGTATTGGCTTGAGGAGTTGCCTCCACGTCCGCCTCGGAAGTTCTTTCCTTTGCGAAAGAATCTACCCCTACCTCTGTTCTGGTATGAACCACGGTGGTAGCCTCTACCTCTGTTATAACCCTGGGAAGAGCTTTGAGCTTCATAAGATTGGTTGAAGGCTGGAGAGGTGGTGGAGGCACCGGGAAGCTGGCTCTTAGGGAGCAGAACGGTGACGTAGTCGTCCGAGGAAGGAGCCTGAGAGGTGGAAGGCTGTGCAGGAACAGCAGGAGATGGTGGGAGAGGCTGCCGGAAAACGGACGAGCTACTTTGCTGTTGCCGGAACTGAGTGGAGGTATACGGGCGGAGCTTCTTCCTACCACGGGCTTGGTAACTTGCGGGATCATATTTCCGCTTAGGAGTCAAACCCCAACGGGCTTTAAGGCTCTGATTAACTCTTGTAGCTTCTGTCAAGACTTCCTCCACAAGATCCTCAGGGAAAAGATTTGAACCCCAACAAGAGGACCGGATAAGTTTATTCGGTTCGTGCCTAATAGTCGCCTCAGCCAGGACGTGTTTGCGGCACCTACGTTTAGCAAGAGCAAAGTCATATAAGTCAAAGTACAAAGACTGCAAAGTAGCCTTATTGAGAGACTTAAAGATACTCTCAGTATCATAAGTTAAGGCTATCGACTCCGTAGAAGTGGCCAAGTTCAAAGTTCGACCAACACGTAGGCGGGAATCATACTCCTGTTTAATAAGGGATTCCGGGAGACGGGGAAGCCGTTCACTAAAAATTACTGACGCACAGTCCGCTGTCAGCTTGCCGGAAGTAAAGGTGGTATGGACATTGTCCCAACACTCATTATCTGAAGGAAGAAGGAGGGAGATCGGATCTACCTCTCGGATGGGAGGCAAGGGCTTCTCCTCCAGAGCGTATTGAAAGGCAAGCTCTGCAATCTTAGTGACGCATGGAGTCACGGTATTCTTGTCCATTAGGAACATTGTAAAAGAACTTTTATGAGGCGTCAACATGGTATTGGTGCAACCTATGTCATTTAGAAACCTAGCCCAAACAGATTGGGCTTGTTCCTTTGGGAAAATGACGGTCTCTTTAGGGACCTTATCCAGCCGAACCAGAGCTTCCTCGGTAAGCCTAGCATAACCATGAAACGGAAGTGCGAGACCAGGAGGAAAGAATTCAAAGTCCTCTAGAGGACGAGTGCCAAGACCTTCCAACGTTAACATCCCGTCTGAGAACGGGGAATGAAGAGCCATGCGCCAAGGGTTATTCTTGGTAAACGGAGGAAGCTTAGAGGCATCCGGGATGAGAGAGCTTTGAACTCGCTCCGGAGCACCATGCTCTAATGCCCCAAGTCTCTGACCAATGTTAGAAAACATCGTGTCCATCTTGGCCTGCATTTCTGACACAATCTTAGATTGCATCTCTGACACAATGCGAAGCATGGCTGATTCGGAAAGGCCCGGGTTAGGAGCAGAAGTGGCGGATTGTACTCCCGGGTCGTGAGACTTAGAGGAGGAGCCGGAAGCCTTAGATGATGGGTTTGCATTTGTTTTAGAACCATGGGAAGCCTTGTGGGGCTTACGAGCTTTTGGCAAAGTTCTAGATTTAGATTTATCTTTGGGGGGAACCGGGTGTGATCGGTGAGACGAATCGCGGTCCCCAGAAAAACCATGAAAAGAAGAGAGATCAGATGAAGAAGAAAGAGCGGGGCTGAGGATAGGAATCTCAGCGCCGGTAACACCTGCCTCACTTACCACCCTACCTGCATCCGGATCATCTAACAACATGGGTTCCACATCCAAGTTCAAGGAGGCAACATTGTCTTCCAGATCTCCGGGGGCATCAGAGGTATCTTGATCCTGATCGATGAATCCCGAAATAGTGGCATCAATGTCGGCAATGATGGGTGCCGCAACAGCTCTAGCCACAGCGGCTGAAGACTTAGCATTAGGGTAAATCATTGCACAGTAGTCTTCAGAGAGGACGTAAGGCTGCTTTGATTTCACATTTCGGGCAAATCCCCCAACCCACACTTTCAGTGTGGCCCGAGCCGCAGTCTTCTGCTCCGGGGATGCCTGAAATAATAGTGGGAATTAAAGAAAGGAAGAGTCCCGGAGGTCCTTAAAGACCATAGAAATCTTACTAAATAGTGTATGTATACCAAATAAAAGTAAGAATAATTAGAAAAGACAACATAGTCAACGGGACTCACCGAATCAGATCCAAGGGTGGTAATGAGGTCAAAACAGACCATACAATTATCAGGATGCCAGACTACGATGTCTTCCAGCTGAACTCCGCAGAGGGCGTGAGACCTACACACCGTATGGCCACAAGGCTGGTGAAGAACAGCCGCACAGGCCGTCGTCTGACAATGAACCATCTATAAAAAGAATAGTATATGAGAAACTGTAATTCTCTTAAGTAGGGGCGGGTCCGGAGGACCCGGGCCTAAACATAAGTCTAACTTAAGACTAGAGCTTAACTGTAATACTCTTAAGTAGGGGCGGGTCCGGAGGACCCGGGCCTAAACATAAGTCTAACTTAAGACTAGAGTATAACTATTCATTCCGGACGAGCCGGGATCATAAAGAAGGATGCAACAAAGAATTAACACACATGGTGTCAGACTTCCCGGAGCGAGGTTAAGCCCCGGACCGGGATATAAAAAAGTACATCCATAAACTAATACATATAGGAACTCCGGGGTAGTGATCTGTCATATATAATCATAGTAACTGTTATAAAATAAGGGGGGGGGCGGAACCGTAGATAAGAACCACCAACAGAACCCGGAGGTTTTCGTATAACATAATTAAAAGTGTGATAGGTGAACATTATAAAATAGGGTGCACCGGGATTCCTACTCTGTTGACCGGTGGCCAACCAGTCTAGACAGAGACAAAACCACTGGGACACCCGGAGAGAGGACAAAGTCCATAAACACTGAACTACCCCCTCTGTAGGAAGGGAAGGCAACGGTCCCCTAGGGGAGGGGGGAGAGAAGCCTGGCCACCAACCTAGCGAGCGGGGGAGCTTGGGGGAGGATCACGTGACACGGAGCAGCAGGGCTACCAACTGACGATCCCCAAACACTACCAAAACAGATCATACGGAGTAATAAGCACAAATATTCATTATAAAAGTAATAGCGTTGAAAAATATATAAATGTACACATAAAAAATTAGGGCAAGGCATGCGAAATAATGAATAAATCCCGAAGGACAACAACCTGATGGCCGAAGGTCGGCAAGCCACCTACGATACGTAATCTGATATCGGCCCTAAATATGAGCCACAAGGGCTCTAAACGCTAAATAATGAATATCCACTATAAAACATATAAAATTTAAACTAATAATAAAAATAATACACTTAGTAATACCGCGAGTGAAACTAAAAGCTCTCGAAACAGGAGTACCAACCGTAAGCGGAATCGAGCAAGACCGAGATGATCGAAGAGAATAAACTCTTACAACTTAAATATTAAACGATCTAGATTGCTCAAAACACAGCAAAACATAGCTTGGTACTTAACTTAGACGGTGTCTCCTGGGAAACCGATGTAGAAGCCATAATCCAAGGAAAATAAGGCAAAAACACGAGAGCACAAACTAGCGGGTTACCACACAGGCGTGCTAAAAAGGAGTTTGGTTCTGAGCGGATGCAGAGTTGGTGGTGCCGAGTGAGGTTGAACGGCTCTCCTCTATTGGGGGTCTTTGTCGTGGATGAATCTAAATGGTGCGGGACCTCTGGATTATACGCCCAATTCCATACCTACACCAATAGGTGAGCGAGCTAGTCAACCTAGCACTCCTTTACATTTTTTCTCTGGTATATTTAGCAGTAAATTACCTAACAATAAGTGCTAATAGGAGCTTATTCACTGGCCGGCACAGGTTCAAGCCCAGAAATAGCCGCGATATATGAAGACCCCAAATATTTCGTTAATTCCATTAATAATTAGTAATATCTGCTCTTACTGATGGTTCATTGCATTACATATGACATATAATTCAGTACAGAAAGAAATAAAACACGAAAAGAGAATGTGATCATATGATAATTCAGTATACGTAGTAAAATCGAACATGAAATGCAAATCAGATGCAGTCTGACTTTGTCATATTTGAATGGTGTAAGGCATCTGATGGCTACTACTACAAATGTAATGGATGTGCATCTTTTCCATGAATCATTTGAATGTATATATACGTAGTACTGCATCCAATAATATTCTTTGTTGCAAAAATCACATCTCGATCTCGAATAAGCGTACATATCCTACAACAAAACAAGCGTAAAATAGCGTACGTAAAGCATATTGTATATAGTACCTTGTATTTGAATTTGTAACTACTACGTAGCATGTAAGACGGACTGTGATTGGTTCCAGTGCTGATAGATGACGAATCAGCTCCCAAGTTTCCTCTCTCTCTCTCTCTCTCTCTCTCTCTCTCTCTCTCTCTCTCTCTCTCTCTCTCTCTCTCTCTCTCTCTCTCTCTCTCTCTCTCTCTCTCTCGTAAATTATCATTCGGTCATTAGCGGCATTTTGTTATTGTTGATTAAACGCAAAAAAAAAAAAGAAAAAAAGTTGTTTTCCTGCTTTGCTACGTATGTAGGATTTTATATAAATACGATAAATAATATTTGTAATAACATATTTACTAAAAGCTTTTAATATCATTATTTATCACTTTCATCATGCACGTTTAATGCCTTCGTTTGTTTATTACGATCGAAGATGGAGCGTACAGTAAACGAATGGAAGGTTTCCGTTTCAGACGGCGTCATAAAGAAAAACATTATATAAATGGCATTCATTTCATTTATTTGGAAGTCCTAAGAAAAATTAAGTAAAACATTGGTAATAACAAAATCAACATACAGTATAATCAATATAATCGATGCAAAAACTAACCTATACAGTACACAGATGTGTAAATGCGTTTGTTTCTTCATTATGATCAGAGATAAACGTAAACAAAACATTGGTTGTCATTTTTTATCGTGCTTTTTGGCATGTTTAGGAAACGCATGATATAAAATCGCCTTTAATATTTGTGCCTGTTTTAGTTTAGGGTACTGTAGTACAACAGTACATGCATTAAGTGTTCTGTACATTAAAGGGTAGCTTGTTAACAGTACTACGTAAAGGGAAGGTTTTAAAAGTCTGAATATACTTGTTAAATAAATACGTAAATATGGTGTCCCTACTTCGCAGATTTTCAGCTATCGCGGTCGGGTTCGGAACCTATCTACCATGATAAACGAGGGTTCACTGTAAGCCATTCTCCCTAGCTTTACCGTTGTACCAAAAGGACTGGAAGGATGTGCATTTTAACTTCTCCGTTGGGAAGTTGGAGGCTGACATTGCCGGACGCCAGTTCGGCGAGGACCTCCCCAAGTTGTCAGATTTTCTCCTGCGCAGGGAGCAGGAGACTAACGAAAGACTTGCCGCCTCTATGTCTTTTCAAACTATGTTAGAGACAATGGCAAGCGATTCCCAGACTCCAGATATGTTAATGGTTATTGGCAACTGTGACAAAAGATATATATGGTTTTATCAAAGCCAGAAGAGCTTGCCCCCAGATGCTGAAGCCTTGATGAGGATGGGGGGCTTAGGGATTAGCAGCTGGGCTCTAATGAACAGTGGGAACTACTTCCCATTAGACCTCGGTGCCCAGCTGTCGATCCAACTAAATCAGTCAGCACTTTCTCTTTTACTTTTGATTATTTCTTTTTTCTCCCATCTCTTCCTTTTGGGCCCGAAATTGTTGACGACTTTGGCATGTTCGATTTTACTTTGGATGCTGCTTTGGATTTGGCAGTGTGTGGGATGGACTGCATTCCATCTCAACCTGTGCCAATTTAGACGCCATCACCCTCTGGCAGACCCCATTGGGTGCAGACCAAGTCTATTAAGAGTCGGGCTCCAGTGATCCGGTTTTAAGTCACCCATATTTGCGGGTAATGGGTGACGCCAGGCATTGGAGTCGACGGTGGGACGGGCTAACTACCCCCACTGACCAGTGTACGCCCACCTTAAGAGAGGCAGCCCCTCTCTAATAGAGGACTGGTCCCCGCTGAAGCCTCTTCTCGTGTTGGGCCACATGGGATAGGAGGACTGACAAACTCCGATAAGAGGTGGATAACCCGGCTTGCTCACAACAAAAAAACCCACCCCTCTGTTGACGACCTGGAAAATACAAACATGGACCTCGGTACAGACAGCTCCAACTCGGGTTCTAACATTGTAACGTTAGAACCTTATTCACGTCATGTGAATGATAAAACGCTAGAGAAGAAGAGAGAGAGAGTGAAAAATGATGACAGTACAGAGAGATATAGAAAAGTAGAAGTATTACCTGGTCACTATGAAGTAGTGAATTATGAAAATTTTTTTATCTTGGAATTTGAAAACGGAAGAAATGAGCGTATAAATGTTTTTAAAGCTAATAGGGAAATAGTTACTTTATGTGGAGGGCAGCCAAAAATTTTACCCCAGGGAAATGGAAGTCACTTGATAGAGACACTGTCCCCATTACAAGGTGAAAGGTTAAAAACACTTACAACATTGAATGGTCATAGCGTAAAATGCGTTTCGCACCCTACTTTCAACCAGAGTAGAGGTGTGATATATGCTCCAGAATTGTTGGATATAGAGGAAAAAGAAATAGAGGATGAACTGAAAAATCAAGGAGTAGTTATAGTAGTCAGCATGAGAAAGAGAGTTGGAGAACAACGTATCCCTCTTGCTACTCTGATTATAATATTTGATCAATGCCGATTACCAAATGTTATAAAAGCTGGATGGCTATCTTTGAAGGTAAAACCATATATCCCGTCACCATTGCGATGTTATCATTGCCAAATGTATGGCCATTTAAGCCAGAAATGTAAAGAAAAACTAAACAATAAGCCTGCTATTTGTGCCAACTGTGGAAAAAGTAGTCATGGAGTATGCATAGAAAACCCTAATTGCATACATTGTGGGGAAGCACACCCAGCTACATCTGAAAGCTGTGTAAAGTTTATTTTTGAAAAAGAAATCCAGGCCATTAGGACCATGGAAAGGGTTACTTTTAAAGAGGCTCGTAAAAGAGCTCTTGAAAAGCAAATAAGACCAGGGCAACCTTTTTCAATGGTTCTGAAGAAAAACTTGCCAAACCACACAGACGAAAATTATATCTCTACTTCTAAGATAAAGAAACAAATGAAAGTAGTTAAAGAGGCTGAAAGTTCCATCGAAAATCTATATCCAGAAATTGTAGAAAAATCAAAACGGATACTTAAAGATCTGAAAATTACTGAAAATTATTCAAAAGCCAACTACTCCGATTTTAAACAACAGTACAAACCTCTCGCAGGCCGTTTCCTTGCCTGATCTGATGGAGGTTGCACTTGAAACCAATTTACCTGGTGAACCCGTAGTGAGGAAGGTGCAAAAACCTGACAGATCACAACCTTTTAACCTTTTTACCCCCGGGGTATTTGGAAATTTCCAACCCTTAACCCCCAAGGGGTTATTTTTTTCCCAGCACATTTTGCAGTATATTTTTTTTAAATTGCTCTAACATCCTTAATTTTTGTCATAGAGAGGTCAGGTTGGTGTCATTCTCTTGGAAAATGCCTGAATTTTCTCAAAAAATTATCAAAAAATATAAAAAACTGATTTTTCAATATTAAACTTAGCCGGTGATCATATAGCTGCAACTCTGTTGCTCGACAGAAAAACCTACGGTCAAAATACGCCAGCGATCGCTATGCAGGTGGGGGTGTACATCAACAGCGCCATCTGTCGAGCAGGAACTTAGTACTCCAAGCAAACAAAGAACCAATTTTCTCTCTGTCGGGCTACCGGCAAGACCTACTAATACGCTGTTACTAACTGGATTTGTTTTCACAACTATTTGGTGAAGTACACTATTCTAGTTTTGAGCTTTCGCTATGCAGGGGTTTTATCTTCATCTCAAAACTTGAACTCGTTTTGGATAGATTTAATTATGGTGACAAAGAGAGTATGGACTCTCTTTCACTTTTAAATGGCCGACCCTTCCCTTAGACGGAAGTGTGTTTAGGTTTTTAGTAATTTTGCTTAACACGTTATAGATCTATATATTTTATATCTCTCCGCCTTTATTAGGCCTCTTCGATTAACTTTCCATTTATTATAAACATATAAAAATAAATTTTTATGTTTTGTTTATATGCGACCTTTCCTGATAGTAGGCGGTCCTAACTTGGAACCGAAGTTAATCAACGTTGAGCCCGTTATATCATATTTAGCCTTTAAAGAATTTAAAACTTTTTAAATTTAATGTTTTATGAAAGAATTTCTTTGATAGTCTTCGTACTGTTTTCAAAGATGAACTAACGTTTAGTTTTTTTAGACTACGCAGTTGTTGACGTTCAGGACGTTCAACATGCGCTCTATCGTTACGATAGAGAGAGAGTGTATCACGGTTTCACTTTGCAGTAAGAGTAAATCAATTCTGACGTTTCTTTCATTCTTTCTTAGCTTAAATGGTTTAAATTCTAAATTAAAGGAACTTTTTATTTGGAAAACCTTTCAGTTTTTTCCTTTAGCCAAATACTGTAACATGTTTTTTTGACGATATATAATTGGGCTCTTCTCACAGGTGCGAAATCAAGAGAGAAAGAGAGAGAGAGATTGAGACGGAGGGAGAGAGAGGAGAAAAAACGTTCCGTTCAAGCGGGTAACGTTGTTCTCGCGTTACTCTCCTCCTTTGTCGCTGTACGGGGAAGAAGGTAAAACGTTTCTAGGGTTTTATTCTTGTCCCCAGGCTATGTGCGGTGAGAGATTGTAAACGTAGTTTATTTGAACTAGTGTTTAGTCTCTTTCCCAGCCACTGAATTCTTTATCTTTATATATGTTTTCTGTTTTTGCTAGTATTAATGAGCTGCATTATACGACTGTTTTCGCAATTACTACCTTTTAATGAAGGGTAGAATTGCGTGTTTCAGGTAGAAATCAGTAAAAGTTTCGATTTCAGTGAAATAAGTGCAAAACAGAAAATCGAAGTGATAAAGTGATATGCGCAAAGTGTTACAGTGTTGCGTCCGAGGGTTCGTCTGTTCGTGCCTGTCGTTCACCTAGTCCGGGACCTCTTGCAAGCTCCCAAGCCCAGGGGAGAAGTAATGTCGAACGACTTATGGGTTCGTCAGGCCTTGATCAACGAACAGACGTTTCCCTCCGTGGTTTCGGGCGTATCTACCCAAGATCGCCCCACCCACACAAAGACGAGAGAGCCCATTTACTTCTCGTCTGCGGAAGAGGTTTTCGTAAGAAACCATGGACCAAGGTCTCGCAGCTTATTAAGCGCAAGTCGGTCCCTTCCGCGCAAGTCCAACGGCCCAGTTGTAGCCACTGGGTCAGTTCGGACTCGCTGCAGTCTTCCGACGACTGCTCACCTCCTAGAGAGGCAAAGCGGTACCGCAACAGGCAGTAACACAGTCTGTTGCCGCACCTGCTACTGTAGACCCTAAGTGGTCTTTGCTGCAGACCATGCAGACACAGTTAACATCTTTAATGCAGGACTTTCGTGCGGAGAAGGTTGACGCTGCACCCGTTAGCCTACAACCAACCACGGTTGTGCGTTCAGTTGACGCTGAGGCTACCTTCTCCCGCACTCCAGCTGTGAGAGTCCCGCCACCCATGCGCAGTGTACCCTGCCAGCCGCATGTTGACGTTCAGCGACGCACGGAACCCTCCGTTGACGTTCGCGAGTTACAACAACAACCTAAGTTGTTTTGTTTTGACGCGGTGCGTCAACCTCCGCATTCTAGAGTTGTTTTGACTGCTCAGTATAGACAGTCAAAGCAGTCTCGAGTGAACACTGTATGTCCTCACGCACCTGTTGTGGTTGACAGTTCAGTTGTTGACAGTTCACAGACTGTCAAGCAGTTACATGACGCTGCCTTCTGGTCTGCTACTAATGCACCAGTGCTGTATGTCCTCACGCATCTGTTGTGGTTGACAGTTCAGTTGTTGACAGTTCACAGACTGTCAAGCAGTTACATGACGTTGCCTTCTGGTCTGCTACTAATGCACCAGTGAGAGACTCACTGAGATAACCTAGCTTTTATCGGACAAGGTTCCTGTAGATGAGAAAGTGCTGTTCTCCCTCCTACTGATATTCCTTTGAGGACTCTGTCATTTGGAGAGGAGCCTTAAGCTGCTTAGCCTCCTATGGACTTTAATTAAATCATGATGATTTTTTAAGGATCTTCGTCCGGATCTTGTAACTGCTGCTCCTCGTTCGCCTAAACGTCAGAACTTACACTAGGCCTAGCTACTTCGAAGCCGTTGTTGTTAAGCTAGTGCTCTCTCGCTCTCCTAGAGAGCGTTACGTTGGCTAGGCGACTGGTTTTTGCACCAGGAGGAGTTTTAGGGATACAGCCTTTGATTTCCCTTCTTTTAAACTGGCTTATAGAGCGAGAGTCTGATAGGACACGAGAGAAGTTCTCGGCTTGGGAGTTCATGCCTCTGCCCAGATAGACTTCTCAATTCTGGTAGACTCTCCCTGGCGCCTAGCCAGGAGACGCTCCAAGTTGTTTACAGGTCAACTTCTCAACTTTTGTCGAGCCTTTGAAGTTTTGCTGTACTATTATGTCACACATAACAAGGCTTCCAGGGATGGTAAATGGTTCCGCCTCAGTCGCTAACCCCGTCTGTTGTCACACCTGCTTCCGTAGACCCTAATGGGCTTTGCTGCAAGACATGCAGTCCAAGCTTGTGTCCTTGATAGAGGACTTAAATGCGGAGAAGAACCTTCTGGCCAACAACCTTCCAACCGGTTGGTTGTGCGCCCTGTTGACGCTGAGGTATCCTACTCGCGTCTGCCAGTTGAGGTGGTTCCTCCACCGATACGACCCAGTGTGGGTTGCCAGTCGCACGTTGACGTTAAGCGACGCTCGGAGGTGGTTGTTGACGTTCAGTGTGTCACTAGGAAGACGTTCAACAACCAGCAGAGGTGACTTGTTGTGACGCAGTGCGTCAACCTCAGCAACCCGGTAGGGTGTTGACTGCACAACCCAGACAGTCTAGACAGTTCGGGTTGACGCTGTACTTCCTCGCGCACCCATGGTTGTTGATAGTTCACAGACTGTGCAGCAGTGCCATGATATTGCGTCCGGCTCCGTCACGCATCCACCAGTGCGACCGGATTCAGCGAGTCAGACGTTGCCCACTCCGTTGCCGTTTCCTCATCAGTTTCGGATGAGGAACCCTCTGATGAGGACGTTGCTGAACAAGACGATCAACCCCCAGCCCTGCTATCCATCCAGAAGATGCTGAAGAAGGAACGCTGCCCAGTCAGGCTGTGGATGAGTCTGGTAGGGACACTGTCATCCGTGGATCAATTTGTGTCACTAGGAAGACTACACCTCCGTCCTCTTCTATACCATCTAGCTTTTCACTGGAAAAAGGACAAGACGCTAGAAGCGGTCTCGATCCAGGTTTCCGGAAAGATAAAGTCTTGTCTGACTTGGTGAAAGGACTATATCAGCCTTAGAGAGGGTCTTCCCCTGACTGTTCAGACTCCCACCACGTTCTCTTCTCGGACGCATCGGTTGTAGGCTGGGGTGCGACATTAGACGGTAGGGAATGCTCGGGATTATGGAACTCGAGTCAAAGGACAATGCATTTCAACTGCAAGGAGCTACTGGCAGTACGTCTGACCTGGAAAAGCTTCAGGTCTCTCCTTCAAGGCAAAGTGGTGGAGGTGAACTCGGACAACACCACGGCTTTGGCGTACATCTCCAAGCAAGGAGGGACCTACTCTCTGACATTGTACGAGATTGCAAGGGACCTCCTCACCTGGTCAAAAGGTCTAGACATTTCACTAGTAACGAGGTTCATCCAAGGCAACTTGAATGTCATGGCAGATTGTCTCAGTCGGAAGGGACAAATAATTCCAACAGAATGGACCCTCCACAAGGATGTATGCAAGAGACTTTGGGCCACCTGGGGCCAGCCAACCATAGATCTCTTCGCAACCTCGATGACCAAGAGGCTCCCAATATTTTGCTCACCAATCCCGGACCCAGCAGCAGTTCATATAGATGCCTTTCTACTAGATTGGTCACATCTAGATCTATATGCATTCCCTCCGTTCAAGATTGTCAACAAGGTACTGCAGAAGTTCGCCTCTCACGAAGGGACAAGGTTGACGCTAGTTGCTTCCCTCTGGCCCGCGAGAGAATGGCTCACCGAGGTACTTCGATGGCTAGTAGACGTTCCCAGAACACTTCCCCTAAGGGTGGACCTTCTACGTCAGCCACGCGTAAAGAAGGTACACCAAGGCCTCCACGCTCTTCGTCTGACTGCCTTCAGACTATCGAAAGACTCTCGAGAGCTAGAGGCTTTTCGAAGGAGGCAACCAGAGCGATTGCTAGAGCAAGGAGAACATCCACCCTTAGAGTCTACCAATCGAAGTGGGAAATCTTCCGAAACTGGTGCAAGTCAGTATCCGTATCCTCGACCAGTACCTCTGTAACTCAAATAGCTGACTTTCTCTTATATCTGAGGAAAGAACGATCTCTTTCAGCTCCCACTATCAAGGGTTACAGAAGCATGTTGGCATCAGTCTTCCGTCACAGAGGCTTAGATCTTTCCAACAATAAAGATCTACAGGACCTCCTTAAGTCTTTTGAGATCACGAAGGAGCGTCGTTTGGTTGCACCTGGTTGGAATTTAGACGTGGTACTAAGATTCCTTATGTCAGACAGGTTCGAACCGCTACAATCAGCCTCCCTGAAAGATCTCACCTTTAAGACACTTTTCCTGATATGCTTAGCCACAGCTAAAAGAGTCAGTGAGATTCATGCCTTTAGCAAGAACATCGGATTCTCATCCGAAACGGCTACATGTTCTACAACTTGGTTTTCTAGCCAAACACGAGCTGCCTTCTCGGCCTTGATCAATATCGTTCGATATTCCAAACTTATCGTATGGTTGGAAATGAACTAGAAAGAGTCTTATGTCCTGTAAGAGCTCTTAAGTTCTATTTAAAAACCTTTACGAGGCCCGTCTGAAGCTTTATGGTGTTCAGTTAAGAATCCATCTTTGCCTATGTCAAAGAATGATTTATCCTATTTTATCAGACTGTTAATACGAGAAGCTCATTCCCATCTGAATGAGGAAGACCAAGCTTTGCTGAAGGTAAGGACACACGAAGTTAGAGCTGTCGCAACTTCCGTGGCCTTTAAACAAAATAGATCTCTGCAAAGTATAATCGACGCAACCTATTGGAAAAGCAAATCAGTGTTCGCGTCTTTTTATCTTAAGAATGTCCAGTCTCTTTACGAGAACTGCTACACTCTGGGACCATTCGTAGCAACGAGTGCAGTAGTGGGTGAGGGCTCAACCACTACAATTCCCTAATTCCATAACCTTTTTAATCTTTCTCTTGAAATGTTTTATTTTTGTTTTTGGGTTGTCCGGAAGGCTAAGAAGCCTTTCGCATCCTACTTGATTTGGCGGGTGGTCAAAGTCATTTCTTGAGAAGCGCCTAGATTAGAGGTTTTGATGAGGTCCTGTTGTATGGGTTGCAACCCTTGATACTTCAGATCCTAGGGGTCGCTCAGCATCCTAAGAGGATCGCGAGGCTCCGTAAGGAAGACGTACTTAAAAAGGCAGAGTAATTGTTCAAGTCGACTTCCTTACCAGGTACTTATTTATTTTATGTTTGTTATTTTGAATAACTGCTAAAATGAAATACAAAATACTTAGCTCATAATAATGTAAACATGTAATGCTGGTCTGTACCCACCCCCCTGGGTGTGAATCAGCTATATGATCACCGGCTAAGTTTAATATTGAAAAATGTTATTTTTATTAATAAAATAAATTTTTGAATATACTTACCCGGTGATCATATATTAAAGGACCCTCCCTTCCTCCCCAATAGAGACCCAGTGGACCGAGGAGAAAATTGGTTCTTTGTTTGCTTGGAGTACTAAGTACCTGCTCGACAGATGGCGCTGTTGATGTACACCCCCACCTGCATAGCGATCGCTGGCGTATTTTGACCGTAGGTTTTTCTGTCGAGCAACAGAGTTGCAGCTATATGATCACCGGGTAAGTATATTCAAAAATTTATTTTATTAATAAAATTAACATTTTTATAGCATTTTTTTGCAAGGACGTACCGGTACGTCCATGGGGGTAAAGGGATGGCTTTTGTGAAACGTACTAGTACGTCCTTTGGGGGTAAAAGGGTTAATCGAAAAAGAGAGAGACCTCCCTCCCTTTGGCCTCCTACCAAAAGAAACATTAAAGTCTTGACTTCCAATAAATATGATATCTTGTCTGCTGATGTTTCTGAACAACTAGAAGGTAAATTGAACCAATCAGAAATTAAAGTCGAGGTCCACCATCCTCCTCAACAATTAGATCAAAAGGACACAAAGAAAAAGAGAAACACAAAACCCACTATATCAAGATCCTCTCTAGAGTTACCTCCGGGAAATATTGTTAGATCAAATATTGCCAATGGGAAGACTTCATCTAAGGTGTCTTCCAAAAAATAAACCATAGTTTTTTTCCTCCATTCTGCAATGGAATTGCCAGGGTTTAAGGGCGAAATATGAACAACTTAAGCTCCTCATACGTGAGCACTCCCCTATAACAGTATGTCTACAAGAAAGCAAGCTCGATGCTAATACTCCTTGTCCCAGAGAGTATGTTAGCTATAGGACACCATATGATCAACGAGTAGGGAGCCATGGGGGAAGTCTTATATACGTTCGTCGAGATGTTCCCCAAATATCTTTGTGTATCTGTACTCCTCTGCAGGCAGTGGCTGTACAGATTGATATAGGGAGAAAATACACAATCTGTTCTCTTTACTTGCCTCCAAATGATAACATCTCATATGATGATATAGTAGAGGTGATTAAACAACTCCCACAACCCTTTCTCTTACTAGGAGATCTTAATAGTAGACATCCTTTATGGGGTGATGTTTTAGCAAATGCAAGGGGTAATATTATATCGTCAATTTTGGAGAATGAAGATGTCGGACTCCTCAATACATGAGAGCCCACACATTTTCATGTACAGACAGGTACCTTATCCTGCATTGACCTATCAGTTGCAAGCTCTAACTGTCTTCTCGATTTTAATTGGAGAACATTAGATGATTGGCATACTAGTGATCACGCACCAATCATTATAAACACCAACAATGGTCCACCTTTACAAAGATTGCCTCGATGGAATCTTGATAAGGCGGACTGGAATAGATTTCGGGAGTTAAGTGAAATTGAAGAAAATGCAGAACAGTTTGAAAGTGTTGATGATGCCATAGACTTTACTTAATGGAACTCTTCACACAGCAGGAGTGAATTCCATTCCCAAAACAACTGGGATATTCAGACGACAACCAGTCCCCTGGTGGTCATCAGAACTAACTGCCCTGCACAGAGCCACAAGAAATTCTTTAACTCGATTGCGCATGCGCCGTAATGAGGAGAATTTAGTCATATACAAGAAATGTAGAGCACAGTTCCGCCGTGCCATGAAAGAAGATAGGCGCCAGTCTTGGATGTCATTTGTTTCCTCCATTAACAGTAGAACACCAGCATCATCTGTGTGGAGGAAAGTCAAAAAGATAGCAGGCAAATTCACCCCAAACCCACCACCAGTGTTAAAGATAAATGGCCAGTATATGACTGGAGTAACCGAAGTTAGCAATGCCCTGGCTGGCCATTTCTCAAATGTATCGTGCAAGTGTCAAGCAGCTCCTGGTCACCAGTATAGGAGCATTGAAGAAAAGAAAGTTTTAAACTTCGCAACAAGAAAGCAAGAGTCATACAATTCTCCTTTTACTGAAAGAGAATTTGATTCCGTCTTGCTACTTGTAACGATACAGCCCCTGGACCCGATGGAATTCCATATGCAATGATTAAACATGTACCTTTTAATACAAAGTTATTTATTTTAAGCATTTTTAATAGAATATGGCATGATCATAGTTATCCAAGTGTTTGGGAACTAGCCATTATTTTAGCCTTTTTAAAACCCGGTAAGGACAAGTTTTTAGCAGCAAACTACCGACCTATTGCATTGACATCTTGTTTATGTAAAATCATGGAGAAGATGGTCAATGCAAGACTGATTTGGTACCTTGAAAAGAAGAATATTTTATCACCCATTCAATGTGGATTCAGGAAAATGCACTCAACGACTGATGTGCTGATACAACTTGAGTCCTCCATTTGTGAAGCCTTTGCTTCCAAACAGCACCATGTGACAGTCTTTTTTTATCTTGAAAAGGCATATGATACCACATGGAGATATGGTATACAGTACTTAAAACCATTCATGAATTGGGATTGAGAGGTGAGCTACCACTATTCATCCAGTCATTTCTTTCACATAGAGTTTTCCAAGTGAGAGTTGGGGAAGCTCTATCACAGAGTAAATGCCAGGAAGAAGGAGTTCCTCAGGGGAGTGTGCTGAGTGTAACCCTTTTTGCACTAGCAATTAATGGGATATCCTCTGTCATTCCCCGGGATGTTCTCTCAACATTATTTGTGGATGATCTCTCCATATCATTTGCTGGAGCCAGAATGGCAACGGTTGAGAGAAAACTACAGCTCTCAATTGACAAAATTATCCAGTGGGCCGATATGAATGGATTTAAGTTCTCGACAAGTAAAACTACTATTGTACATTTCTGTCGTATCCGGGGAGCGCATCCAGACCCGGATATATACATTAAAGGTCAACGGATCCCATGTGTATCGGAAACCAAATTTTTAGGTTTGATATTTGACTGTAGACTTACATGGGTTTCTCACCTAAAAGCGCTAAAAGCTAAATGTGTTGAAGCTCTGAATATTTTAAAAGTATTGTCCTATACAACATGGGGGGCAGACCGCAATACTATTTTAAAATTATACAAGGCCTTGATTTTTTCCAAAATTAGTTATGGTTGTGAGGTATATTCTTCAGCCACCCCAAGCCGGTTAAAAATATTAGACTCGATACATCATGCAGGTATTAGATTGTCTACTGGAGCTTTTAAAACCTCGCCTATCCCAAGTCTCCTTGTTGATGCTGGAGAGTTACCTCTAGACCTTTACCGAATGTCTTCCATTCTTCGGTATTGGTTTAGATTGCAAAGACTCCCTAACTCTCTAGCCTTTCAGACTGCAAGCCTTGTAAGACACGCATCACACTTTGAGTTGCACCCAAAATCTCCTCAACCTTATGGCTTTCGGGTGAAACGATTATTAAATAGTCTAGATATAATTAGAAATAAGGTACTTCCATTCAAGGTATCATCAACGCCTCCATGGAAGTTACCAGAGATATATTTTTGTAAATATTTTATTGGAGATAAGAAGAATATGTCAGACCTAGAAGCCAGGTCTCTTTTTAATGAACATGTTAAAGAACATAGAGGATCAACTTTTATCTATACTGATGGCTCCAAATCTGATGCTGGCGTTGGATTTGGAGTACATAGTAATGGTTTTAATTGTAGAGGTGCACTTCCTCTGACCGCTTCCATATTTACTGCCGAACTGTATGGCATATTAACCGCTATTGAGAAAATAGCGTTGGAGAAGGAGGGTAATTTTACAATTTTTAGTGATGCAAGGAGTGTCCTTCAAGCTATGGAAGTTTTTAATTCTAATAACCCTCTAGTTTTAAAGATTTTAGAATGGCTTTTCATTATTGGACGGAGAGGTATAACAGTTCAATTTTGTTGGGTTCCAGCACATGTAGGTGTGTCCGGGAATGAGAAGGCAGATTCACTGGCTAAGGAGGCTGCATCCGAGTTGCTGCCAAGAAGGTATCCCATTCCCTGTAATGATTTCTTACCTGACATCAAGAAATTGGTTTGCAATAAATGGCAACAGTAATGGGATAGTCAAGATGGCAATAAAATGAGGGAAGTAACAAATGACATATCTCCTTGGAGGTATAATATGATGCCCCGAAAATGGGAGACGTCTCTTTGTCGTCTCCTTATTGGTCACACTCGGTTGACACATGAGTTTCTGCTGAAGGGCCAACACCAACCGTATTGTGACAACTGTTTAGTACCTCTAACAGTAAGGCATTTGTTGACCGAATGCCCCAATTATAACAACTTGCGGAATAGATATATGTTTGAGGCTCGAGGTGAGGGTGGCAGGTTCATCCTTGCCAAGATTCTTGGAAATGATGTGTCCTACCATGCAAGTGGCATTTTTAGATTTATTTCAGAAGCAGGTCTTCTGAAAAATATTTAACTTTTATGACATTCAATTTTTATGATTTTAATTGAATACTCTTTAATTTTTTATTTTATTTCATTTTTGTATACATAAATTAAATGTTACCGGCGTCAATGACCTTAGATGTCAGGATGCCTGAAAACTTTAAATCATTCATTCATTCATTCAGAAGAGCTTGCAGAGAGTTCGTGTTCGCCTCGGCTGCGTTGAGACATGAACCAAGGGAGCTGATATCGTCTAGTATCTGGGGAAAGGACCTCTTCCCAAATGAAGTGGTCAAGGAAGTTGTTGACAAAGCTGCCACGGAGAATAGGAACCTTTTCCAAAAGTGGGGCTTGTCAATGAAGAGGAAGTCTTCCCCGGATGAGGGTCCCCAACCTAAGAGGAAGACGAAGAGGCCAAAGGAAGCCCTCTTGCCCCCTAGACAGCAACATCTGTCTGCGGCCGCGGTGCCCCAGGCGGTGGCACAACCACCTACCACATACCAATTGGTACCCCAGCAGTTGGCGACACAATCGCCAGCCTTTACCCTGGCTTTTGAGAGGCCGAAAGCTAGAGGTTCCTTTAGAGGATCCTCTAGACGCCCCCCAAGAGGCAGAGGCAACAAAGATGGACGCGGCCAAGGAGGCAAGTCCTCTGGTCAGCACTCCAAGTGTGATGCTTCCGGTAGGAGGGAGACTATTCTCTTTCCAGGATCGCTGGACCTTCGATCCCTGAGCCCACACCCTAATCAAGAACGGACTGGGTTGGAGCTGGAATGTAGCTCCACCATCTTTCCCTCAATCCTTCCAACACTCAACCCCCGTTCTGGAAGAATATGTCCAAGAACTCATGGACAAAAGAGTAATAAAGAGGGCAAAGTCCATCAAATTCTAAGGAAGGCTGTTTTGTGTTCCAAAGAAGGACTCAGACAAACTCAGAGTCATTCTGGACTTGTCGCCACTCAACAAGTTCATAGTAAACCACAAGTTCAGGATGCTAACCCTTCAACACATAAGGACTCTGTTGCCCAAAAGGGCATACACAGTCTCCATAGACATGGCAGATGCATATTGGCATGTCCCAATCAATCGCCAAATTTCCTCCTACCTAGGATTCAAGCAACAAAAGAAACAATGTCTTCAGAGCTATGCCCTTCGGACTAAACATAGCCCCAAGGATCTTCATGAAGCTTGCAAATGCAGTCATTCATCAACTACGCCTAAAAGGAGTTTAGATAGTGGCCTATCTGGACGATTGGCTGGTGTGGGCAGCATCCGAAGCGGAATGCATGCAAGCCTCCAAGACAGTGATCCAGTTCCTGGAACATCTGGGATTCAAGATCAATACCAAAAAGTCTCGACTATCTCCAGCTCAAAAGTTTCAATGGCTCGGAATTCATTGGAACTTAGTCACACCGCCTCTCCATTCTGTCAAAGAAGAGCAGAGATATAGCAGGATCTGTCAAGAGACTTCTAAAATCCGATCGGGTATCAAGATGCCAACAGGAGAGAGTGCTGGGCTCCCTCCAATTCGCATCAATGACAGACCCAGTGCTAAGAGCACAATTAAAGGATGCAACAAGAGTCTCGAGAAGATATGCATCAAACGCTCGAAGAGATCTAACAAGACCGATACCGACTCGTCTGCGATCACTTCTCAAGTCGTGGTCGGAGGCCAAGCACCTAAGGAAATCGGTGCTCTTACAACCACCTCCACCCATCATTCACACGGATGCCTCCAAGGAAGGATGGGGAGGTCACAGTCACCAAAGGAAAGTCCAAGGGACTTGGTCCTCCCTATTCAAGACCTTCCATATCAACATTCTGGAAGCCATGGCAGTTTTTCTAACTGAAGAAATTGAAGCCTCGCTGCTCGATCCACATAGGACTGGTTCTGGACAGCGAAGTGATAATGAGATGTCTGAATCGACAAAGCTCGAGATCGCCCCAAATCAACCAAGTGATGTTGGCCATCTTCCGTCTGGTGGAAAAGAAGAGATGGCACTTGTCAGCAATTCACCTCCAAGGGTTCCGCAATGTGACGGCAGACGCTCTATCCAGGCTTACACCGATAGAGTCAGAATGGTCCCTAGACGCAGGAACATTCTCCTTCATCTTACGTCAAGTCCCAGAACTGCAAATCGACCTCTTCACGATGAGCGACAACAAGAAGCTACCTCGTTACGTGGCTCCATACGAGGACCCTATAGCGGAAGCAGTGGACGCGATGTCCTTAGATTGGAACAGATGGTCCAGGATTTACCTGTTCCCTCCACCCAATCTTCTGTTGAAAGTCCTCAACAAATTGAGATCCTTTCAGGGAACAGCAGCGATAGTGGCTCACAAGTGGCCGAAGGGGCATCTGTTTTCTTCCAGTTCTGACTCAACAAGTGCAGAAGTCGACCATCTTTGCTTCACCACAGAAAACCCGGAACCTTCATCTCATGATTTTTTCTCCTTAGCAGTCAAGAAAAGGTTTGGAATTTTGAGAGACAGTATAAACTTCTTAGAAGAATGTAAGTCTAAATCTACCAGAAGACAATATGAGTCGTCCTGGAAGAAATGGGTTGCCTTTGTCAAGGCAAAGAAGCTAAAAGAAATTTCAACAGATTTCTGTCTATCATTCTTTATTCATCTTCATGAACAAGGATTAGCAGCCAACACGATTTCTACGAGTAAATCTGCCTTGACTAGACCTTGCGCTATGCCTTCCAGGTAGACTTCTCTAACAAAATCTTTAATAAGATCCCTAAGGCCTGCGCTAGGCTTAGGCCTGCTGCACCTCCGAGGCCCATTTCATGGTCCTTAGATAAGGTTCTTCATTTGGCATCAACTCTGAACAATGAAGATTGCTCTCTAAAAGATTTGACCCAAAAAGTTATATTCCTATTAGTACTAGCCTCGGGAGCCAGAGTTAGCAAAATAGTGGCCCTTTCGAGAGATGAGGGCCATATTCAGTTCACGGAAAGTGGAGAACTGAATCTTTTTCCTGACCCAACGTTTCTCTCTAAAAATGAGCTACCCACTAAAAGGTGGGGTCCCTGGAGAATCTGCCCTCTGAAGGAAGATGCATCTCTGTGTTCAGTAGAGTGCGTAAAGGTCTATCTTCGTAGAACTTCAGACTTTAGGGGAGGACAGCTTTTTAAGGGAGAAACTTCAGGTTCAAATTTGTCTCTGAAACAGTTAAGGGTGAAGATCTCCTACTTCATCAGCAGAACAGATCCGGAGAGTACACCTGCAGGTCATGATCTGAGAAAGATTGCCTTATCTCTGAATTTCTTCCAAAATATGGATTTTGAAAATCTTCGCTCGTATACTGGATGGAAGCCATCCAGGGTATTCTTCAAACACTATGCAAAGCAAGTGCAGGAGATCAAGAGGTTTGTGGTGGCGGCAGGTAGTGTGCTAAAAAACCTGCCGCTTGAAAACTGCGAGGAACAGTAAACTAATTGGGACTTTTATGTGATGGGTGTACATGATCACTCCCTACGGAGTAACATGTTAAGTGAGGTGTCACCATGGTGACACTAAGGACTGTTCCAAGTGTAAAAGGTGAAAGAAGCATAAAAGAATAACACGTGTGCCATGCGTAATGTTAAGCGTGTCAACAGACCGTAATGACAGAAATTCAAATAAGAAAATTTACAAAATTTCCTCTTCTAAGTGACTTTAAGTGTTTCTTTTCAGATGAAACAAGTATTTCTGATATTACCTTTTCATTTATGCTTTTAAATAATTTTTTCCAAATAACATTTTATACTGTACTATAAAATGCAAATTGACTTTATGCTTTATTGATTATCAATAAAATTATAATTGAACTTTGCGTCTCATTCGCCCCAAAATGCAGAATAAATAAAAAATGTGTTTGAGCATTTATTGATCAACCTTTTATTTTTGCATATATATATATAAGAAGAACATACATAAATATTTGTTCCAACAGGTAAACAAACCTTCTCTGTGTGTGTATACATCAGTGTTGTCAGTCTTTGATTGCGACTGACTTAGTATACCTTGATTGTAATACTGACTTATACAAACAATTGTTTCTACATGGATTCAAACCTGTCTGTCTTTGCATACAGCTTGCCAAGTAGACCCGGGGAGGTGTCGGTAGTTAATACAGTACATACATTTGTTCCTTTCCAAATACAGTGATACCTCTGGATACGAAAGTTTCTGCTTACGAAAAATTCAGGGTACGAAAAGCGATTTAAAGATTTTTATGCCCCAGTATACGAAAAAATTTTCAGGATACGAAAATTACGAGATCCCAACTCGTCGCCGAGAGTACTGTACCTTTTTTTCCAGGGTATCAACCCTTAATTTAGGTGTACAGGTAACAATACACCTTCACTGATCCAAATGCTTTACATACAGTACCGTAACTTTTATACAGTAGTAAAGAAAACGGACCGTTTTCTTAGGGCTTGGAGGGGATAACTAGGCTATAACTACATTATTGAATAATCTCATGCTGGTTTCTAGAATGGTTTAGGCTGTTTTTAACAGTTGGGTTAATTATTGAATGAAAGAAATGGCTGCATTGCATGTTTATTACTACAGTTTAGCGTGTTTATGAAAGAAAAGATGTCTTTTCGTAAGGCTTGGAACGGATTAGGCTATTTACATGTAAAACGCGACTCAGGATACGAAAAAATCAGCATACGAAACCGTACCCTGAACGGATTACTTTCGTATGCTGAGGCATCACTGTACAAACTCTGTTTGAAACGGTATATGGTGAGACCAGTATACCTGTTTGTTTGCTAGATTGTTCATATGAAATATGCAATCCTCGAGACTTTTTTCCAGAGTCTGGCATCACTCTTCCCTCTAGGGGGCAGGAAGCATTAACATAGTTCATGATTAGTTGAAATGGTGTATAACGGTAACATCATACGTCCCTAGGTATAAATGACCAAGGAAAGTCTGTCTTGAGGTTTAGGCACTAATAGAAAATCCACAGATACATTAATGCTCTGGTAAACTTCCATCAGAACGACATGGCGTGAGCCCAAAAAACGCATTTCGAGCAAAGCGAAAAATCTGTTTTTGGGTGAGATAGCCATGTCGTCCTGATGGACCCGCCCTCCTTTTTATAAAAGGGCTGGATGAATCCCTCCCGAAAGTACTGTTTCTGTAGCACCTCGCTCAACGCTACAAGGAATAAAGATGGCGATCGGATATGACGTCATCTAGGTATCAAAACAGTAAGAAGTGGTGCCTTAATAACGGCTGCCCTTTTCGTTTCTTGCCACTTTCCCTCTCGAAGCGTAAACGCTATTCGGGGTGAAGATTGATATGTGGCATGTCAAGAATACGTCCTCTGATATTATGCGATATCCCTAATAGTGTGAGTTAGGGATATTCACGTCAGGAGTTAGAATTCTGAATACCTTAAGGTAAAATTCTCTGGGAATATCACTGTAGTCAAATATACCCTAGGAAGCTACTTTAAAGGAACTTCCATCAGGACGACATGGCTATCTCACCCAAAAATAGATTTTTCGCTTCGCTCAAAATCCGTTTTGAGGTTCTATGAAAGGATCTTGAATCCGTGATGTGGTTTGCAATGGGCAAAACTTGAGGAATCATGTTGGAGTTCAAAACTGGTCAGGTTAGTTTAGAAATTCTGCTTTAATCAAAGAATTACTTTCTAATACCCAAAAGAAGCTTAAGAAGTTAAGAGCTTTTGAAGTTCATCAGTATCAAAGTTAGACTCGTTAATGGCATTATTGTCATCATCCCCACAATGATTAACTATAGTCAATTTTTTTTAGTGAGGCAGATTTGCACCGACTCGCAGGGGTGCTCTATTAGCTCGGAGAAGTTCCCTGATAGCTGATTGGTCGGAAGTATTTTAGTCCGAATACTTACCAAGTATAATAATAATAATAATCATCCTTCTCTATCTATATACTAAGGCACTTCCCCCAATTTTGGGGGGTAGCCGACATCAAATAATGAAAAAACAGGGGACCTCTCCTCTCTACGCTCCTCCCAGCCTGACAAGGGACTCAACCGAGTTCGGTTGGTACTGCTTGGGGGCCACTGCCCACCCTCCCCCGTTATCCACCACAGATGAAGCTTCCTAATGCTGAATGCCCTACTGTTGCTACCTCCCCGGTCATCCAAAGTGACCGGAGGAAGCAGCAGGGCCTACCGGAACTGCGTCACAATCGCCGGCCATTCATTCCTATTTCTAGAATGCTCTCTTGCCTCTCTCACATCTATCCTCCATCACCCAGAGCTTTCTTCACTCCATCCAATACTTTGCATCTTTCATTCACTATGACGTACATCTGCTTCCACTCCACCATTTGCTGCAACAACGGACTCCATGTACTTAAAATAATCTACTTCCTCAAGTAATTCTCCATTCAACATGACATTAAACCTCGCATCACCTTCCCTTCTCGTACATCTCATAACCTTACTCTTACCCACATTAACTCTCAACTTTTTTCGCTCACATACCCTTCCAATTTCTGTCACCAATCAGCCAAGCTTTTTTTCAGTCTGGAACTAGTACAGTATTATCCACAAACAACAACTGATTTACCTCCCATTCATGATCATTCTCGTCTATCAGTTTCAATCCTCCTCCAAGCAGTCGAGCATTCACCTCTCTCACCACTCCATCAACATACAAGTTAAACCACCATGGCAACATCACAAATTCCTGTCTGAGCCCCACTCTCACTCGAAACCAATCGCTCACTTCATTTCCTATCCTAACATGTATTGTAGACAACAGTTCCTGTTGGCACGGGCCTTTCCCTTGTTCGGCCCGTTATCCTAACACACACTTTACTACCTTTGTCGAAACTATTCACTACTTGTAACAACCTTCCACCAATTTTCAAGGTATTACTGTGCATATAAGAATAGACTGATAAAATCAATAAATCTTTTGTCAAAATTATGAAACTATCAAAACAAAATATTCCCTTATTTTTATGTCCATTTGGCTGTCTTTACACTATGGTAATGCCAGGTCTTTAAGACAGCTTGACACTTATTCCTAAAAAATTATGTCATGAGAAATGTTCGGTGACAGAACAAATGTTGCATAATGACTATTAATATGACAAAATCAGAGATAATTTTTATTTTTCCTAACCATAGAAACCTTAGCTATTTACATAGGGTATTACTTTCGGCGTAGCTGAAATGACAAGCCATTAGATTTTTAATGAGGGTTAACTACCCTCTCGCTAGCTAGGGAGGGGGTAGGGGAGGGGAGCTAGCTACCCCTCCCCCCTCATACACTGGTGAACTGATTCACTTCGCTTAGAGGTAGGACTTGCCTTGGGGGACAGGGCTGGCGGGCAAATATGTGCAAATAGCTAAGGTTTGTATGGTTTGGAAAAATACAAATTATCTCCGAATTTGTCATTTCTTCTGTAACTGAAATACAAACCACGCTATTTACTTAGGGTGACTTACCCCTTAGGAAGGGTGGAAAGTCCCAGCCTTACTGGCTTTGGCTTTGCCCGGGGGCTCAGAATCCGAGTGAGCAGCACTCGAGAAAAAGAGTCCCTGCACCTCGCAAGTTCCTTGCTTCGAAAGGAACATGCGGCCTAGATAAGCTTGTGTGTGGAGGGATGAAGTGTGACTTGTCCTAGGAAGTTGACCTGAAGTCCCTTAGATGGAATTCTAGGCTAGGACGTTCCCAATACCACCTCTTCAGGGTATGGGGGACGCGACAGTATTATCTTAATACTAGGAACACAAGGAAGCATGGTTTACCTGCAGAGGTATGAGGTCATCTATGCAGAGAACCCAGGATGCTGCTTTCCCCAAGAGAAGGGAGGATGAAGAAAGAAGTAAGGGACAGACATACTTCTTTCATTCATGCAGTCTAAAACCAGGTAACAATGCCCTCAAACTTCTGCTACCTATCCATTAAGGAGCCTGAGGTTAGACCAGCTGTTGTGTAGCCACCACAGGGCCGATAGAAAACGTATGAAAGCTCCTGTGGGTCACGTCCTGCAGGTAGTGGGCTGTGAAGGTCGTTTGACGCTTCCAGACTCCCGCTTGTAGCACCTGCGTCACAGAGTAGTTCCTCGTTCCTCTTGAAGGCCAGGGACGTTGCGATGCCTCTGACATCGTATTCTCTAAGGCGACGTGATGGAGGAAGGTCTGGATTCAGGGCGTGATGGATGACCCTTTGAATCCAGGCTGAAAACGTATTCTTGGTGACCCTCCTCTTCGTCCTTCCTGTGCTCCCAAACAGGGCTTGCACGTGAGGACGAACTGCAGCTGTTCTTTAAGATAACACCTCCGACTCCTTACTGGGCATAGTAGGAGATGGTCTGGGTCATCTGTTACAGAACGGCGACTCGAAATCCTGAAGGAGTCGAATCAAGGGTCCGGGCTCCAAGATTTTGATTCTAGTAACCAACTCAGGGACAAACCTGAACGTTACCTCTCCCTGTCCTCTTGAATGGGCGACGTCGTACGAGAGACCATGAAGTTCGCTGGCACGCTTGGCCGAGGCCAGAGCGAGCAGGAGCACCGTCTTCCAAGTCAGGTGACGATCAGAAGCCTGGCGTAATGGTTCGCAAGGAGATCTCTTAACAGCCCTAAGAAACTGAACCATGTTCCATGGAGGAGGTCTCACTTCCGACTGGGGGCAGGTAAGTTCGTAGCTTCGTATGAGCGAAGAAAGATCCAGCGAGGAGGAAATGTCTATTCCTTTCAGCCTGCAGGCCAGGCTTAAGGCTGAGTGATGGGCTTTCACCGCCGAGAGCGAAAGGAGCATTTCCTCCTGCAGGTATACAGTAATTCCGCTATTGCTAGAATAGTGGCATCAAGGGGAGAGATACCTCTCCCATGACACCAACCACAGAAGACTCTCCACTTCACCTTGTAGACCCCTGCGGATGACTTTCGCAGGTTTCGAGACATCCGCTCCGCAACTTGTTGCGGAACGCCTCTCTTTGTAAGGGGATGCTGGATAGTCTCCAGGCGTGAAGCCGAAGCGATGCTATGGCCTTGTGGTAGATGTTGCTGTGTGGTTGCTTGAGTAGCTCGTGTCATGGGGGAAGCTCTCTCGGGAGTTCTGTCAGGGGATGCATTAGGTCCGGGAACCACTCTGCATGATGCCGTAGCGGAGCTATCAGAGTCATCGACAGGTTGACTGATAGTCTGGTCTTGTTGAGCACCCTTCTCACCAGACAGAACGGTGGGAAGGCATAGACGTCGATGATGTCCCACCGTTGTAGGAAGGCATCTTGCCAGAATGCCTTGGGGTCCGGGACTGGGGAGTAATACAGCAGCAGCTTGAAGTTCAAGGCTGTCGCAAACAGGTCCACAAAGTCAGGACTTTGTTGGCTACTAGAGGGTCCACTCGGTATTCACTATCTGCGAGGCTCTGCTCAGACTGTCAGAGAGCACATTCCTTTGCCCGGAATGAAGAGAGCCGATAGTGGTATTGAGTGGATTTCTGTTCATCTCAGTATCTCTACTGCAAGATGGGAAAGCTGTTATGAAAAGGTACCTCTCTGCTTGTTGATATAAGCACTACCGTGGTGTTGTTGCTCACGGAGTGACCTGCCAGGGTTTGTTGGAACTGTTGAAGGGCCAGATATACGTCCTTCATTCCTAGCAGATTGATGTGGAGGTACCTTTCTGCTTCTGACCATAGGCCTGAGATCCTATGGTTCCAATCCCTTTCAAAGGTTCCCGTAGGTCAACCACCACTGCGGGTCCATTCGTTCCGCAGGTCCCATAGGGACCAGAGTGTCCAGGGAATCGTTGCCTTGGTTCCACCGGGACTTGAGCCGCCATTGCAGGGATCTCATCCTGAGGCGGCTGTTTGGAACTAGACGGATCAAGGAGGAAAGGTGACCTAGGAGACGTAACCAAGATTGGGCTGGAAGCTCTCCTCATCTGAGGAAAGGTTCTGCGACTCTCCTCAGCCTTGCTATCCTGTCGTCAGATGGGAAGGCTATGTAGAGACTGGTGTCTAATATCATGCCTAAATATCCCAGTTGTTGGGATGGAAGCAGAGAAGACTTCTGGAGATTTACCATGATCCCTAGATCTTGGCAAAGTCCCAGAGGCTTGTCTCGGTGTCGAAGAATGGTCGATTCCGAGACTGCCGGGGTTAGCCAGTCATCCAGATAGCGAAGGAGACGGATGCCGATCCTGTGTGGCCACGAAAATCAGGGTGAACGTTTCAGTGAACACCTGCGGTGCTGTGGAGAGATCGAAACGCAGCACCTTGAACTGGTAGATCTTGTTGTCTAGGCTGAATTTCAAGTACTCCTGGAAGACGGATGGATTGGGATCTGGAAGTACCCGTCCTTCAGATCCAGTGTGCACCTGAGGGCTTGTGGTCTCACTACAAGTCTGATAGACTCTGCAGTTCCACACTGAACGAAGTTTGTTCAACAAACTTGTTCAGAGCTGATGACGGGTCTCCAGCCTTCAGATGCCTTGTTTACAAGAAAGAGTCGACTGAAGAAGCCGGGGGGGAGCCGTCGACGACCTTTTGGAGAGTATCCTTCTAGAGCATGGTCTCAAAATCTGCCCCAAGGGCTAGCCACTTTGCCAATCCCATGGCATAGGAGCTCAGCAACACTGGATTCGCTGTTAGGGGAGATAGAGATGTTATGAATGGAACGCGTTATCCTTGGCTGATCACGGAGATCGTGCAGGAATCAGCCCCGAGTTGCTGCCACCTGAACGCGCTACTTCAGGCATTCCCCCACTGGGGGACATGCAGGGGGGTTGCCAATCCTAGAGTTTGCGACCTCGGACGCTCCCTCTAGGATTATTGCCTCCCCAGGAGGACTTCCCGTCATTCTTGTCCCTGACAGGAGGGGGCTGCTGTTTAGATACCTTTGTCTTTGCTGCCGGAGCCGGTTCCGATGTCCTAGGCTGACGAGGCTGATGTTGTTGAGGCGCTGGAGGCTTGTAGGGTCTGGATGTAAGCACCTTTGGGAGGAGCGAATCGTGATTCAATTTCCTCCACCTCTCAGTTGTCCATCCCACGTCCTTGGGCTCAAACAAGCTCTTTCCAAGGATGGAAGAGTGTCTGAGCTTCCCGACATCCACGGTTGGGACTTTCGAGAAGAACCTCTCGGTCACTGCATCTCAATGCTTCAACATCGAGATTGCCCACAAGTTCGAAACTTGGTGAGCCGGAAATCGATGGTGCTCGTGCCCGAGAGGAGGAAAGTTTCCATGGCCTTCCTGGACAAGTCCATGGATCGCAACAGGAGGCCCAGAGATCCAAGCCAGACGACCAGCCACAAAGTGGCATGCATGTCCCACTTTGCGGCCTTCTCCTGGCTCAAGATCTCCGAAGCCGAGAATGTCACCTGCCGAGCGGAGAGTTTCTCGAGAGAAATTTCCCTGGTAAGCCCTTCCACGGAATGGTGGAGAGGCAGAGCTAAACCAGGCTCCCCCATAATCTCAAAGTACCTCCTCTGCTGATGGCTGACAGACGCAGTGTCAGCGACTCCCGCTGGAGGGAAGGGGATCGGGTGATCCTGAGGAGTAGAGATGATGGGGCCTGCCTGAAAAGGAGGAGAAGAATGTTGCCCGGACCTCTCTCAAGATTCTTCCTGCTCCTGCACGTGCGCTGCTCTGCGTTTACGGGGTGGAGATCGTGACGATGATCTGGAAGTACGCGCTCTAGAAGACTCGCCAGGTTGCCCGTGTTGGGAAACCGGACAGGAATCGCGGTCGAAATCGCGCTAGCGCTCGCGCGATGGTAAAATTGTTGGTTCGCGCGCGGGCGAGTGGGAGAGTGGGAACGTGGGCGCGCAGGTGAGGGTGAGCGCGGGTGAAGGGCGAGCGCTGGCGGCCGGTGTGACGGTCTGAATGATCCCCCGGTCTCAGAATTCTCCTTGATAATCTGCGCATGCGCGAACATTACCGTTTGCCAGTGCATACGAGGTTGATGTTTTATTTTCCTGTAATGTTACCGTGCGCAGCTCAACATTACCACTTGCCAGTACATACGAGCTTGATGTTTTATTTTCATGCGAGCGAAGCGAGCTAATGGCGGAAAATAACCATTATATAATGACAAGGAGAATTCTGAGACCGGGGGATCGTTCAGACTGTCACACCGGGAGACCGATGGCGCGTAGGCGAGCGATGGCGCGTAGGCGAGCGATGGCGCGTTGGCGAGTGATGGTGCGTTTTGGTGAGCGATGGGTCGTAGGCGGGCGATGGCGCGTAGTGACTGATCGCGTACAGGAGAGTTAACGTGCGGGCGCGTAGGAGACCTACGGCGATCTGAAGCGTTGGTGCGTTGAAAAACGCTTGCGCGCAGGCTTAGGATTGCGCGGGCGCTTAAGAAATCACTGGCGTGCAGGAGATTTTTGGCGCGCCGTTGCACGACCAGAAGATATCAGTGAAGGTGCAGAACCAGATGGTGAGGTTGCGCGCAAGGGCGAACGCTCGCGGGCGGGCACAGGAGACTTCTCATGAGCGCGCGGGCGCGTAGAGACTTGTTCGTCTTGAAGTGCTCACTGATGATGGTGCGCAGGCGATGGCTTGCGCGTGGGGGAGCGCAGGTGATCGTCGGCGAGGAGGCGAAGGAATAATCTCCTTGCCTGCGCCCAGATCCGGAGATCGTGGGCGCGTGGGCGAATGTTGGCGCTGGCGAGCAGGCGATCGTGGGCGTTCAGCGAAGGAATTCTCTCCTTGCCTGCGTCCAGATCCAAAGATTGTGGGCACTTGGGCGAGCGTTGGCGTGCATTGTGCACATCAGGAAAGGGCGTGCATTGTGCACATCAGGAAAGGGTGCGCAGATGTGCGCTGGCGAGCAGGCGAACGTGGGTGTTCAGGAGACCGATAACGCACAGAAGGTCTCAGAAGCGCAGGTGAGCGCTGGCAATCAGGAGATCTACGGCGAGACTCAGCTACAGGAGATCACTGAAGAGTTGATTCAGCAGAAGTCTGGTCCACAGCAGGAGAGAGATTGCGGAGTGCGCAGGAGAACATGGTTGCACAGGTAAAACCTGCCACTTAAGGGACTTACTCACATTGTGGGGTAAGCCCTTTGCCCCGAAGGGACCGGTGCCCGTTGGATAACGGGGTGCGAGGGCGCCCACTGCGCATCTGCGTCCAGGAACGGATATGGAAGACAAGGTCTGGAAGGTGTCGGAGATCGCGAACGATCTGCCGAAAGATCTAGTGATGCAGCAGCAACGGTCTGCTCTCGTCGAGGAGGATCGTCTGCGGGGACGTCGGAAGCGAAGATGATGAAGATGACCACGGACAGGAGCACCATCATCAGTCCTCCGAAGAGGAGTCTATGTTAGTGAACTCCTCCGAGGGGGAGAAGCACTCGCAGGAGAGACCGTTGGACTCAGCTGCCCCCTCGAAGGATGTTCGGAGGGGGGAACTGAGCCTTCAGCAACAACAGCAGGGGGAGTCCTCCGAAGAGGAGTCTCTATGAGTGTCCTCTCTCGCGAACGAGAGAGGTAAACACTTCGTAGAAGAGACAAGAAGAAACTGATGATGGCGCCCCTTAGGGCCGTTGGATCAGCAAGCTGACCTAAAAGGAGTAATCCTCCGAAGAGGAGCTCCTGCAGCTGTTCAGCCCTTTGAGCGTAGCTGCAGGTGCAACCGCTCAGCTCCAAGAGCATATTCGCACAAATTCCATGGTCCGGCCTTGCAACCGCTCAGCCCCTTGAGCATGGTAACAAAAGCGGTAGCTCAGCACCAAGAGCAAAACTGCCCGAGGACCAGGAAAAACCAACCAGGAATTATTAAGGTAAGAGAAGTTCCCCCCCCCTGAAGGGGAAAAAACTCATACCTGTGAAGGGAACCTCCCTCGGAAGGGAAGTTATCCACCCCTGGAGGCGAACCTCCTGAGCGTTCTAAGATGAACTAAGGAGCTGACAGTTGTCATGGAAGAACTTTTAGGAGAAGGGAACACGCCCATGACGAAGTCCTAGAGAGGAGGCAGCAACAGCAGACTCCCCAGGTCCAAACAGGACAGCTCTGCTTCGTTGGCACATTAGGCAAACGAAAAAACTGTGAAATTATAATAAATAATTAGTTAACATTCATTCCCCCGAGGGAACTCCGAAGAGGAACCCTGAGGGAAAAGAACAAAAGAATTACACACCAGGTATGCACCCTCCTCCCCCACTGACATTCACGGGGAAGGGGGGAAGGCGGAGAACTCTAACAAAAACAAAATTATAACAATTATAATTGTAATTCATCTAAGAATGTTCACAAGTAGTAATAACGACTGAACCCAGAAGGGAAGCATTCTACGCAGAAGCTGAAAAGTTAACAAATACAATTAGAATTCATTAAAAATAATTGAGACTAAATAAACGGAATAGCAACTCAACCCGCAATGGGAAGGGAGGTACCGTAAGTACGTAGTAGTAGTAAAAGGGTGAACGACCTCGAGAGAGAGAGAAAATGAGACCGTAGTCAAACTAAACTCCCACGTTCCCTTCGCTGATAGTCCAAGTTCCCTGTAGGGAAGGAGGAACAGCGGAGAAAACAGAAGAATAAATAAAGTCCAGCGATGGCGATTCCCCACGGCGGCCGAGAAACGGAAGCCGAAGGAACGACCGAAGGACCAAGGGAGAGATCGTGACCCACGAAGTATCACCACGGTGGCCTGGAACTACGCGGTGATGATGTCGTACACTACACACACACAAACAGCACAAACACTGAAAAGGAAACTTACTGTATTTCTATACCCAAATATATACATAAACATAAGAATGTTTATATATATATATATATATATATATATATATATATATATATATATATATATATATATATATATATTAAGTTTAAGAAAAAGTAAGTAATTAGGTAAAGACAAAACGTTAATGGCTGCCAAGCGAGGGTGAGAGCAGACATGTCCGCTCACCACCCGAGCCAAAAGCGAAGTGAGTCAGTTCGGTGTGTGAAGGGGGAGGGGTAGCTAGCTCCCCTCCCTTACCCCCTCGCTAGCTAGCAAGAGGGTAGTTAACCCTCGTTAAAAATCTAATGACTCGTCATTTCAGCTACGCCGAAAGTAATACCCTATGTAAATAGCATGGTTTGTATTTCGGTTACGGAACGAGTTGTATTTTAACATTGCTTCAATTTTATTTAACAGTTGGTAATGTTGGATATTTTTATGGAGTCTATTTTCAACTAATGATTAATATAGATGAAGAAAACCACAAAAAAATATAAATAATCGTATTTTATTTATAAAGGTCACTTAAAACATAATAAAAATATAAAGACCTTATAATTCATATAAGCCAAAAAGGTCACAAGAAACAAGCCATCTATAAGAAAATAACCTTTAGCTATGTCAATCAACATTCAGTTATAAAAGAAAAAATACATTCTACTAAAATCGACAAAAATCCACAAAAAACTTGGGAGTTTATGGGACAGATGTATTAACAGGAGACGTATCCTGCAAAAGTGATGCTAGACTTGATGCAGCTGACATAGACCCCACACCCACTCCTCCTGACCCCGACAAACTGCCACTTAAGGTGGAGGTTTGTGTTATTCCAGCCAGTCCCACACTAGAGCCTGGAGCTCCAAGAACTGACCCAGTCCCTGTCCCTGTATTTGTAGATTGTGGTCCAGTCACTCCAGCCAGTCCTGGTGTATTGTTGCCATTTGTCGTATTGTTATTATTCACATTTCCTCCGCTGGCATTGCTGGTACTTGCAGCACTGGCATTGGTATTTGTGGTGCTACTACTTTGCCCCGGGAGATTCCCACTGGCATTTCCTGTTGCTGGATTCTGAAAAGTAATAGACCAAGCTGATTTTCTCTTTTGATACAAAATGTACATAAATATACATGCACCTACAATTAAGCATTTCCTGTTTTTCCAAATAAAATAAACACTTACAAAATTTGTCTAAGACACTAAGCCTAAAAATTATAAGTAAAACCTTGCTAACGCAAATTATCATAAAAAATAAAAAAAAAATTACTAATAATTATATAATATAGAATTTGATAAAAATATGAGCTATGAATGGTACTTATATGTGTGTCTTTAAACAAATTTATAAATACTTTGAGAAATTGTATTCACATCTACTGCAGAATGTCTTACAATGTATATTCATTATGATTACTATCATTCTGCCACTGTAATCGGATCAGCAGAATTCTATCCGCCTGAGTTCCCTAACATGGAAACCTAGTACAGTATAGAAAAGGAAACATATTAAGCATAAATCACAAAGGAGAAATAAGGTAAATTTGAAAAAAAGTAAAACGCAATAAATAAATCACAGTATCAACTATCAAACAACCTGTTCAACAAAATATCTTATCACCATGTTTGAACTTCTAAAGTTCCACCAATTCAAGTATATGATGACAGTAGTGCAATTATTTTGTATTACCAGAGGCAGTACTGAACATTCTTAGCAATCTATTGAATCTCGGCTGCATTGATTTTTTTTCCTTCTTTTCATTTGAAATATTTGCACTCTTCCATAATAGCCAACCTATTTGACCAACTTCAGACATGATACAATTTTGTCTATATTTTAAGAACAAATACTGCAGGCTAACACCATGAATCTATAGAATGTGATTCAGCAGTCTTGGTAAAGGTAGGCTGACATGCCTAAAATAACTTTGAAAAAATAAACAATACCAATTTACAATTCACTAGGAACTATAAATGATTAACCCTCGGCCGCATTTTCGTTTGTAGATACAATTGATTACTCCAGCCGGTACAGGCTACAACCAGACTCGCAAGATTTGGCAAAGGCTGCTCCCCCATTGTGTGAAGTCACAGAGATACATGTTGACTCCGCCACCGGGTTTGTTTACAATCAGCTAACCACGTGAAAAGGGATCGAGACAGCGAACACAGCAAAGATTTAAGCGATTTTTCTATAGATTTGGATGATATAAATGAAGAAGATGTAGCAGGTGATGAAGATCAGTCAAAAGCAATTCAGGAACCATATGAAGATAGCAGCCAGGAAAACAGCAGCGAAGTTAAAATTTTTCCATTAAGAAATAAGATATATAAAGAAAAAATATTTCTTCATTAAAAAGTAAATCAATGTCAGCTTTGAGGAGAGGTAGCTAAAAATAGAATATGCTAAGTGTTTTTGGACAGCTATCATATATGGGAAAGAATAATAAAGTAAATTCATCTATACAAACTTGAAATTAATAGAATGTCACGCATTAAATTTGTCTATACAAAATCTTCATTAAATAATATAAGCACATGAAATATGGGCTGTACAGTATTATTTAATTCTAGATATTTGAACTATTACTTAATTTATTATTCAGGAAGGTATATTATAAAAATAAAATAAGCTGAGAGAGAGAGAGAGAGAGAGAGAGAGAGAGAGAGAGAGAGAGAGAGAGAGAGAGAGAGAGAGAGAGAGAGAGAGAGAGAGAGAGAGAGAGAGAGATATATATATATATATCTCGTCGTGTGTCAACAACTTTCATTACTGGTAAAATGTTTTTGTGACGACGTGGGTAGTATTTTCTGCGTGATTTGAAAAGGTGCTAACATAGAAATACACTAAAATAGACCTTACATAACCAAGGATAAGGATTAAAATCACAAGTGTTTCAGTTGTTGGTGAGGCAAGATGTGAGGATCCCTACGTCTCTAAGCTGGGGGTTTCAGTAATTTCTCAGGTAGGAAATGTTGCCATTGGCTAGAGAGAGTGGAGTGATAATATATGGTAACATAAAAACAGACTAAAATGATATTTTCATAATAAATTAAATTTTTGAATATACTTACCCGCTGGTTATATAATAGCCTAAATCCCTGACGCCTCTGCAGAAAATTCAAAATCTCTTGCGCACCTTAGCGCATATAAGCCAGGTGTACCCCAGCGCCCTCGCGGTACCACAGGTAGAACTATACTCGACAAATTAAGATTTTCCATGCCCCATGGTCTGTAGAGGGGAGGGTGGGTCTAAATCTTATATAACCAGCGGGTAAGTATATTCAAAAATTTATTTTATTATGAAAATATCATTTTTAAATATAAAACTTACCCGCTGGTTATATAATTGCTGATTGACACCCATTGGTGGCCGGTCAGAGACAGATGCATAATTGGAAATTCACTTAAGAGTTACATAAACAGGTTAGTGGTTCTAACCTGATAAGGAAGCTGACAGCAATGCTCTGCCTCATTTTGTCTGCTATCCTTAGGAGATCCGGTGATCCACTCGGGGCTGGTGATCTCTAGGAGCTGTCAAACGGTACAATACCTATAACATGACAGTACCTCAACTAATACCCTTGTTTCGGGCGCTCTCTAGGAACAAAATGACCACCTGACTAGGTCAAAGATTGCTGAAGATTGCCGACCAATCTTCACGTACAATCAGAAAAAATATATAACAGTTCCAAGAGAAGAACAGGGGTACTAGGAATTTAGGGAAATGTAGTGGAGAATGTTTCACCTACTACTGCACTCGTTGCAAGTGATCCCAAAACGTAGACGACTTCATAGAGACTGGACACGGTAAAAGTAAAGCAAGACGAATAAAGGATTACCCCTTCACAAGACTGTATACGCGATGCTTGCAGAGAACAGTTTAGTTTAAAAATTACAGAAGTTTCTACCGCTCTAACTTCGTGAGTCTTTACCCTTTCAATGTCTTATGATCTGTCACCCAACCGTGTGGAAGAACCTTTGTAATCAAAGTCTATACGAGATGACAGAATGTTTAGACATGGATAGCGCAGGCTTCTTGACCATGCACCTAAGAGTTATGAATAGACTCCTAACTTCTTTGTTCTTGTCCCAATAATACTTCATCGTTTTAATTGGGCAAAAAACTCTTCTCAGCCCATCACAAACTAAATTCGAGAGAATAGTGATCCCGAAAAATTTAGGCTATGGATGAGAAAGATGTTTATTAATAACCAAGAATCCAGGTTGCAAGGTACCTATGGCTTAAACAATGTGAAGTCCATGTTCTTGCTAAAAGAGTGAACTTCACTGAATCTCAACTATGGTAGACTTACTCAGAAAGTCTCCAAAGTTAGGCCTTAAAAAGAAACGAAGTGTAAATGGTCGGATCTGTCACTACCGTGAAGCTCCAGAAACGAACCCTAAATTTCAGACTGGAGCATCTTGCTGATGCCTCCAAGTCCTCTCAAATGATCTGAGATGATCTATAAAGTCTCTATTTGATAGATCCAATCTTCTGCGTCTGAAGACAGATGCCCGCATACTCCTGTACCCTTTGATGGTCGAGGAGGGAAGAAAATGTGTTTTCTTCTAAGGTCTAAGAAAAAATAGGCCACTTGTGTTAGAGTTACCTAATGAAGAGCAGGCTCTAGCTCTACACCACTCCATAAAGCACTCTAATTGGGTTGGAAAACCTTGAGGCAAATGTCCTTTGTACAAGCGAAAGCCTCAGCTGTCTCCTTCGAACAACCCTCTAGATCTTAGGGGTTTTCCGAAATACTGGAGGCAGCTAGACCTAAAGCTTGAGGGTTTCACATAAAACGTTCTTGATCTTGACACAGGGAAAAGGACTAAAGACATGCTTCCAGCATGCACCCAGCATGGTCCCAGCATGCACCCAGCATGGTCCCAGCATGAGTCCAGAACGGTTCCAGCATGCTGTCTACACTCAACATGTCGTGAGAGAGAATCGGGATCTAGAACCGCCTCCCAAATCTTGTCAACCACGTGAACCTCATGCTGTGAGGTTAAGACCTGATTCGTGTGTAATCAGCAAGTGTTCAACAAACTTAAAGCCAAAGCTTGACAAGAGGGAGCGTTAGCTGTGAGGCCAGAGAGACGCGGAGGAGAGACAATAATCTGGTTAAACTGCTGTGAGAACAAGACTTGACTGTATGCGTCTAGCATGCGACCATAATGTCGCATGTGGTTGCATTTCCGTAAGGTGTCAGCGTGCTGTATGCGTTCACCTTGTGGTGTGGGTACAGCGCTGTGTGTGTGCCCGGCTTGATGTAAATCTGCAGCGTGGAGGCGACAGCATCGCGTCCGGTCATTGACGGAAAGACGGAACTGATAGCCGAGAGTTGTCCACGTGTAGGATGCGTATGCATGAGTGATAGTCACGCGTCCCGCAGACCGCGAAAATGGGACAACTTGTTGAAAGGATCAACTTTGACTGTTAGCGTCCAACAAACGACCAGACTGGTGCCTGCGTCTGGGACTGCGTGAGGGAGAGACCAGAACTTGCGTCTGTGTCTGCACGACGTCTGCCATAAGAGAGAGACCAGACTGCTACAAGCACCCGCTCTAACGCTTCTCTTAACACGAGCATATCTCTGCAAGGAAGCGTTACTAAGCATAGGAGAACTATGCCTTCTGACACTAATCGGAAAACCATTTCTTTGATCTATGGTAGTCCTTAGACTCTTTAGGAGAAAATTTTCTCCCCCCCCGAGAATCGTAAATGCTAAACACAGATGAAATAGACCTCTTTTAGCTCAGACCAAACCTACACTCGCGGGGTAGCGAGTGCGCCAACTCAAGCGTGGGTGAAGGCCGGGAGAGAGCATCAACCGCAGTCCTGTGAGCGACCTGGGAGAGTCCCTATGACATTTCAAGCGCGCCTTGTGGGCGAACTGAACGTATCCAGTGCTGTGAGATACCGTCAACAGTAGTCGCTAGACCTCAGAAGAAAGTAATAGACCTTTCTCCATACTGGGGAAGGAGAAGTGTGAACAGAAGCAAACTGAGCACCTTTTCCCCCCGAAGAACTGTGTGTCTTACACGACTCAGGTGCTGACACGTCGCCTTCTTCCGAAAAGAAAAAACTTCCGGCGAACGTTAGATACTGCAGGATAAGTTAATAGAAAAACATACGACTCCTGAAAGGTCTTGGACAAATTGATTGGTGACTGCCAATTCCAGGTTATGCGTCCTTCGATGAAGACAAAGTCCTTCCTCCCTGAAAGTGAGTCAGAATCAAGAGGAAGAGCTGGGATTGTATGTGACTTGTCTGACTTCCGCTTCTCTCGCGGAAGAAAAAACACACGATTGCTTCCTGTTCACGCATCAAAACCCGACTGCTGCGAAGGTAAGTTCTGTTCGCGTGTATACATGACGAGTAACTACCTAGTCTGGTAGACAGGGAAAACGTAGAATGTTATTCTCGTCAGGGAACTGCATTCTAATATGCAGAAAACAGTTACAAGATCCATGATACCATAGCGATGACGATCTGAACATTCCAACTCCGCTCTTTTCAAGATACTATGTCACATGGTTGTGATGTCATAGCTCGCCAATCATAGGCGAAGAAAAGAGCATTACCTCATCATTCCAAAGTGGAGAGAGACCGTCTTGGACTGCATCAACAATATCGCTTGGCGGAACAGACGTTTAATGCACAAGGTCCGCGAAGAACCTCAGCCTACCGACCTTCCTTCTCCCAAGGGTTGGAACGTAAATTAGAGATAAAGGACTAGGGGCAAGGTGAAAACGAACAAACACCTCCTCTAGAGCACTGTGCTATGTTTACGAGTCACTAACAAGAGCGGTTTAAAAACATAAAACATTAAATCATAAAAGATCTGCCCGTGGTGGGAGATATACTTTAACGTTCTATTCTCATAAAGGCCTTAATGCCCTTTCTGTTGTAGCAGCTGCAAGCGCTGTATCATCTCTACAGTAAGCTTCGTTATTTTCCTGAGAATGATTTAATGTTAATTCATTACTTTATTTTACCATTAATTTACTAGGCCATCGTTCCCTAAAGGAGCCCTTTGGGTTAAAGCATCTTGCTTTCCCTAATAGGGTTGTAGCTGGCTTGTAATACAAATAAAATAAAATAAATAGCGACACCATCAACTCAACTAGCGAAAACTCTGAAGTCGAAAAGAGGAGCAGCAGGTAAAAAATATGAGGGAAACTCTTTAGAAAAATTCTCATGAGTTTCTGAAAGTTATTCCCTACCTTTTACAATCTATCCTAGCAAGAGAAGTCTTGATTCTTAGGAATCCACTCCTTATGATTCTGAATTCGGACCTCAATAATTAGAGGCTTTAATTCTAGTTCTCACAACCAAGAGTTAGCCCAGCAGGCCTTGGACCGAGAATATAATATCTTTCTAGTTAAGATTTATTTCTTAATATAGCGCATGGAGCAACAATCACTCAACACTAGACGTTCATGGTCTGGTAGACATCAAAGTCTATAGTAATAGGTAGCGAAGCGACCACACCGACGCTGAAGCGTCCACACTGATGCTGAAGCGCCCACACTAGCGCTGAAGCGTCCACAGTGACGCTGAAGCGTCCACACTGGTGCTGAAGCGTTCATACTGACGCTGAAGTGTCCATACTGACACTGAAAGCGTCTACACTGACGCAGAAGCGTCCACACTGACGCTGAAGCGTCCTGACGTGGCGCTTCGCTCCATGCCGTCGACGTTCCGTTTCCGTTGCCGCACCATTCCGATGACGCTTCGCCGGCTCTGCTGCCTGGCGAACGTCGGCGCGTCTGTATAGACTAATACTAGGTGCTATGATCCGTCAGTTTGCGTCCAGCATTTGAAGTAAAGCATCCACTTTCCCCCACCATTGAACATTGCGGTAGGTAGGCCGCCTGTGCGACAACGAGTTCTCACCGTTAAAGACACGACGCCTGTGCGTCCGTGTCAAAGACCGGAATCGAGACACCCAACCGCACTGTTAACGGCAGGCAGAAAAGACTGCATAAACGAAGATAGATGCTGTTTCATGCCTAACTACAAAGATCAAGGATCAACCTTAGGTGAAACGTATTCAGCATTATCTTCGTCGATCCATAGCGCTAGCCACTGTCGAGAGATGACACCCATCAGGTGGGGGTGGCGGCACTGCGTCTGCGCCGCATGAAACGTAATACACGCAGAACGAATCTAATTTTGTTTTCAGCTTAGCGCCTTTGAAAACACTAACACCTCGCTTTATCTATAGCGAGGGTGAGCGTTCTGGTGGTCGACAGAAAACACTCGAGAGGACTTCAGTTCGGGTCTAAAAGACTGTAACGCCTGGTTACCCTCTCGATTCCTTTCGCCGTTTGACTTAACTTCTCCCCTGGGTACGGGAGCTCGACAGAGGTCTAAGGCTAGGATAATGACAGGTTCGAATAGAAGCACTCTCCACTGAATAAAATTCACTGCACAATTTATCACTAAAAAATTTGTACTTTACTCTTTGGCACAAAGATAGTTTCATAATACCTGAAAGACAAAGTATACACTCTCTTAAAGGAAATGAACTCCGTAGGGAGAGACTTATAATTCTGTCACTGGACAATTGTTTGAATGGGAAAGCAAAAGTACAAAATCCCATATAAATGTAACAAAATATTAAACACCAAAAATTACCTTAATAGATATATTATTTATACATTAAAATAAACCCTTAAATTAAGGGGTTCCAATAAAAGATAAATCATCACTCGCATCATTGGAACATCTACAAATAATAGACAAACAATTTAGTATTACGAAAACCACCAAAGCAACAACGATACATAGAATCATGCGCTACGACGAATGTAAAGAATACTGCATCGTATAAAATAAACTGAAGTGTAACTTCCTTTAATCTCTGACTAAGGAAAAAATACTGAAAGGACCAATTAATTGCAAAATAAAATGTTCCTTTTATAAAGTACAATTAAAAACTTGAGAAGTAAGAAGAAAGTACTATTCATAAAATCGCTACAATATATGTAACATCGTAACGATACTGATTACCGTAACAAAAATAAACTGAACGGTAGTTAATCTTTGCAAACAGAATAAAGATTATCTAAAGAAAAATATTAAAAGGATAAAATTTTCTCAAAATAATTCCTTTAATTTAATTATAACTTAAAACTCTAAAAGCAAAATCACTTATATTCTTAAAAGGCAAGACAGACTTTTAGCCTACGGAAGAGGCTGTGACGTCATCCATGGACGAAATGTTTACATTTCGCCCCTATGCTTTCGTGAGATTTAAAATAGGTTGAAAAACCTTCCAACCCTACCTTTTAAGTTAAAATACGTGATCACAGATCAAATAAAACAAATATGCGAAAGCCAAAACTCAAAAACGTTAATATATCACCAAATAACGTCCAAACAGAGTAAGAAAACAAGAGAGAATTTCCAATAGTTCAGCCAGCTATGGTGGCAGAGAAAATCTGAATTGGTTGAGTATAGTTCTACCTGTGGTACCGCGAGGGCGCTGGGGTACACCTGGCTTATATGCGCTAAGCTGCGCAAGAGATTTTGAATTTTCTGCCGAGGCGTCGGGGACTTAGGCTATTATATAACCAGCGGGTAAGTTTTATATTTAAAAATAGCTTTTACACAATTAGAAATAAAGGCTAGAATCCCAAAGACTTCATTGTTTGGTAAAAAAGGAGGAAGAGGGGCTAATATCAGGGAGAGGAGATTTTTTAGTGAAATTTCCTGAGTTTAACTGTGTGATATACGATCATGTGCTATACTCTTTTGAAGGATATACAAGTTATACGAGTAATCTTAACTCCACATGGTTTATATATGTAAAAGACATATCTGGATGTCATCATCTGTATCAACCACCAGGCATGTTTTTGATATCAAACGATGCCATCATAGCAAAGAGGCTAACAGATAGAGAAAATCTTGATATGCACTTCTTTCTTTCTTTGAAGCGTCCCTTAATAGGTAGGTCTGGAACCCTCACTTCCCCCTGTGATAACAGAGGAAGATCATCCCATCAACTCAGCAGTTGAAGTTGGTTCTTCATCATTGGAAAAGAAATAGTTAATATCCTGTTTCCATTTCAATTGAAATATTTATAAACTCTCATCTTGAAGCAGCCCCTTGGAATGAACTTCCCTAAAGAAGCCATGGTCCCAAGAAGTTTCATCCAGATCCAAACTGATACTGATTTCATTCTCTTGAACTTTTTTAATAAAAGAAGATAAGACTGAATTCTCTTTTCTGATAGAATTTAGAATTTACCAGGATTCCCAATGTTTCCAGTGACCAGAGACCCACACTTATTGTACCGGAATCTTAACAAAACAAAAATAAGGGTTTTCATCAAAACCACTTAAATTCATCATGTTTGACATGCTTCTTTTCTTAAAAGTTAGAATTTATATAAAATATCTCATCTGGTAACTCTTATTTGCTTGGGTAAAATTGTGAACTTTTTAGAAGATCATAAAAAGATAAAATTAGGAACATTTATCTCATTTTTTTTCATTTAGTCAGAAATACTAATGATAATTTTCCTTTGCCATTCAAACCAGAAGTCTCTGGGTGGGGTGGTGGGAACTTTCCTTTGGTTCTGAGAGGACAGAGAGTATTACTTGTTTCTCGAAGTCGGTTTTTTCTCTTTTTGGCCAACTTTCTAATATTTTATACAACTTTTTTTTGAGGGGGTTAATGTAAAAGTGAATTCTTGTGTATAATTTCCTTAATTGGAACCAAATGATCACCCATGCTTAAGTAAATCTGCATCAGTAAATCTGTGGATAAAGAAAGCGGAGTGTACACTTTTAAATACTGGTAATCCATACTAAACTGAAACTATGGATGAACCATCATAAGGGCAAAAGCTAGGTGAAAATGTGATTAAAAATAATGAATGTAGGATATTAATATAATAAAAATATACACTATACAGATACAGTTTACTAATAAAAAATTAAAGCTTGGTTAATTTCTTTTCCAGTATTCCATAACTATTGTTTTTATTGTACTAAAAGAATTATATGGGCATTGATTACTTGTAAATATGTTATTTTCATTAGTAAAATAAATTTTTGAATATACTTACCCGATAATCATGTAGCTGTCAACTCTGTTGCCCGACAGAATTCTATGGAGGGATACGCCAGCTATCACAATACTAGAAGGGGGTGTTCTTACCAGCGCCACCTGTGGCCAGGTACTCAAGTACTTCTTGTTGACACCTCCTCAATTATTCCTCGGTCCCACTGGTTCTCTATGGGGAGGAAGGGAGGGTCAATTAAATCATGATTATCGGGTAAGTATATTCAAAAATTTATTTTACTAATGAAAATAACATTTTTCAATATTAAACTTACCCGATAATCATGTAGCTGATTCACACCCAGGGGGGTGGGTGAAAACCAGTGTACAAGATTAAAGGATAGCTAAGTATCCCATATTTCATATAACAGTTATCTCAAATAACAATGAAATAATAAGTACCTGGTAAGGAAGTCGAATTGAACCGTTACTCTGTCTCTTTTTTAAGTTCGACTTCCTTACTGAGCGCAGCGTTCCTCTTGGAGGCTGAATCAACCCAAAGGTGCTAAAGTATACAGGGCTGCAACCCATACTAAAGGACCTCATCACAACCTTTAACCTCGGCGCTTCTCAAGAAAGAATTGACCACCCGCCAAATCAACAAGGATGTGGAAGGCTTCTTAGCCGACCGAACAACCCATAAAAAGTATTCAAGAGAAAGGTTAAAAAGTTATGGAATTATGGGAATGTAGTGGCTGAGCCCTCGCCTACTACTGCATTCGTTGCTACGAATGGACCCAGGGTGTAGCAGTACTCGTAAAGAGACTGGACATCTTTGAGATAGAATGATGCGAACACTGACTTGTTTCTCCAATAGGTTGCATCCATAACACTCTGCAGAGAACGGTTCTGTTTGAAGGCCACTGAAGTAGCCACAGCTCTCACTTCATGTGTCCTTACCTTCAGCAAAGCAAGGTCTTCTTCCTTCAGATGAGAATTTGCTTCTCTAATCAGAAGCCTGATGTAGTAAGAAACTGAGTTCTTAGACATTGGTAGAGAAGGCTTCTTGATAGCACACCATAAGGCTTCTGATTGTCCTCGTAATGGTTTTGACCTTCTTAAATAGTACTTAAGAGCTCTAACAGGGCAAAGTACTCTCTCTAGTTCGTTCCCCACCATGTTGGACAGGTTTGGGATCTCGAACGACTTAGGGCAAGGACGGGAAGGAAGCTCGTTTTAGCCAAAAAAAAACGAGCCGCAAGGAACATGTAGCCGTTTCAGATGTGAAACCTATGTTCCTGCTGAAGGCGTGGATCTCACTTACTCTTTTACCTGTTGCTAAGCACACGAGGAAAAGAGTTTCTAATGTGAGGTCCTTAAAAGAGGCTGATTGGAACGGTTCAAATCCTGATGACATTAGGAACCTTAGGACCACGTCTAGATTCCAGCCTGGAGTGGACAACCGACGTTCCTTTGAGGTCTCAAAAGACCTAAGGAGGTCCTGTAGATCTTTGTTGGAGGAAAGATCCAAGCCTCTGTGGCGGAAAACCGCTGCCAACATACTTCTGTAACCCTTGATCGTAGGAGCTGATAGGGATTTTACGTTCCTTAGATGTAACAGGAAGTCAGCAATCTGGGTTACAGTGGTACTGGTTGAGGAAAACTGCATTGGCCTTGCACCAGCTTCGGAAGACTTCCCATTAAGACTGATAGACTCTGAGAGTGGATGTCGTCCTTGCTCTGGCAATCGTTCTGGCTGCCTCCTTCGAAAAGCCTCCTTCGAAAAGCCTCTAGTTCTTGAGAGACTTTCGATAGTCTGAAGGCAGTCAGACGAAGAGCGTGGAGGTTTGGGTGTACCTTCTTTACGTGAGGTTGACGCAGAAGGTCCACTCTAGGAGGAAGAGTCCTGGGAAACGTCGACCAGCCATTGCAGTACCTCGGTGAACCCTTCTCTCGCGGGTCAGAGGGGAGCAACCAACGTCAACCGTGTCCCTTTGTGAGAGGCGAACTTCTGAAGTACCCTGTTGACAATCTTGAACGGCGGGAATGCATACAGGTTGAGATGGGACCAATCCGGCAGAAAGGCATCCACGCGAACTGCTGTTGGGTCTGGAATCGGAGAACAATACAAGAGGAGCTTCTTGGTCATCGAGGTAGCGAATAGAACTATGGTTGGCAGACCCCACAGGGCCCAAAGTCTGCTGCAAACATTCTTGTGAAGGGTCCACTCTGTGGGGAAGACCTGACCCTTACGGCTGAGGCGATCTGCCATGACATTCATATCGCCCTGAATGAGCCTCGTTACCAGCGTGAGCTTTCGATCTTTGACCAAATGAGGAGGTCCCTTGCGATCTTGAACAACTTCCTCGAATGAGTCCCTCTCTGCTTGGAGATGTAAGCCAAGGCTGTGGTGTAGTCGGAGTTCACCTCCACCACCTTGTAAGCTGGAGGGACTTGAAGTTTATCAAGGCCAGATGAACTGCCAACAACTCCTTGCAATAGATGTGAAGTGTCCTTTGCTCCTGATTCCATGTTCCCGAGCATTCCTGTCCGTCCAGTGTCGCACCCCAGCCCGTGTCCGATGCGTCCGAGAAGAGACGGTGGTCGGGGGTCTGAACAGCCAAAGGTAGACCTTCCTTGAGAAGAATGCTGTTCTTCCACCACGTTAGAGTAGACCTCATCTCTTCGGAAACAGGAACTGAGCCCGTCTCTAGCGTCATGTCCTTTATCCAGTGAGCAGCTAGATGATACTGAAGGGGGCGGAGGTGGAGTCTCCCTAACTCGATGAACAGGGTCAGCGATGAAAGTGTCCCTGTTAGACTCATCCCCTGCCTGACTAAGCATCGGTTCCTTCTCAGCATGCTCTGGATGCATTCTAGGGCTTGGAAGATCCTTGGGGCCGACGGACAAGTCCAAAAAGCTCGACTCTGAAGATCCATACCCAAGGAAACAATGGTCTGGGATGGAACGAGCTGAGACTCCTCAAAATTGACCAGGAGGCCCAGTTCCTTGGTCAGATCCATAGTCCATTTGAAAATCTCCAGACAGCGACGACTTGTGGGAGCTCTTAAAAGCCAGTCGTCTGACGGAGCCGGACACAAGATCATGATACTGCTGCACAGTCTGAAAACTGACAATCATGGGCAAGCGAGGAAGTACAGTGACAACCCGAATCTGTCTAGACTATCTGGGTCGTACAGACAACTCCTTAACGGGTTGCTGAGGTTGCCGCACTGCGTCACAACAAGTCCCTTCTGTTGGTTGTTGAACGTCTTCCCCGTGACACATTGACTCCGTAAACAAAAATCCTCTAACAAGGACTAAGCTTGGACTGCATGTCATGCAACACAGCTCAAGGTCTATGGGAGCAGGTGTGGTAACAGACGGGATTAGCGGCTGAAGTGAAACCATTACCTTCCCTGTAAGCATGTTATGCTTAAATAAAAGTCCATAAGAGGTTATGCAGCTAAAGGCTCCCTCCAAATGACAAAGTCCTCAAGGGAATATCCGAAGGAGGGAGAAAAGAACTTTCTCATCTACAGGGACCTTATCCTAGAAAAGCTAAGTTCTCTGAGTGAGGGTTCACTGGTGCAAAAGCAGCAGACTAGAAGGCAATGTTATGAAACTGCTTGACAGTCTAGTGAGTTGGCAACAACCCAAGATATGTTGAGAAGCATGCGGTAAGGTATGCAGAGCATGATGAATGCAGAGTATGCTGTATGCAGAGCATGCTGTATGTAGAGCATGTTGTATGCATAGCATGCTGAAAGCAGAGCATGCTGTATGCAGAGCATGTTGTATGCAGAGCATGCTGAATGCAGAGCATGCTGAATGCTGAGCATGTAGTAAGCAGAGCCTGCTGTAAGCAGAGCCTGCTGTAAGGAAAGCAGAGCGTGTGCATGGCGTTTAACATTTCTCAGAAATTCCATGACCAGTGCTAGAGTGCTTTATGCATGCTTGCATGGGATTTAAAAATCAACATAATGTTTACCTTACATTCATAACTCATGATTCATATTGTTGCCATGGTTAGAAAATGGAGGTAAGGTATGCTGAACAGCAGAGTCAGAACGAGCTGGAACAACAACAGTGGAAGGTGCAGAATCAGGGTGCACGGGTTGAGCTCGGTGCAGCAGCTGAGGAGACTGACTCACAGGTGGAAGAGGTTGTACCTCCACCGAGAGTTGCACCACCGGTGGAGCAGCCAGGGGAGGAGGAGGAAGAGTGGGGTAATCCTCCTGATCCCAAACCGAAGGTTGCCTTAAAGAAGGCTGAGGCTGAACAACACTGGGAACAGCGAACACAGAAAGAGGTTCAACATCGTACGCCTGGCAGATGGTGCTGCGACTGGGTGCAGCGAGTGCAGGCGGGTTGAGCACAGGCTGAAAGGGTGCAGGGGAGGTGCAACACTCTCAGCCCGACACTCACACAACAGGTCCGAAAGCTGTGCTTGCATGGACTGTAGTAGAGTCTACAACATCGTACGCCTGGCAGATGGTGCTGCGACTGGGTGCAGCGAGTGCAGGCGGGTTGAGCACAGGCTGAACGGGTGCAGGGGAGGTGCAACACTCTCAGCCCGACACTCACACAACAGGTCCGAAAGCTGTGCTTGCATGGACTGTAGTAGAGTCTACAACATCGTACGCCTGGCAGATGGTGCTGCGACTGGGTGCAGCGAGTGCAGGCGGGTGCAGCACAGGCTGAACGGGTGCAGCCGGTTGGTGCACCACCGGTGCAGGCGGGTGCAGCACAGGCTGAACGGGTGCAGGCGGTTGGTGCACCACCGGTGCAGGAGGAGGAGGAGGTGCAACACTCTCAGCACGACACTCACGCATCAGGTCCGAAAGCTGTGCTTGCATGGACTGTAGTAGAGTCCACAACATCGTACGCCTGGCAGGTGGTACTGCGATCAGGCGGAGCGAGCATAGGGGGGGGGAGTGTAGGCGCACTCTCAGCCCGACAAACTGATGACTGAGGAGAGACAGAGCTAACCCAATGACTGCATCCGGGTTGTTGAACTTTACTTCGTACGTCTGGCATAGGTCTGGACTTTACGTTTAAGAGGTCTTGAGACCTGAGACCAGCGTAACTCTGCCTTTATTTTCTCCTCTAAATCTCTTCTGCAGACGAGCAAAATAAGGGCTCAATCGTCTGCGGGTGGGAGTGACGGTCTCGGTAAGACACGCCCACAACCACCGAGGATACTTCTGTGCGCCGATCAAGGCCTGCCGAACCCTTATGCCCTTCGACATTGCTTCTCCCCTGGGCTTGGGAGCTTGCAAGAGGTCCCGGACTGGGAGGACGACTGGCGCGCACAAAAGTACCCTCACGCATAACACTGACATACTTTGCACTAATCACTTATCACTTTGATTTCTGTTTGCACTTATTTCACTGAACTCGAAACTTTAAGTGGTTTGTACCTGAAACACGCAATTCTATCCTTCTCAAAAGTTAGTAATTGCGAAAACAGAATTACAATGTAACAGAAAAATCTAATGAAAGAAAATTCAGTGGCTGGAAAGAGACTAAACACTAGATCACTCTAGAAACGTTTAGTTTCTTCCCCTAAAGAGACTAGGGATAAGAGCAAAACGATAACGACGTTACTCGTACGCCTGGCAGGCTTGAGGGAAACGTTTATCCTCTTTCTCCCTCCGTCTCTATCTCTCTCTCTCTCTCTCTCTCTCTCTCTTGACTTAGAACCTGAGAGAAGAGCCCAATCATATATATCGTTAAAACATATTATTGTTAAAGGAAAAAACTGAAATATTTCCCAAAAAGAAAAGTTCCTTATTAGGATCAAAACCATTAAGTTAAGAAAGAATGAACAAAACGCTAGAAACGGTTACTCTTTACTGCAATGTGAAACCGTGAACATTCTTTCTCTATCGTAACGATAGAGTGCAAGTTGAAACGTTCTGAACGTCAACAACTGCCGAGACAAACAAAACGTTAGTTCAACTTTGAAAAAATACGAGACTATCAAAGAAATTCTTTCAAAGACCTTAAAATAGCATAATATGTTAACAGGTAAAACCGAAATGACGGGCTCACGATAATTAACTTCGGTACCAAGAAAAGACCGCCTACTATTAGGAAGGTCGAATATAAACAAATATAAAAATTAATTTTAATAAGTTTATAATAAAAGGAAGTTAATCGAAGAGGCCTATAAGAGGCGGAGAGATATAAAATAAATCTATAACTTTTGTTAAGCAAAATTAAGAAAGAGAGTCTATACTCTCTTAGACACCAACACTTCCGTCTAAGGGAAGGGTCGGCCATTGAAAGGTGAACGAGAGTTCATACTCTCTTCGTCACCATAATTAATCAAATTAATTCCAAAAGCTAACTAAGCTAATATAGAAGTTTCCAGTAAAGCGACAGCCGAAATCAAAGAGAAATACTTCACCAAAGTCGTGAAAATACTCCAAGAACATAAGCGTATCCCAGAACGTCTTGTCAGAAGCACGACAGAGGAATAATTGAGGAGGTGTCAACAAGAAGTACTTGAGTACCTGGCCACAGGTGGCGCTGGTAAGAACACCCCCTTCTAGTATTGTGATAGCTGGCGTATCCCTCCATAGAATTCTGTCGGGCAACAGAGTTGACAGCTACATGATTATCGGGTAAGTTTAATATTGAAAAACCAATAATTAAAATTGCAAGGAATTTTTTATGTTAACTTACTTTCACAATAAGACCTGCATTGTAAAGCATGAAAAAAAGAACCTTATAAATACCTCAATAGAATCCAAGTTAAGATGAGTGATAAACCGTAATCGCTTCTGCAAGGCTGGACGCAGGCCTCGAATAATGCCTTCAACATCGGTTTTGATAGAGTCCCCAGTAAACATGTATTTAATATGATACAGTACATCACAAATTGGATCCATATACTTCAGTTCTTTTACACTGTGATCAACCTAGGAGAAAGATAAACACTTAAAAGCCCAAACCTAATATTTAAGAGCTACAGTAATGACAATACGTACTGTAAAATATTAAAAATTGTTGTTATAAAATTCAAATATTTCAAAATCTAAGTAAATCTTACATAACTGCTATCAAGCTGGTATCAAATTATTTAATCTAGACCCAATAATCACATTACAGGTGCTTAGGTTAAAACGTTAAGTAAAATACTTCATTGAGAAAAAAATACAAAATAGAAGCTTAATTCTGGTAAGGGAATTTTTTAAATTGTCTGTACTGTATATCTCTGAAAGTAATGATTTAACTATAAAATAGAGATGAGATGGTTCATTGTACATTTGCCAGTAGAGATTTTCAGCACACTAAAGTTTAATAAACAAGAACAAGTTATAACTTATATGTGTTCAGGAAACAGAAATACAATGCATTCTCACACAGGATTTTAAAACCTCAAGGCTGTTATCAATATGGCTCTATAACTTTGTCAATAGAAATAATGAAATACCTGAGCTGGTACTAAATATAACACCAGGAGAACTAAAGGAGGCATTAAAAGGGATTTTGATGTAGGAAAAATCTATTTTTGGGTGAGATAGCCATGTTGTTCTGATGGAAGTTCCTTCAGGCAACTTTCTACAGTATAATATTTCTGCGATTTACATTACAAGAGAATTACCGTCAGGAATCACGGGGTTTCCATCCACGGAAACGACTATCCGAAGACAATGTGTATAATCAGGGACGTATCCTAAGATAACCATAGATATCTGCACCCCAAACAGACCTTACCCAGTTTAATCCACTACGGGGTAGGATAAGTAGGGAGCTGTTACACACCCTATCACCTTCCAGTGCTCCTATATAATCCCGCTTCCTATTCCACGTCGCAGCTGAGCTACTGTGAAATAGCAGCCTCCAACGAGCAGAAGGGTGGGGAAAAGTAGGATGTAACGGGTGGGCCATCAGGACGACATGGCTATCTCACCCAAAAATAGATTTTTCCTACGTCAAAATCCCTCTTTTTGGGCTCGAGCCACGTCGTCCTGATGGAAGTGTACCAGAGAATTATTTATACTCTGGTGTGAGGCTTCACCATGGGAAAAACCTGCCATTAATGGGTGCTCACCACTTACATGATGAAGTATAATCATAAATTTCTACCTTAAAAAAGAACAAAAAATTATCTTGATTTGGTAAATATGATAGTGCTTTAAGGGGAAAGATCTGTGACCCGCTATCCACCATCCCTTAGGTGAAGAACACTCCCTTTAACAGTTGTGAAGAACACGTTACCAATATCATAAGCGTAGTGAGTAATCAGTAAAGAACAAATACTCATCTTTAAAAAGATTCTTAATGTGCAGTGTTGGTAGAAATTCATCATAGTATTCCTCTTCCTCTTATGTCGATTGTATACGTTAGGGTTTCGGTGATATAGGTAACCGAGATTTCGCCCCGTGCTAGGCTACCTAGCCTAGACGCAGTATACTTTCATACATTATCCCCGTTTACCATCGTGTATCGTTTTATAAATTCAACAGGAGATAATATATCTCCTAGAATTAATTATATAACTCGATACTCGTCTCCTGTGGAGATTTAAGGGTAATCCCTCCTTCCCTCTGAGTGTCGCCATAGGCGACAACCCTATCTTGGTCTCGCCATAGAGTAATACACTCCGGCTTGACTAGGCTAGTGTTTCCTGTCTACCACCCTTGCCGGCGAGTATCCTGGCTTGGGTTTTCGACAGAACCTCAGAGTATTCAGTCTTTATGCTGACAGCTGAGCTGCAGGATGAGTAGTCATCCCCCTGCCGGCTTAGAGTTGCCGGTGTAGGAGGTTTAGCCTCCCTAAGCTGCACCTTGAGTGGTAGTATATTGCCGCCACCTTTTCCCCTGCGGTCTAGAAGACAAGTCTTGTTTTGGCAGACCCTAGGCTGAAGAATAGATATTGTTCTGACGCCTAGGATGGTGCCGATACTGAAATGAAGATTCACTCCTGTTTGGAAAAGGAGGCAATCCTGCCGCCTTCTCCTAACACTTTTGGCAGACCCTAGGTTGAAGAATAGATATTCTTCTGCCGCCTAGGATGGCGGCGATATTGAAACGAAGTTTCACCCTTGTTTGGAAATGGCGGAAGCCCTCTCCTAACACTACATACAAGACCCTTTCTCTGTCCTTTAACGATAGCCTAGCTATCGAAATTCTATGGCCGTCGTCCTACATTCTCCCGGCTTGGCGGGTAGCTTGTAGTGTCAGCTGGGTTCCTACTTAGGCGGCTTGATAGCCGCTCCGACTTTCCCCTCCGGATGCAAGGCTCCGGGAAAGGTTGTACCGGCTGCAGGTGGGATAGCCCTTTGTCTTTGAGTGTTCTTCAGTCCTCCCTTGGACTGCCTTCCACATCCCTGAATCCGGCGGTGCAGGCAACAGAGTTTGTGGCTGGGTGGAAGCTTGAATGATTCATTCTTCCCTTCCATTTGAACCCTCATTTGGGAAGAAGGCAGTAAGGTTATATACCTACACCTTTATTTACTGTACATACATTAATAAGGCAGCCCTTCATTCCATGCTTTCTCGCTTTCTGTCGGCTAGTGCCGCATGCCGCCGGCTGGACCTGTGCCTCCAGGTACTAACCAAACCGGTAGTATGCCAGTTGGACCGGTGCCGCCAGGTATTCTGGATCGGTGCCGCCTGATACTAATCCAGCCGGCTACATGCCGGTTGAACTGGTGCCGCCAGGTGCTAGCCTAGCCATCAACATGCCGGCTGAACTACAGTATATGATTATACAGTAGCCAGTATATTTGCAGTATAGTACAGTATACTGCAGACAGAAAACTATAGTATAAATTATACAGTAGTTTATTTTTCCAACATACCCTGTGTGTCCTTTCACAGTCTATTGTTGAGACCTATGCTATATTGAAAGGAAGTATTCCTTCAATAGTAATCAGTCTTATAACTTACCCCACAATATTAAAACCTTTAGAGAAAGGTTAGTGTTAGTATACACTTATTCTATCCCCAGAGGTTAGAACCCTTTTCTTTTGAGTTTTCTTAATAAGAAAATTCTAACATTAATATTGGGAGAGATCACAGCAATTGGCTGGATAGGAGACACAAGTATGTGTCTTTCCTATTTCCTTTCTAGCTTACTATCCTAAGCTATAATGGTTCAAATATTAATATTTTGCATAACCTGTTTATCAAAAGTGATAAACAACCACATATTCATTTATTTTAACTTTCTTTACAAGAGGAACCCAAAATGAAGTGTGAGGTGATCTTCTGTAACCACAGGAGTAGGAACTTCTGTGGTCACAAGATGTGTAGGTCTCATGCCGCCTGCACCATTACCACCAAAACCCTGCGGTACTGGGACCCCCAGAACTGCAAAGTCTTCTTGGCCATGGTGGCCGAAGGTTTCGACGACCCCAAGTCAACGGAGTCGAGGGATGCAGCATGAGAAAAGCTGCGCAAGTGGGTACGAGGGTTCCAAAAGAACTCTCCGGGACCGTACCTACCTAATGAAAGAATGCGTAACTTGCTGTTCCCTAAAGCAGGTAGTGAAGCAGTCGTGCCCCCAACACGACCTGGACCTCCCTGCGTCCAGATTGCCATCGAGACGGACGTCAGTGAGGCGTTGCAAGGCATGGACATCCACCAGGAGGAAAGGATGTCTGAAGTGTCTTCGGACACTGAGAAGGATCTCCTTAGGAAGGATCCCGAGGAGGAGTCTACTCTGCCTCCCGAAGAAGAAGATGAAGCTGAGTTGGAATCCCTTCCGCCTGTGCCGGCACTGGAGCTGACACCTTCTACGTCTTCTGCTCTGACCCCTCCATTGGACAACATGAGCCAGGCAGTTTTGGCTCATATCACGGCGCTGATGGAGAACATTCGCAAGCAAGGCGAAGAAAGGGAAGCGAAGCTTGAAAAAGAGCTCCGTGAAGCACGGATCACCGCCTCCTAAGGGTCTTACAAGTGACTTAAAGTCCAAGACCTCCCACCCTGCTCTGAGACGAATCCCTGGAGACACGCGGAGTATATGCCGATTACCAACGGCAAGCTCTACATCTCTGAGAAGATGGGAGCTGTCCCCTTAGACGACCCTCCAGTTCTGGCCAAGCTTCAATGCTTACCCTGATTGCTTTATTCGACTGAAGCATGAGCCAGCGCCAAAAGAGAAGACGGAACCGAAGGAGGTCATGGTTTTTTACCACGATAAGGCACAGGCTCTCTTTTCGAGCAGCCTGAAGAAGGCGGGCTATTCAAACTCGAAAGTGTACGCCTTGAGCAAGAAACACCCTACCTTTCTTGCTCCTGCTTCAATAGCCTTCCCCTTTACGTCGAAGGCATTTAAAGCTGTTGCCAAGGCAGTGGAGGCAGGCAAACCATACCCTGCACTAGAGGAGTGTAGACTCTTGTTGTTAGCCTTGCCCATGGAAGAGAAGGGATGGAAGGAAGTTCACCTAACCTTCTCCATAGGGAAACTGGATTCAGATATCTCGGGACGACAGTTCAGCGAAAATCTCCCTAAACTATCTGACTTTCTCTTGCGCAGGGAACAAGAGACGAAGGAAAGACTTGCTGCATCCTTATCCCTACAGAACTGCATAGAGATGTGAGCAGGCCAAAAAAGCACCCCAGACATGCTAATGGTCCTGGCCAAAATGCATGTGGCCACCCTAGTGAAGGACCTGTACGCTTTCATGAAGGCTAGGAGAGCCTGTTGAGAGTTCGTGTTTGCTGCAGCAACAGTGAATTACGAACCCAGGAAGCCTGATATCTTCCAACATCTGGGGTAAAGACCTCTTCCCGAATGAAGTGGTCAAAGAGGTAGTAGAGAAAGCCAACATGCAGAATAGGAACCTTCTCCAGAAGTGGGGCATCTTGTCAAAGAGGAAGCCTTCCCCCGATGCGGGTCCCCAACCTAAAAGGAAGATGAAGAAGCCTAGACTTCCTTCTCGGCCTGCCTAGCAACATCCTACAGTCACCATGACCGCAGTGCCCCCAAGTGGTTGCTCAACCAAAGACCACCTTCCAAGTGGTGCCTCAACAGGTGGTTGCCCAGTCACCAACATTCAACCCTGGGTTTAAAGACAAACCGTTACCTTTCGGCCGAAAGGTAAAGATTCCAGACGGGGTTCCTCAAGACATCCCTCCGGAGGTGAACCCTCCGGACAACCGAAGCAATAAGATGCTTCAGGTAGGAGGGAGGCTCCAATACTTTCGGGATCGTTGGACCTTCGATCCTTGGGCTCACAGCCTAATCAAGAAGGGACTAGGATGGAAATGGAACAAGTCTCCACCATCATTTCCTCAATTCTTCCAACACTTCACCCTCATTCTGGAAGAATATACGCGAGAACTCTTGAGCAAACAGGTGATAAGGAGGGCAAAGTCCATCAAATTCCAGGGAAGGCTGTTTTGTGTTCCCAAGAAGGACTCAGACAAACGCAGAGTCATTCTGGACTTGTCGCCACTCAACAAGTTCATAGAGAACAGCAAGTTCAGGATGTTAACCCTTCAACACATAAGGACCCTGTGCCAAAAGGGGCGTACAAAGTCTCAATAGACCTGGCAGATGCTTACTGGCACCTCCCAGTCAGCCGCCCCCTCTCCTCCTACCTAGGATTCAAGTTACAGAAGAAAAAGTATGTCTTCAGAGCCATTCCCTTTGGACTAAACATAGTCCCAAGGAACTTCACGAAACTTGCAGACGCAGTTGTTCAATAACTACGCCTAGAAGGTGTTCAGGTAGCAGCGTACCTGGACGACTGGCTGGTGTGGGCAGCATCCAAGACGGCTTGTCTGCAAGCATCCAAGAAAGTGATACAGTTCCTGGAACATCTGGGATTCAAGATCAACTTCAAGAAGTCTTGACTCTCTCCAGCTCAAGAGTTTCAATGGCAGGGAATCCATTGGAACTTGATGTCACGCCGCCTCTCCATTCCCTTACTACGATCACTTCTCAAGCCGTGGTTGAAGGCCAAGAGCCTAACGAGGACCGTGCCCTTGCTACCACCTCCACCATCTGTGATCATCCACACGGATGCCTCGACGGAAGGATGGGGAGGTCACCCATCAAAGGAAAGTCCAAGGGACTTGGTCATCTCTGTTCAAGACCTTTCACATCAATATTTTGGAGGCCATGGCAGTCCTCTTGATGTTGAAAAAAACTCTCCCCTCGCAGATCAGTCCACATCAGGCTGATCTTGGACAGCGAAGTGATAGTGAGATGTCTGAACCGACAAGGCTCGAAATCACCCCACATCAACCATGTGATATTAGCCATCTTTCGATTAGCGAAAAAGAAGAGATGGCACTTATCAGCAGTTCACCTACAAAGGTTCTGCAATGTGACAGCAGACGCTCTATCCAGGCTAAAGCCGATAGAGTCAGAATGGTCCCTAGATGCAGACTCATTCTCCTTCATCTTGGAACAAGTCCCGGAACTGCAGATCGACCTCTTCGCGACGAGCGACAACAAGAAACTACCTCGATATGTAGCCACAAGGACCCTCTGGCGGAGGGGACGCCATGTCCCTCGATTGGAACGAATGGACCCGGATTTACCTGTTCCCTCCAACCAATCTCCTACTGAAGGTCCTCAACATGCTGAGATCCTTCAAGGGAACGGTGGCTCTAGTGGCCCCCAAGTGGCCTGGTGATGGAACTGAAGCTGAGGCTGGTCCCTCTACAGAACCCAGCTCTATCTCAACTGGTTCAGAAGTCGACTGTCTTCGCTTCATCACAGAGAACCAAAAACCTTCATCTCATGATTTTCATGCTTTAGCGGTTAAGAAAAGATTTGCGATCTCAAAAGGCAGCATAGACTTCTTAGAAGAATAAAAGTCAAAGTCATCCAGAAGACAATATGAATCGTCTTGGAAAAAGTGGGTTGCTTTCGTTAAAGCAAAAAGACCGAAAGAAATCTCAATAGACTTCTGTCTGTCCTTCTTTATCCACCTTTATGGACAAGGCCTGGCTGCCAACATGATAACTATGTGTAAGTCAGCCCTGACTAGACCTCTTCTATGCGCCTTCCAAGTGGACCTTCTTTTAATGCGTCTGTAAAGAGCAACAAATCCAAGGGAGGAGAGAGAAAGATCTACTCCTCTGAGGAGGTTGGTGTCTAACCCCCACCACCTCAGGTCTCTTTTCTGCTCGGGCCCCACTGGTACTAGGGTACTCGGTGGGTCTCTGTGCTGAGACCAGGTCATCAGCTGTCATTATAAAGACCGTATGTGGAGACAGACGTGGGGCCCTAATTTCTCGAGAATTTTAGATGCCCTAGCAATATGCCTCTCAGGCAAAAGCTCTAGGCTATCCATTTGTCTCTTTATCCGATCCTCGGATGGTACTCGATCCCCTGATGGAAAGACCTTGCTTAGTGTGGTCTTGACCAAAGGTAGAACAGTCTGAGGATGGTAAGTCTGTGAAGGGGAAGCTACCTACCATGCCTCTTCGCAAGGGAGAGCATTGGCTAGGCGAAGGCTGGTAAAGTGCGCTGGCTTCTGCACCTATTCCAGTTTGTCCTACTGGGAGCGTGTGCTTGGGAGGTATGAGGTGAAAAAGCGAGTCTTTCTCAGTTCTTACAGGTAACTCCTACCTGTGTGCGCTTGCGAAGTGTGTCCGCAATCGCAGGGTGAAAACAGGTAAAGTGCCCTCCTTCCAGTTTGCCCAACTGGGAGCATACTCTCACAAGGTGAGAGCTGGAACTGCGCACTGGCAACAGATCTACCTGTGCATGCCTTTCTTAGTTCGCCTGGTTACTGTGACGTAGAACTCACATTTACTTTGGACAATGCTCCTTGTGAGTGTGTCGGTCTTGATAGAAAGACTTGCCCGAGAGAGCACTATGTCTAGCAGAAGAGAGGCGTGCCTCTTAGTTAAGCAGATGAGCTCGCCTGCTAACATTGCTCAGTGAATGGGTATGCAACACCGCACAAAATTTCCTTGCAAAAATAAAGTCTGTGTTCATGCCTGAGTAGGATGACCCAGGCTATTTTTGTACAACCTGTCTCCCATAGCAGCCTGGTGGGTAGTGTATGTGCTCCTACAGGAGGAGGCATTCGTCCATGAAAGGCTATTTAAGACTGCGGGAGAGAGGTTGTACCAGCATCTTATCCGTGAGGAAAAATTTTTACCCCGCCTATCATCAGAAAATGGGAAGGGCTCTGGACTATCTAGTCAACTAATTACCTAGTAAGGTGGTCAACAATACCCCGGCATTGTGACTGCTGTGCCCCCCAGGGGTAGCAAGTTCCATTGAGTGGAACAAGCGACCTTAACTCTCAAGCGAAAAGTCAATTCTCCTCGGTTTCCGACTGAGAGGCCTAGAGATTGTGTAGCAAGTAACATCTCAAATTGATGTCAAGACATGCAACCAGTTGCATGCACCTGCTAAGAAGAAGGGGGTAGAATCTTCTCCTCCAACTGCCACCAATCCAGTGGGAGTTTGCCGAGTATGTAAGTTACTGATCGGTAAACCAGAGTAACCAGTATTCCATAAAGGAAGATGTTATTACAGCAAATCTCCTTAGTGACTGGTTTCGGGCAAGAGACCGATTGGTAATGACTGATTGCACACAACTATCCCCGAAAAGTAAGAATGAAACGTATCTTTAATCTATTGTTGGACAGGTAATGTAAGTGTAAGTCCATTTACAGACCAGTAACACATACCGGGGAGGAGAACAATGATACAGGCATACCCCGAATTATAGTTGTGTCCGGAATCTGTTGAAGAACGTTGATAAACTCGACACAAGAGACCTCCTTCCTATGATCAACAAAAATGTTTGTATTTCTTTGTCTCTGATCAGCAAAAGCTGGCATAAGTTTCGAATGTTCCCATCCACTATAGAGATTCGCTTATGTGAAGTTTTTGGTCTCAGTATTTTTTAAAAACTAAGACCTCCGATCAGAAATTTAAGAAGGAACTGCCTGGGATGAAGGCAGATCGCATACACAGTATGTCTGGTTATGGAAAGGTAGAAGAGGAATGCATAACCTGGTTTTTCGTAAGGAATAAAGCCATCAACACTAATGATTTATTAGATATGAGTCCTAATTTTAATATGGCCTATAGTCCTTGTCGGCAGAAAGATCAGTTGCTCGCCTATGCACATGTCCAGTTGCGGACACGTGTAAATTCATTGCCTTGGGTAATCGTGTGACGAGTCTGAGCCCGCTTGCGGAAATAATGTACTGTACTGTATGTGCGACGAATCGCAACATTATTGCCCAAAGAATTTGATCGTTGACTAGCTGTAGCTTTTCTAAGTTGTGAATGCATGTGCCCACAAAACAAAACATACTGTACAGCTAATGAAGCAATCACACCTCCGTCGGTTTGCCTGCCCACCTTGTGGGCGGGGCTTGCTAACATTCACAAACCTAATGAGAAGCTGACAAAGTTTATCTGGCTGCCTTGTGGGCGGGGATTGTTAACGTTCGTAAATGTAATAAGAAACTGAAAAAGTTTGTCTGGCCGCCTTATGTATGGGGGTTGCTATCGTTCGTAAACATAGTGAGAAGCTGCCAATGTTTGTCTGGCCGTCTTGTGGGGGGGGGGGCACTTGCTATTGCACGTAAACATAAGCAGGAGCTATTACTGTTCCCTTGGGACTAAAGGCTTGAGATAATAACCTTGTAAGAGTATATCTCACAAGCCCGTTATGCGAGTGCTCCGAAGAGCTCTCCATTCTGTTGGGAAACAAGGCGATTATCTTTCACGAGGCTCGGCGTCTAACAAGAATTTATTGTGCCCAGGGACACAATGACTGGATGTGGCTGACTCAAGTAATGGGTAATAAACCGTATTTGTGGTAATAAACCGTATTTGTGGTAATAATCCTGAGGTTTTATCTTAGCAAGAGCACATACGCCACAGAAGGAGCTCGTTTCAGCCTTTTATGGAGTTTTAACGAATGCTTGTAGTTATGTAAAACTTATCAGGGATGAAAGTTTCACACGCAGAAGCATAGTCTCGCATGTAAGGGTGATAACCCAGAATGCAAAATACACATACACTAGGGAGATTCGTGTTGCCAGCAAACACTTTCTGACTAGCCAGTGTTGGCGAGAATCAGCAAAGGCTCTCCTCGCAAGTCGAACCCTTTCTCACCGGTCAGCGCTAGCCAGAATCAGCGAAGGCTCTCCTCGCTGGCCAGTGCTGGCGAGAATCAGTGATAACTCTTATTCGCGCTCGTGAGGAGAGCATTGAATCTTACCTTTACGGCTAGACCCAGTAAGTGTGCGCTACTTGCTACTGAAGTAGAGCTTACTTGTGGTAACAGTATAATTAGTTAATATTCACTAGATATTTTTATGTAACCTGGCAGATAAGTGTTTCTGGTAATTCAGAAAATTATTTAAACTAGTTATTACATAAATTGAACTGATCTGATGTTTGATTTCATTTAGATTAGAAATTGTCTGTTGTTATTTTGGTATACTTTAGTATCAGAATTTTCCATAAAGACTGAAATAGTGACTGCAGATATTTTATGATAATGATTTCACACATATGTATATCAATTTTTAAACGGTTATCATTCTTTCCTGTATAACCTGATAATGCGTACTGTTTTGCAGGTATGCCTAGGAGAAAAATATCTTTTTCACTATAACTTATTTATTTTTCATCCTACCAGAAACCTTATTCAATAATCTATTTCTATTTTTAATTAGGAATATTTCTTCATTTCAGCATATTTTCTGTAATTTAAACAGTTTATCACATAAACACAAAAATATGAAAATCAGCCACCATTTTCCAATATGGCAGCCAAAGCACAGCTTCAATATATAAGGACTTTTAATATTTAATCAGTGCAGGTCAATATACAACTGAGCCAAATTTGAACTTCCTGCAATTTAGTAGGGTCGATTTAGCTAAAATTCCTTGACTAACAAGACTGCACAATGTTTGAGTTTGTGTGTGTGTTGCGCATCAGCCGATTACATTGATGGTGATGAACCAATACAATACAAATGGCAGCTGACACCCTACTCTGGTCCAAGCAACAGCAAATAAAATAATTCAGTAAACTATCCATCTACATTTTATTTAACTCTATCAAAAGCCTTCATTTAGTAGATAAATACACAGATTTTCGTATAAAATTTGGTAAAATTATAAAATAACCTTCTGTACGTTTATTTAAAGCTAAAACACTATGGTAGTATACAAACATATCACGCTCATACAACTACAGTGGAACCTCTACATCCGAACGTATCTACATCCGAATTTTCCAACATCCGAAGTAAAATTTGAGCAAATTTTTGACTCTACACCCGAATTTTATTTCGACACACGAAGTAAGCAATTTTCGTCGTACCGGTTGTATCCGAATTTTTCGACACGCGAAGTACAATTCGAACACGTTCCGACTGTACACCCGAATGTTTTTTTCGACACCCAAAGTAAACAATACTCGTACGCGTAGTCGGTGCTCATAGCGCCTGAAGTGTTTTTTATTTCCGCCGATAGAAGGCAGCACATCGACCTCGGAGGGACGCTCAATTAGCGCGGCTTGGGTCAGTCCTCTGTTCTCGTCGGCTTCTTGCGGTTGTGCTCTGTGCGTTCTGATATTAACTGTGATTTAATCGTGATTTAATCGTGATTTTTTACGTGCATCCATTAACGATAATTTACGTAAAGTATGGGTCCCAAGAGGCTTAGTTTTGCCAGTGGTAGTGGTAGTGGTGAGAAAAGGAAGAAGGAAATGCTTTCTATAGAAATTAAGCAGGAAATTATTGAAAAACATAAGCGTGGCATCCGCGTGAGTGAACTTGCTAAACAGTATGGCCGTAATATGTCGACGATCTCGACAATCCTTAAACAGAAGGAAGCTATTAAAGCAGTGAAACCTTCTAAGGGGATCACTATAATTTCCAAACGCCGTACCCCTATCATAGAAGAGATGGAACGACTTGTACTAGTGTGGATTAAGGATAGAGAGATCGTTGGCGACACCATCACCGAAACCGTTATCTGCGAGAAGGCGCACGCCATCTTTACGGACTTGAAGGAGGAGAGCTCTGGGGGTGATGCTGGGGAGAGTTCAACCGAGCCTTCCTCAGATGATTTCAAGGCATCTCGTGGCTGGTTCGAGAAATTTAAGAAACGGTCCGGGATTCATTCAGTTGTTCGCCACGGAGAGGCTGCTAGTGCGGACACAAAGGCTGGAGCTGACTTTGTTAAGAATTTCGAAAAGATCGTGCAGGAAGAAGGCTACGTAGAGTAGCAGGTGTTCAATTGTGATGAAACCGGGCTGTTTTGGAAGAAGATGCCGAGTCGAACCTACATCACTGCCGAAGAGAAGAAATTGCCTGGGCATAAGCCAATGAAGGATCGGTTGACTCTTGCTCTATGTGCCAATGCTAGCGGGGACTTTAAAGTCAAGCCCTTGCTTGTTTACCCTTCGGAGAACCTAGGGCCTTTAAAGCACACGACGTCGATAAGGATCAGCTTCATGTTTTCTGGCGATCCAACTCGAAGGCCTGGGTCACTAGGCAATTCTTTGTGCAATGGGTAAACCAAGTTTTCGGTCCTTCTGTGAAGAAGTATCTTTATGAGCAGAAATTGCCTTTAAAGGGCCTGCTATGCCTTGACAATGCACCCGCTCACCCCCCCCGGACTTGAAGATGATATCTTCGATGAATTCAAGTTCATAAAGGTGCTGTATCTTCCACCAAATACCACCTCTATCCTCCAGCCCATGGACCAGCAAGTCATCTCTAATTTTAAGAAGCTGTACACCAAGCACTTATTCAAGCAGTGCTTTAATGTCACGCAAAGCACCAACTTAACTCTGCGTGAATTTTGGAGGGGCCACTTCAACATCGTGCACTGCTTGAAGATCATAGATCAGGCTTGGGTGGGATTAACTCGACGGACCCTCAATTCTGCATGGAAGAAGCTGTGGCCTGATGCAGTTTCTCCCCGAGATTTCGAGGGTTTTGACCCCGAACCTGATCCCGTGGTCGGTGCAGCGGAAGCCGTAGAGGAAATCGTCTCCCTTGGCAAGTCCATGGGTCTGGAGGTAGACGCAGATGACGTTACGGAACTCGTCGCCAAACATCACGACGAACTGACGACGGATGAGCTCATGGAACTCCATGCTATGTCGGAGCACATGAGTGATGACGAGGAAGAGAGCGAGGAGGTAGAACATGTGTTAGGTTCAGCGCAAATAAAAGAGGTGTTAGGAAAATATCAAGACGTGGTTGACTTCATCGACAAATACCATCCAAAGAAATTGCAGGTTTGTCGTGTAGTTTCTCAATTCGATGATGTTTGCCTAACTCACTTTCGAAACATTCTGAAAAGCCGTACCATGCAATTATCTATCGATGCTTTCTTTAAAAAAAACTGCGAAGCGAACTCGCAATGAAGAGGATGTAAGTGAACCGAAGAAAACGGCAAAGAGTGAAGCGGAAGAAAGTGAAACACAGAAAACGGAAAAGAGTGAAGCAAAAGAAATTCAGTCAATTTTAAATGTAAGTGATAGTGATTAAAATTACGTAATCATCAAAGAGAAAAAAAGAAAATGTAAAAAAAAAATATAAAATATAAAAATAAAAATAAAATAAGCTAAGTTATGTTAAAGTTCACTTAGTGTAAGTTAGAATAAGTTACGGTAGTGTTACGTTTATCGTAGTTAACCTCTCTACCTCCTCGCCGTCCGTCCGTCTCCTCTCTGCGTAGCAAAGACGAACAACACCTGCGCTGGAGTTTCTAAGGTAAAGTGACGCTAAAAACCCGTTTCTTATTTATCATTTTTTTGCTAATTCTTCTTATTTACATGTCTATTCTTCTTATTTACATGTCAATTATCTAATTTAGTGTTAATTATTCTCATGGGAAAATTATGTGTAGTAGTTTATTAAGAAGTTATCATAGGTTTTTGGGCTCAACCACGGATTAATCCTATTTCAATGTATTCTTATGGGAAAATTCGTTTCGACATCCGAACAATTTCTACATCCGAAGTTGGTTCTGGAACGGATTAAATTCGTATGTAGAGGTTCCACTGTACTTGTATGTTTCTTTTTTTATAAAAACATACTTTATATTATCATATACAGTAATGTAAGGTAATAAAGTAAGTCAAACATCATTTGTAATAACATGATACTAATTTTGTAAGTGAATTATTTGTTGAATTCTGAACATTGTAGGCATCTGAGTTAGGCTATGCATACCCTAGGCAAAAATTTAACCCTAGGGGTACTTGTACAGAAACGATTTACGAACAATTCGAGCTACGAACGGTCTCTTGGTTCCCAGTGTCTTTATTGGTTGGGGACTGTCTGTATTTCTAAACCTTTAAAAGTTTGTAATACAATATAGCTTCAAAAGTTTACTACATGACTTACCTTAGCCAATGCTTCATATAGTTCAATAGTTACATCAAAAACTTTGCGTGCAACCTCGTTGTTAAAGCGCTGCAAAAACGGTCCGATGAGATGATATACAACTACCAACTGCTCTTCTGTGGTCAAGATAGGGCGAACACGTTCTCGCAAAAGCCTAAAGATAAAAAGAACATCAAAAATTTCTCATCACAAAAACCACTCCCAGAAAAATAATTAAAAAAAACTAACATAAGGATCAAAAAATGGAAAAATTAAATTGCAGGAATAAAATTTAATTTATTTCTATACTCGCTTGATAATTCAACTACTTCTCTCTCAAAGCTTGGCTTATATTGACATTCAAAAATATAAAATTCTAATTTTCTTCCTATCTATAGGTTTAGGACTCTAGCCCAGTACAGAGATAATCTAGTGATGAAGGTAATAGCTACTGCTTGGGTACGTTTTATCTTTTTTGCATTTGTCTCAAAGTCAAAACTAATCTCCCATCTTCCTGACATGACTAGTCCGTGGGGAAGAGGGTAGGCATGCATATGACATTAAGTGAGTATATATATATATATATATATATATATATATATATATATATATATATATATATATATATATATATATATATATATATATATATATATATATATATATAAATTTTGTTTACTGTGCTTCCATGAACCTTCCTGATTCGTACTCTAATGAAGGTAGGCCCATGAAGTAAAAGAAATAGGAAATTTAGTCTTAATAATACTTAATAAATACAGTTATCCCCCTGACTCACGGGACTAACGTTAGGGACCAGACCTTCCTGCGCCAATAGGGCAAATTCCTGAATACTTAAAATGCCATTTTAAAATGTTTAAAATTGCCTATTTTGATACTGAAAATGCATAATAACATCAAGAAATGTCATCATAAACAATTTAAAATCATTTAAGAATATTTTTAAGACATTTTCCAGAAAAATATTTTAAATGTGGCTCATGTAAACCAGTTAACACATAACCATAACCCAATCCATATAGTACAATACTGTTCATAATGAAATACTGTACGTATTGTGCTCGATTAATGTCACCCTTACTATAAAGAGGTACAGTATGTTTTCTATCATACATAACCAAACCATTTTCTTCAACTTGCTCATATTTTCAACAGTAGTTAATTTATTGTACAGTAATTTACTGTGTTTTTAACTTGAAAATGTACGAGCCACACATGTAAAATTAAGCCTACAATTATCATTCACATGTAATAAAGGTAAATTTATTTACATACTACACTTTGTTTATTGAAGGTAACTAGAGATGTATTTATTTTGATCAGCTGATGAAAAACCAACTCCATCTATACACAAATATGCTAACCAACCGCAGTCTATCAGACGACACTAGAATATATTAATTTTTATTCTATTTACTAAGGTACTTCTCCCAATTTTGGGGGTTAGCCAACATAAAATACAACAAAAGGGGAATTTTCTTCTCTTTGCTCCTCCCAGCCTGATGACGGATTCAGCAGTTTGGTTGGTGCTGCTAGGTGCCACAGCCCACCCTTCCTTGTCATCAACCACAAATGAAGCTTCATATGCTGAATCCCCTAATGCTGTTACCTCAGCAGACACTAAGGTGACTGCAGGAAGCAGCAGGGCCTACCAGAACTGTGTCAAAATTGCTCACCATTCATTCCTATTTCTAGCACGCTCTTTTGCCTATCTTACATCTATCCTCCAATCACCTAGAGCTTTCTTCACTCCATCCATCCACTCATACCTTGGCCTTCCTCTTGTACTTCTCCCATCAACTCTAGCATTCATCACCTTCTTCCACAGAGCCATTTTCCACTCTCTCTACATGGCCAAACCACCTCAGCACATTCACATCCACTTTAGCTGCCAACTTATTTGTTACAACGGTTCTCACCCTCACTAATTTGTTCCTAATCTTATCTACTCACGATAGACCAGCCATACACCTCAGACACTTAATCTCGAACATATTTAGTTTCTCTATCCGTCACTTTCATTCCCCACAACTCTGATCTATACATCACAGTTGGTACAATCACTTTCTCATACAGAACTCACTTTACATTCATTCCTAACACACTATTCTTTACCACTCCCTTCACTGCCCCCAACACTGCATCCTTCATTCATGCTCTGATGTACATCTGCTACCACTCCACCATTTACAGCAACAACACAACCCAAATACTTAAACTGATTTACTTTAAGTAACTCTCCATTCAACATGACATTCAACCTAACACCACCCTCCCTTCTCATGCATTTCATAACCTTACTCTTACCCCCATTAACTCAACTTCCTTCTCTCACAAACCCTTCCAAACTCTATCACTAATCGATCCAGCTTCTCCAAGTTTGCAATCAGTATAGTATCAGCAGCAAATCACATCGGATTTACCTCCCCCCTCATGATCACTCTCACCTATCAGTTTCAATCCTCGACCAAGCATTTGAGCATTCGCTTCTCTCACAACTCTATCGACAAACAAATTGAACAACCATAGTGACATCACGCATCCCTGTCTCAGCCCCACTCTCACTGGAAACCACTCGCTCACTTCATTTCCCATCCCATCACACGCTTTACTGCCTATGTAGAAACTCTTTACTACTTGTAACAACCTTCCACCAATTCCATATAACCTATAACCCAATCACATTCCACATCGCCTCCCTATCAACTCTATCGTAAATTTTCTCTAGATCCATAAATCCAACATACACCTCCCTGCCTTTTGCTAAATTTTCTCGCATATCTGCCTAACTGTAAAAATCTGATTCATACATCTCCTACCTCTTCTAAAACCACACTGTACTCCAAGATTGCATCCTCTGTTTTATCCTTAATCCTATTAATTAACACCAGCATACACTTTCCCAACCACACTCAAGAAACTACTCTTATACAACTAATTTTCCTTCAATAAAAAAATGATCAGACATACCGTTAGCCATACCTCTAAGCATGTGCACATCTTTCAATCTTCCAAACATCCTTCTTGTTATCAACATATAATCCATTAATGCTCTTTCTACCACTCTTCCTTTTTCCTTTCTTACCCATGTATAGTTATCTTTTTTTTTAAACTACAACTTATCACCAGCTCTTGTTCGATACATATCTACCAGTCTCTCACCATTCCAATTTTCACCTGGTATGCCATACTTCCCAATGACACCTATCTCTCCAACACCCACTCTGACATTTAAGTCACCCATCACAACTTCATAATTCCTTCTACCCAGTCCTTCTACACAGCTAGTTAACTCACTCTATAATTAATTTTGCTCTTATTCACTTTTCTTACAACTTGGCCCATACACACTAACAAAAGACCAACACTCTCTACCCAACCTAACCCTTGTCCACATTAACTTAGATGATACCTCCTACAAGTCCACTAGGTTATCTGTCATCCATTCACTCACCAATACAGCCACAGGATCTCTTTCTCCTCCCTTTCAATCCAAAACACTCTACTGGTCACTTCACCCTTCCCTTTTACCTTTGTCTTACACAGGGCAAATATATCCATCTTTCTATTCCTAAATTTCATAAACATACTGTACTTCCAATCTCACATCTTTACTCTATTGCACTACATCCACACACATTCAGACACCCCAAAACTAGAGTGCGAGGAGCAGTCACTCTTCTTTGATATTTCTCAACAATAAAATCATAGGAGAGGGGGTTCCCAGTTCTCTCGTTCCGTCCCTTTTACTCGTCTTTTACAACACGTAGGGATACGTTGGTGGTTATTCTAATTGTTGTTATGCCTCTGTGACCACATGGGGCAGTATTTATTTAATTTATCATATTTGGCGATATTTTGTAATAAAAGGATATTTTGATAATAAATTTGTTACACAAGTTCCTAAATAATACAAACAGATAATGCTGAATGTGACCTTGATAAAACATCTCACCGCAAGTTGAAAGCAGTATTATCAAGTTAGCAGAAAACTAACTTAGAACTAGTCTCACAAACAACAGCAAAATAGTCCACCTAGTAGAATTTCTAGAGAATTCTTAATTTGATCAATAATTAATTCTGTATAATAATGTGTACATAGGGTATTTGTGAAATATTACTAAAATTTTGCTTCTTTACAGAAATTTGATGAACATTTGGCAACACTGCTTTCATGTAAACAAACTTGTGGAGCCAAATAAAACTGGTTTAGTGGTTATTCATATGAATATGTAATAAAATTGGGTTAATAAGCTGTATACAGCTATTTAATATTACCCTAAAAGTTTTCATGATACACCCAAAATATGAAAATTTATTGTGCCAGACAAACAAAATCGCATTGTAGAATCGCTAACTAGGAAATGGTGCTATGGTAAGTTGTAAAATCCTCAATTTTTTTTTTTTTTTTTCAAAAATTTAGTGGATATGTTCTACAGAAATTCTCATGAATGTTGATTAATTAATAGCTGATGGATAACTGTACCATAAAATCACCTTGCAGTCTAGAAACTCACTAAAAAAACCATTCAAAATAAAATTAATATAGATTCGGTAAGCCACTGAGCTACTGCTAAAACTCTTTGAATAATTCCAACAAAATTTAAAAGATGTTGCTGAACTTCTAATATCATGAACCTTAACCGTTAAGTCTTTCATGTGACTTGGATCCTACTCCTTAGGAACCTTTGTAACCAAGCTTTAACCGGAAAGGACACAGCCTTATTGGATAAAAGGATGATTTGAAATCCTTACTCGACGAAACTGATTATGAACAATACCCCTATTATCTGCAGTCTTGTCTAAATAATATTTAATAACCCTCACACTACAAAGAAACCTATTCTCTACTGTAACAGTAACTACTATTTTTGAAGACGGAATTTGAAAGAATTAGCCTATTGTCATTATTTCAATTCATTGACGTTCTACACAGTATTTTCAATGTGCTTACGTAAGCATTCCCTATTTCCAAACCCTTGAAACACACAAAGCAGGAATTATCCAGTTCACCGCGTCAATCACACACAAGGTGGACCGACATTAGAATAAACGAACCTTTAGTCTAATGAACTAAATTTATATAACATCTGTCTCTCCTTTTCTCTCTCTAGGGGGAAGGAATGTGTTTCTTTTGTTATCAGAAGATAAGTTTTTTCATTGTATACCTTATAATCATACATTATAGGATACTTCTTGTGTCAAAGGAAACAAATGGATATTTTCATGACATTTCTTTATAACGTACAGTCCATTAATACTGACTAGTAGTTCTATAGCATTCGACGGCTATTTATCGGGGAATTAGTATGGAATAACATAGTCACTTCAATGAATATAGTCTTTTTACTCATAAAATTACAGTGCTTTACCATTATTTTGAGTAAAATTATATAAAAAAAATTTCAAAAAAAATATTCTATAAACTTCAAAATGAATGGAAAGAAGATTTTAGTTGTTTAGAGTGGAGTATAATAGAAAATAAAGCAAAGTTAAGAAAAGTTTATTCTGTAATCAACAATAAAACAAACAGAAATGTAGGTTATCATAGATAAGTACTGTATGCATGTATATCTGATGGTGACAAATCTCATATAACTACTGTTTGTGTATCTGCTGCCTTGTAATGAAAGGATTATAGCCTTGGAAGCCCTTCTAGACTAAACTGGTCTTCAAAAAAGATCAGATAATCCAGAACTTAATTTGAATCTTGAATGTCTGGTACAGTATTCTAGTGATGACTTATGTCTGAGAACACAGCCACCATTGTTCCCTACTATCAGTATTTCCTTGTCTAACTTCATATTATCAAAAAATAACCAATATCTAAAAATACTTAACTGGAAATTACCTCATTTAGATAAATGGTAACTTCCAATAAATAGATTAACAATCATTTGAGGCTAAAACCTTCAAGCTAATCATATATAGTATATCTTTTAACACTACCAGTCAAAATATTTAAAAGAATTCATTAAGATATTTTTTAAAATAATCTCTAAATTCCTTGCTGACAGGTTCAAAGGTAGGAATCATAGTAATCCAGGGCTAGATTGCTGATGATCTGTCTTTTGGGATAGATGGCTTTAACACCAAACAGGAACTTGAATTACCAGCCTTACTTTGAATTTGATATAATTTATAAATCTTACCTGAAACAAACTACAAGTCTCAAACAATATTTATCTCAAATTTGTTTCAGGACATTTGAAATTAGGTTAACTTTTTCTTATATGAATCTAAAAATAAGATATATTTTTATTGTATTTTGAAACTACGTTAACAGTGTCTTGTATGAATCAATAAAGTAAAATAAGATAGATGTTTATTGTATTTTGGCATTATAGAGCGCAACGCAGCTAATATATACATTATAATGGCACAAGTCTCACCAAACACTGTCAACTGGATATAAAGGGCTTTTAAAAGGGAAAAAAATATATAGCACTGAATTTTATATATAAAAACTAGCAATACTGTACTAACTGTGGAATTCTGCCAACTTGACCAAATGATGCATGGTGCCAGAAAGAATGAGCTACTGCCACTGTGAGAGCAACACTCAGATCACAGCCAGTTGCCTCCAAATGATCTAAATTCAGCAATGTAAAAGGATCCAAAATCCCATCACCACAGGTGATTAAACAAGGTTTCTGAAATCACAAAATATAATAAGTAGAAAAAGTTTATTACATTAAATCATAAAATCTGCATGAACATTAATAAGGCATACAATACCTTCCAATAAGGCATACAATACCTTCCTAAATACAGAATATTTAAAACAATTTTTTCATACAAATCCATCAATCTTAGACATGCTTACATCTACGGTCCTTAATGTTTCCAGACTCAAAGTCTTTGTCTAACAGATAGAAGTACAATACAGTAAAGAAGTCGCCAAGGTAAGGACTAGCTTACATATGTATCAAGAATTTCTACACTTACATAGACTTGATAAAATACTTTCAAGACAGAAGTTGATTAATTTATGTTTTACTTTTTATTAATCTAAACAATAATGAAAAATCACAAGCTTTTAGAAATAACTTCAGATAATGCCAATTGAGTGACTAAGGAAAGGGTCTATAATTACGAAGATACGGAATGTAAAAGTTGAAACATTTTTATCTTAATAGAATAAAATGTACTAGTAAGATTTGAGCACTGAATGTCGGGAAGACACGGCGAAAACAGATAGAAACTTAATATCAGTGGTTCTTTCACAAGTAATTGGTAAAAAATGGGAAGTCCTATTAAATTATTTGCATCTGCTGTACATTCGTGAAATTTTATCATTTTCAAAAAGCACAAACACACACACACACACACTCACACTCACTCTCTCTCTCTCTCTCTCTCTCTCTCTCTCTCTCTCTCTCTCTCTCTCTCTCTCTCTCTCTCTCTCTCTCTCGTTGTATCTGTGTGCCGGGCAGTTATTTTCTAAAACTGGCAAGTGTGTCATTAGTAGACTACTAGAAACATAACACAGTATCTATGAAAGTAAAATAAAATTAAACCACAAAGGATACAGGGTTAGAAATTTAGAATATTACCATATAATGGACAAGAAAAATCAATTTGATTAAGAATGATTCAAGAATCTGTAAACTATATGAAATGGTTTTTATATGTAAAATTTCTAACTTGAGTAAAGTGGGGGAGGGAAGGAGTACTCCTGACACTTCCAAACTGAATATCATATCTTTGATTGGATGTTCATGATGTACAGTACAGTGTATGAAACTAATCCACAAAAAAATAGAATAAAAAATAATAGCTTTAGGTAAGAAGGATATCTGTTAGGTGCTCTGTGATAACTTGTAAGTAATTAACATAATGTAAAATACTTGCCTGGAGAAGTTCAACAATCCGATCATGAATGACTAGCCAATAAGGTTCAGGTAACCATGTCAGCAGCAATCCAACAGTATTTACCCATTCCATGACTTCACCCATAGGAATGTTACAGTACCTGGAAGATAACCTATGTATAAGACAATATATGAACAAATCTATGCAATTATATGCAATAGTGCAGAAATACAGGCAACGTTTTGAAAAATGCTTTG
>NC_090732.1:156900744-156904520 GCF_036898095.1 Palaemon carinicauda
CTATCTGGCCCATGTGTTTATTGAATGGAAAGAAAATGGGAAAATTCAAAAACTTTCTTTCTAGTAAATGTTGATTAAACAGCCTCTAGCAAAGGAACAATATGAACATCAGGAGAGTATAGAAATAAGAAATCTTATCAAAATTCAACTTTTGATGTCATTGCTGAAGCATGAATAGTGGAAAACAATTAAATTAGATAATTTAGAATGTCAGAAAATTTCAACAATCTTACCCTTTTAGCAAAACATCAAGTAGCATATTGGCAACTATATTTGGATTGCACGGTAGGCCCATGAGTTCAACACATGTTACATGTAAAGCATGTGCTCCACTGTTGGCAAACTCATTAAATCTCCATTCCAAGTGAGGAAACACAGGTTTTCCTTGCATTGCTAAAACATATGGTTAAGGAATTGTGTTCATTACCAGAATACTGTTATACAGAAAAATTTACTTCTACAGAAAAATCACAAATCTGAAAAAAAGACAATTTTTAAAGTAATTTGTATTTTTCTTAGATATGCAAACCTGAGTCATTTATATGGATTTACTCTGTTAGTGTTTTTTATAACCAAAATTAAATAGGTCCTGTAAGTCTGCAACATTGTATGGTTGCCCTCTGATCCCATTTGCATTAGGTGGGAGCGACATGGCCTGCGACTCAGTCCTCACTTGCTCTTGTGGGGTCGATGAGGCAGGAAATACACATAAATTATCATCATTATTATTACGTGCTAAGCTACAACCCTAGTGGGAAAAGCAGGATGCTATAAGACCGGGGGCTCTTAAAGGGAAAATAGCCAAGTGAGGAAACAAGAAAAATAAAATACTTTAAGAACAGTAACAACATTAAAATAAAATATTTTAAGAACAGTATCAATATTAAAATAAATATTTCCTATATAAACCATAAAACCTTAACAAAAGCAAGAGGAAGAGAAATAAGATAGAATAGTGTGCCCGAGTGTACCCTCAAGCAAGAGAACTCTAACCCACGACAGTGCAAAACCATGGTACAAAGGCTATGGCACTATCCAAGACTTGAGAACAATGGTTTGATTTTGGTCAAGGAGGAGCAGAGAGAGAGGACGGTGAGGAGAGAGATCTGACGGCAACATGTTCAGTACGCAACACTTTTGTAACACTACGTAACATAACCTTAACTTTAAATTCAACTAAAATGAAATTAGCAACTTTAAATTTAACTTAAATGAAATTAGCTAACTGTATACACACTTAAAAATAAAATGTTAATCTTACATTCCAGTAAACTTAATTCTACATTTTGTTTTCATTTTCATTTTTTACTTTTCTTCTTCTTTTGGCTTGGCTCTTTTTGCCTCGCTTCCACTTGCCCTTTTTGACGGCCTTTTTAAAAGGAACCTATCTAGGGATGTTTGTTTTGTCTCCCCTTCAAAATGTTGCGAAAATGACGCACGCAAGTGTCGTCACAATTGGTTAACTCACGACTACTCGTCAACTTGTCCGGGTGCCTCTTTTCCATTAAATTAGAAAACTCCAACCACTTCACTAACATGTCTTTGATTTCTGCCGTAGTATGGCGGCCCTCGTCTTCCACCCCCTCCTCGCTACTGAGCTCCTGCAACACCTCTGAATGTTGCATCTCCTGGAGCTCTATCAATTCCTGTGTTGTGAGATCTTCCTGATGCTCCTCGACAAGGTTGTTCACGTCTGCCTCGTCTACCTCCAGTCCATCGACTTTCCAAGAGACACGATTTCATCCATCACAACAGGTTCGGGGTCATCAGGGTCTGTCGTATCAAACCCTTCAAAGTCCCTCTCTGCGATGGAAGCTGGCCACAATCTCTTCCACGCTGAATCAAGAGTATGTCTTGTGACACCCTGCCATGCATCGTCAATAATTTTTAAGCTATGGACGATATTGAAATGTTCCTTCAAAAATTCCCGAAGGGTGAGATTGGTGTTGTCTGTGACGTTAAAAATAAGTTGTTGGTCATTGGACTGGAGGAGTGGCGTGGTGTTGGGTGGGAGATAAAGGAGGAAGGGAACCTTAATAACGGGTCCTCGTTTATTTTTGCCACTTTTCCCCTCGAAGCGTAAACGCTATGCGGGGTGAAGATTGCTATGTGGCGTGTCAAGAATACGTCCCCTGATATTATGCAATATCCTTAAAGGAAACATTAAGAATATTTGCGCCAGGAGTTAGAATTCTGGAGACATTAAGTTAAATTCTCTGGGAATATCACTGTAGTCAAATATACCCTAGGAAGCTACTTAAAGGAACCTTCCATCAGGAGGACATAGCCTGAGCCCAAATATATATATATATATATATATATATATATATATATATATATATATATATATATATATATATATATATATATATATATATATATATACATATATGTATATATATATATATATACAGTAGGGTCCCGAATTATGCGAGAATTTGGTCGATTAATGACCTCGTGTAAATGGAAAATCGCGAATTTCGAAACACACAACTAACAGAAATAATTCCATTGTGGCCATGGCAACCAGCAATTTGCCTATTCAAATGTGTTTACTACCCATTTCCAATACTTTCTTTGTACTATACTGTATTTCTTTATAATATCAAATTGTTTTTGTAAATAAATAAAACATTTAATGTACTTTAAAGTTCTAATAACTTGAAAAATGGTTAAAATTACAACCAGGATAGGTGTAAACACCATATATTTCCCGTTATAACACAACCCAAAATACAGACAAATTTTAATGTTTGTCATATCTATTGTATAATACAACTGGTGAATAGCAAAACCATCACTTTATAGACTAGCTTGTTGTATGATTGAAAATCCAGAATTATCAAATAAAGGCGATTTTATATCATGCGTTTCCTAAACACGCTAAAAAGCACAATAGAAAACGACAACCAATGTTTTGTTTACGTTTATCTCTGATCACAACGAAGAAACAGACGCATTTATACATCTGTGTTTTTGAATTGACAGCAATTTTACCAAGTATAGATTATATGTTGAATTTGTTATTACCAATGTTCTAATTATTTTTTATTAGAACTTTCAAATAAATGAAATGAATGCCATTTATGAAATGTTTTTCTTTATGATGCCGCCTGAAACGGAAACCTTCCATTTGTTTACGCTCCATCTTCGATCATAATAAACAAACGAATGTATTAAACACACATGATCTAAGTCATAACTAATGATATTACAAACATTTTGTAAACATTATGTTATTACAAATATTTTACTTACCGTATCCATATAAATTCCTAAATTCGTAGCAAAGCTGGAAATTTTTTTTTCCTTATGCGTTTAATCCACAATAGCAAACTGCCGCTAATGACAGAGTGATAACTTACGATAATTCTAAACTGTTACGAAAGATAATTGTCCTTTCCATATCCAAAATACTTTTCCTAACTTCAGTTATAAGTCAACTTGTACCCACCTCAATTATGGATCCATATGCAAAAAAGGTAAAAGAAGAAAGTACTAGGCCTATTTTTAAAGTCACCGAACAATTAGGTTACCGCTATAATGTTCGATGTGAGAGAGAGAGAGAGAGAGAGAGAGAGAGAGAGAGAGAGAGAGAGAGAGAGAGAGAGAGAGAGAGAGAGAGAGAGAGAGAGAGAGAGAGATGGTTTTAAAAGTACTAAACAATAAATATGATAGGTTATAACACATTGGTGTTTATGTAATATTAACTGTATAGATGGTTTGAATAAGTTAAGAAATGGTGTAAACAATTCTTTGTTATTGTATTCGCGCGG
>NC_090732.1:156907520-156926902 GCF_036898095.1 Palaemon carinicauda
ATTAAAATTTTCTTAATGTATTTTTAACTGAAAATAAATACTGAATATTAACAATAAAAGAAAATGATAATTTACCAAGATAAATCAGTTTATATGTATACAAGAAAATAGATTATTTTCAAGGAAATATTCGTCCTATTTCCGATAAACTTGAGACGTCATCACCCTGAAAAAATGGTCGTAAAGTCGAATAGTCGTATGTCGAGCAATACCTGTATATATATTTTTGGACTCAGGCCATGTCCTCCTGATGGAAGGTTCTTTTAAGTAGCTTCCTAGAGTATATTTGACTACAGTGATATTCCCAGAGAATTTAACTTAAGGTCTCCAGAATTCCAACTCCTGGCGCGAATATCCTTAAAGTTTTCTTTAAGGATATCGCATAATATCAGGGGACGTATTCTTGACACAAAACAGAGCGTTCACGCTTCGAGGGGGGAAGTGGCAAAATAAAAGAGGAGCCGTTATTAAGGTTCCCTTCCTCCGTTACTGTTTGAGTATCTAGATGGCGCCATCATCGCGGCCATCTTTATTCCTTTATCTGTAGGGAACTCGCTCAGTCATTTTCCCGGTAGCTATCTCGATATTTTGGATTTATCATGCAATCTCCAGCCTCTTTGCCTCTGGAAAGTTGAGTACTTGATCTTTGCATTGTATAAATATTAGCTCTTGCCTCACAGTGAAAATTAGGTCATAATTAAAGTAATTTAGTGGCAGAGCTATTGCCTGAACCGGAGGCGTCTTGGGCGCTGTCATTCGTACAAGAGTTATTTAGTTAGCCAAAACGACTTTCCCAGTATAAATAGCATAAATAAAATTAGCTATTTAGTCTTCATTGCTTGGAGTTGATTATATCATGCCGATAGTATTTGTATTAGTTTCGGCAATTTAGGTAACCGAATCTTGCTTACGTTAGGCTTCCTAGCCTAGGCGTTTCAGTTTACTTTCATGGAAGATATAATAAGCATTCCTTGTGTTATTAAATTCAAATGAAGCTATTAGGCAATCTATACATGTAAGATATAACGATTGCATATAAATATTTCCTTTATAGTATACAAGAGGCTTTAGTATACTTTCATACATGTTCCCTGGTTACCCTCGTGTATCATTTTATCAATTCAGGCGGGGATAGATATCTCCTAGAATTATTATATAAAGCAATATTCGTCTTCAGCGGAGAATTAAGGGTAATCCCTCCTTCCCTCTGGGTGTCGCCTTAGGCTACAACCCTAGTTGGTCGTGCCTCGAGTTGTCATTCAGGCAGGACTAGGCTAGGGTTTTTTCTGCCCCTTCCCTTAGCTGCAAATGGCAATCTTTGGGTTTAGGTCAAAGCCCCAGAGTACATAGTCGTGTGCCGGCAGCTGGCCGGCAGGGTGAATAATCATTCCCCTGTCGGATTACGCTGCCGGCATAGGAGGCTAGACCTCTCTAGACCGCACTTGAAGGGGTTATATAATTTACCTCCTTTTCCCTGTGGTCTAGTAGACTAGTCCTGTGCTTGCAGACCCTAGGCTGAAGAATAGACATTCTTCTGCCGCCTAGGGGTGGCAGCTAGATGGCTGCCGGCCCCTTAACTGTATTGGCAGACTCTAGGCTGGAGAATAAATTCTCTCCCGCCGCCTAGGATGGCGCCGATACCGAAAAAGAGTTTCATTAGGGTGTGGTAGGAACAGCAACCTGGCGGCTCCTTTCACACCTTATACAGGACTCTTTCCACCCCCCTCTATGTCCTTTAGTGATGCCCTAGCCATCGCAACCCTTTGGCCGTCATCCTACAATCTCACCGCTTTCCGGCAGTTTGTAGGGCCGGCTAGGGCTTCTGTTTGTAGTGGCCTTGTCGCTCAGTTTTCCCTTATGGACGCAAGGCTCCGGGAGAGCTGTGCCGGCTGGACCAGCTGCTGGCAGAAGATCCCTTTGCTGTAGAGTGTTCTTCAGTCCTGTCTTGGACTGCCATTCACAAACCTGTGTCCGGCAAAGACCGACAATGGTGGTGGATGGGTGGAAGCCTGAACATCTTATATTCTCCTCTTCCTGTTGAAACCTCATTCCGGAGGAAGGAAGTGAGACAGTTCTTACATCATCCTTCACTCCTTGCTTTTTCTCTCTCTATCGGCTAGTGCCGCCAGGTACTAACCTACCGGCGGCTGCCGGCCACTACCCTAGCCGGCAAGGTGCTGGCTGGACTGGTGTGCCGGCAACCAACGGGCTAGTGGCACAACTGACTTGCCGAGTTCTGATTACCGGCCACTACCCTGTCTGCTAAAATGCCGACTGGATTAGTGCGCCAACAGCCGGCGACCGGCAAGCCGCCGGCCACCATGCCACCCTAGGTGCTAGCCTTGCTGGCAACATGCCGGCTAAAACTACAGTATAAGACTATACAGTAGCCAGTATATTTGCAGTATAGACCGTACTGCAACCAGAAAACTATGGTATAAAAGTATACAGTAGTTAAATTTCCAACATACTCTGTGTGTCCAGGTGCAGTCTATTGTTGAGACCATACTATATAAGGAAAGGATTTCTCTTTCCATATACTGATAGATGATCAGTTACTAATGACCCTCATTATTAATCCTTTTGGAAGCTGGTTGTTAAGTTACACTTATCTATCCTTATAGGTTAGAACTCTTCCAATGGACCTCTTGAAGAGGATAACCCTAGGCTTTAATCTTGGGGGAGGTCACAGCAATAGGTTGGGCAGGAAACACACGTACTGTATGTGTCTTTCCTAATTCATTTCTAGCTTACCTACCCTAAGCTATATGCAATAAAATAAAATGAAAAATATTATTAATAATATTTATTAGTTTATCTAGTGAGATGAACTACCTCATACTCATTTTGTTCCCCTCTATTTACAGGAGGACCATCCTAAGTTCCGCAGTGTCTTCAGCAACGTCCGGAGCAAGGACTTCTGCAGTCATGAGGAGTGCAGGACGCACTCCCACTGTTCCATCGCCACAGGACCTCTCAAGTATTGGGACCCCCAGGTATGTAATGTGTTCAAAGCCTTGGTTACCGAGGCCTTTGATGACCCTAAGACAACGGAGTCAAGGGATGCAGCACAGAGCAAGCTGCGTAGATGGATCTGTGGCTTCCAGAAAAATGCCACGGGGCCTTACCTTCCGAATGAGCGAATGAGGGCCTATTTTTTCCCTAAAGCATCTGCGGATGCTGTTATACCACAGCCTCACCCTGAGATCCCTTGTGTCCAGATTTCCGTAGAGACGGACGTCTCGGATGCGATGAAGGACATCTATCTAGACGAGAGGATGTCAGAGGTGTCAGAAGACACAGAAAAGGACCTTCTTGTGGAAGGTCAGGAAGAGGAGTCTACGTTGGCTCCGGAAATGGAAGAGGATGAAGTCGAAACAGTGTCTGTTTCGTCGTTTCCAGCCCTAGAACCAGTGCCCTCTACGTCCTCTGCTCCTCCATCGGACAAAAAAGGGAAGACCCTGTCTACTCTCATGTCTATGATGGAGAGGTTCCAAATGCATAGCGAAGAAAGGGAAGCTGCATTGAGGAAGGAGATACATCAGCTTGCAGCGTCCCCTGGGTCCCATAGGAGACTCAATGTTAAAGATCTTCCCTCGTGCTCTGAGGTAAACCCGTGGAGGCATGCAGAGTACATGCCAATCACGAATGGGAAGATTTTCATCTCAGAAAAGCTGGGAGCTGTCCTTATTGAAGACATCGAATTTTGGCCCAGCTTTGAGTCTTATCCAGACTGCCTCGTCCGTCTAAAGGCGGAACCCTTGTCCAAAGAGGAGACAGAGCCGAAAGAGGTCATAAAGCTTGACCATGCAAAGGCTCAAGCTTTATTGGCTAGCAGTCTGAAAGACAGGGGCTTCACCAACTCTAAGGTGCCAGACCTGAGTAAGAAAAACCCTTCCTTTTTTGCTCCAGCTACAATGGCCTTTCCCTTTGCGGAAAAAGGGTTCAAGGCAGTGGAAGCTGGGAAACCTTGCCTTACACTTGAGGAGTGTAGGCCCTTATCCCTAGCTCTGCCTATAGATCACAAGGACTGGAAGGATATACAGCTTACCTTCTCAGTCGGGAAGCTGGAGGCAGATATTGCTGGACACCAGTTCAGAGAAAACCTTCCTAAGTTGTCTGACTTTCTCCTGCGCAGAGAGCAGGAGGCGAAGAAAAGGCTTGCTGCCTCTCTGTCCCTCAAGACCACCTTGGAGGCAATGGCCAGTGAACATAGATCCCCAGATATGTTTATGGGCGTGACCAAGACACACTTGGCAACCCTGGTCAAGAACTTCTATGGCTTTGTTAGGGCTAGAAGGGCTTGCAGGGAGTTTGTGTTTGCTTCGGCTGCGGTAAAACACGAACCTAGGAAGCTGATATCTTCCAATATCTGGGGAAAGGACCTCTTCCCGAGTGAAGCGGTCAAAGAAATAGTCGACAAGGCTGCCACAGAGAACAGGAACCTTCTCCAAAAGTGGGGTATGTCGGCTAAGAGGAAGTCTTTCCCGGATGAGGGTCCCCAACCGAAAAGGAAGACAAAGAGGCCAAGGTTGCCCTCTTGCCCCGCAAGACAACAAAAACTTCCCATGACCGCCGTGCCCCAGATGGTGGCACAACCCCAACCCACCTACCAGATGGTACCCGAGCAGGTGGCGACTCAGTCACCAGCCTTCACTCCCGCCTATGAGAGGCAGACCACTACCTTTCACCATAAAGGTAGAGGGTCAAGTAGAGGTTCCTCTAGACGTCCCTCAAGAGGAAGAGGGAGTAGGGGAGGACGCGGTCAAGGAGGCAAGCCCTCCGGACACCAGAAGCAATGAGATACTTCCGGTATGAGGAAGACTCCAACTATTCCGGGATCGCTGGACCTTTGATCCCTGGGCCCACAGCCTGATCAAGAACAGACTAGGTTGGAGCTGGAAGACAGCTCCACCATCATTTCCTCAATTCTTCCAACACTTCACCCCCATTCTAGAAGAATATACGCGAGAACTCTTGAGCAAACGGGTGATAAGGAGGGCAAAGTCCATCAAATTCCAAAGAAGGCTGTTTTGTGTTCCCAAGAAGGATTCAGACAAACTCAGAGACATTCTGGACTTGTCGCCACTCAACAAGTTCATAGAAAACGACAAGTTCAGGATGCTGACCCTTCAACACATAAGGATCCTATTGCCAAAAAAGGCATATACAGTCTCCATAGACATGGCAGACGCCTATTGGCACATTCCGATCAATCGCCAACTCTCCTCCTACCTAGGATTCAGGCTACAGAAAAGAAAGTACGCTTTCAGAGCCATGCCCTTCGAACTAAACATAGCCCAAAGGATCTTTGCAAAGCTTGCAGATGCAATCGTTCAACAACTACGCCTAGAAGGTGTCCAGGTGAGGGCCTACCTGGACGATTGGCTGGTGTGGGCAGCATCCGAGACGGAATGCAAGCAAGCCTCCAAGAAAGTGATCCAGTTCCTGGAACATCTGAGATTCGAGATCAACATCAAAAAGTCTCAACTATCTCCAGCTCAAAAGTTTCAATGGCTAGGCATACATTGGAACTTAGTCACATCGCCTCTCCATTCCATTAAAGAAGAGAGATAGCGGGATCTGTCAAGAGACTACTGAAATCCGACAGGATATCAAGACGCCAACCGGAGAGAGTGCTGGGCTCCCTTCAGTTTGCATCAGTGACAGACCCAGTGCTAAAAGCGCAGCTAAAAGATGCATCAGGAGTCTGGAGAAGATAAGCATCAAACGCTCGAAGAGATCTAATAAGACCGATACCGATTCGACTATGATCACTTCTCAAAGCCATGGTCGAAGGTCAAGAACCTTAAGAGGTTGGTGCCTCTGCAACTGCCTCCACCCTCAGTCATCATCCACATGGACGCATCAAAGGAAGGATGGAAAGGTCACTCTCACCAACAGAAAGTCCACGCGACTTGGTCCTCTTTATTCAAGACCTTCCACATCAACATTTTGGAGGCCATGGCAGTCTTCCTCACACTGAAGAAATTGTCCCCTCGCCATTCAGTCCACATAAAACTGATTCCAGACAGCGAGGTGATAATAAGATGTTTGAATCGTCAAGGTTCGAGATCACCTCAACTCAACCAAGTGATGTTGGCCATCTTCCGCTTATTGGAAAAGAAGAGATGGCACTTATCAGCAGTTCACCTTCAAGGTTTCCACAATGTGACGACGGACGCTCTATCCACACTAACGCCGATAGAGTCAGAATGGTCCCTAGATGCAGGATCATTCTCTTTCACCTCACATCAAGTCCCAGAACTGCAGATCGACCTCTTTACGACGAGCGACAAAAAGAAACTACCTCGTTATGTGGCCCCATACGAGGACCCTCTAGCGGAAGCGGTGGACGCCATGTCCCTCGACTGGAACAGATGGACCAGGATTTATCTGTTCCCTCCAACCAACTTGCTACTGAAGGTCCTCAACAAGCTGAGATCTTTTCAAGGAACAGCAGCCCTAGTGGCTCCCAAGTGGCCCAAGAGCAACTGGTTCCATCTAGCACTGGAATTGCAGCCGAGGCTGATTCCTCTGCCGGACCCAGTTCTGACTCGACAAGTAAAGAAGTCGACTGTCTTCGCTTCATTACAGAAAACCCAAGACTTTTATCTCATGATTTTCTCTCCTTAGCAGTAAGGAAAAGGTTTGGGATCTCGAAAGAAAGTATAGACTTCTTAGAGGAACATAAATCTTAATCTACCAGAAGGCAACATGAGTCATCTTGGAAAAAGTGGGTTGCTTTTGTCAAGGCAAGGAAACCAAAAGAAATGTCAACACATTTCTGGTTATCCTTCATTATTCACCTTCATGAACAAGGTTTAGCAGCCAAAACGATAACTACGTGTAAATCTGCCTTGACTAGACCTTTGCTTTACGCTTTCCAAGTAGACTTCTCAAATGAAATCTTTAACAAGATTCCTAAGGCCTGTGCTAGGCTTAGGTTTGCAGCACCTCCAAAGCCCATCTCATGGTCCTTGGATAAGGTTCTACACTTTGCCTCAATGTTGGACAATGAGAACTGCTCTTTGAAAGATTTGACTCAAAAAGTTGTATTCTTGTTTGCTCTAGCCTCGGGGGCTAGAGTTAGTGAGATAGTGGCCCTTTCTCGGGAAGAGGGCCATATTCAGTTCACAAAAGTGGGAGAACTGAGTCTTTTTCCTGACTCAGTGTGTCTCGCCAAGAACGAGCTACCTACCAGGAGGTTGGGTCCCTGGAGAATCTGCCCTCTGAAGGATGATGTCTCGCTGTGTCTAGTTGAGTATCTAAAGGTCTATCTTCATAGAACTTCAGACTTCAGGGGAGGACAGCTATTTAAAGGAGAAACATCGGGTTCAAACTTGTCCCTGAAACAACTAAGGGCGAAGATCACTTACTTCATTCGCAGAGCGGATCCTGACAGTACACCCGCAGGTCACGATCATAGAAAAATATATTTTCATAATAAAATAAATTTTTGAATATACTTACCCGCTGGTTATATAAGAATGGCTAAAGTCTCCTGACACCCGGCAGAAAATTCAAAATCTCGCGCGGCTATCGCAGATATGCTAGGTGTACCCTAGCGCCCTCGCGGTACCACAGGTAGAACTATACCAAACCCTTCAGATCTTCCATGCCCCATGGTCTCTAGGGGGAGGAGGGTGGGTTTTTAACTTATATAACCAGCGGGTAAGTATGTTCAAAAATTTATTTTATTATGAAAATATAATTTTTAAATATAAAACTTACCCGCTGGTTATAAAAGAACGGCTGATTGACACCCTTGGTGGCGGGTCAGAGACAGCTACATAATTGGAAATTCACTGAAAAGTTACATAAACAACTTAAGAGGTTCTCACCTGATAAGGAAGCTGACTGCAATGATTCTCTACCTCATTTTGTCTGCTATCCTTAGGAGATCCAGCGGTCCACCCAGAGGGCTGATGATCTCTAGGAGCTGCCAAACGGTGCAATAACCTATAACATGACAGGACCTCAACTAATACCCCTGTTCCGGGCGCTCTCTAGGAACAAAATGACCACCTGACTAAATCAAAGATTGCGCAAGATTGGCGACCAATCTTCACGTACAATCATAAAAACATATATAAAATTTCCAAGAGAAGAACAAGGGTACTAGGAATTTAGAGAAAATAGTGGTGGATATTTCACCTACTACTGCACTCGTTTCGAATGATCCCAAAACAAAACCGTGCTCATAAAGAGACTGGAAACGGTATAAGTAATGCAAGGCGAATACAGGATTACCCCCCTCAACAGGCTGTATGCATGATGCTTTGCAGAGAATAGTTTGCTTAAAAGTTACAGAAGCTCCCACAGTTCCAACTTCATGAGTCTACTCTTTCGACAGCTTAAGATCTGTCACACAATAGTGTGAAAGAACCTTAGTAATTAAAGTCTATACGAGATGATAGAGCGTTTTAGACATAGATAGCGCAGGCTTCTTGACCGTGACCAAAGAGTCTTGAATAGACTCTTAACTCCTTTGGTCCTGTCCTGATAAAACTTCATTGTTTTAACCAGGCAAAAACCTCTCCTCAGCCCTTCACAAACCAAATTCGAGAGGAGAGTGATCTCGAAAGATTTGTTAATGTCCAAGAATCCAGGTTGCAAGGCGCCTATGGCTTATCCATTCTGAAGTCAATGATCTTGCTAAAAGGGTAAACTTCACTGACTCTCAACTATTGCCAGACTTGCTCAGAAAAGTCTGCAAAGTTAGACCTTAAAAAAGAATCCAAGTGTAAAGGCTCGAATCTGTCACTACCGCGGAATTCCAGAAACAACCTCTAAATTCCAGGCTGGCGAATCTTGCAGACCCTTCTAAGTCATCTCCAATGAACTGAGAAGATCTATAAGGTCTTTATTTGATAGATCCAATCTTCTGCGTCTGAAGACAGCTGCCCGCATACTCCTGTACCCCTTGATGGTCTTAGAGTTACTAAATGAAGAGACTGCTTTAGCTCTACACCACTCCATAAAACCTCCTATTTGGGCTGCAAAACCTTGAGGCAAAGGTCCTTTGTACAAGCGATAGCCTTAGCTGCCTCCTTCGAATAACCCTCCACATTTTAGGGGTTTTCCAAAATACTGGAGGCAGCTAGACCTAAAGCTTGATGGTTAAAAGTAAAGCATCCGGGATACTGACACGGGGAAACGGACTGATGGCATGCTTCCAGCATGCACCCAGCATGGTCCCAGCATAAGTCCAGTATGGTTCCAGCATGCTGCATATGCTCAACATGACGTGAGAGAGAGTCAAGATCCAGACCGCCTCCCGAAACGCGTCCAGATCGGTCGCCAGAAACCGATATTGAAGCTAGGCTTGTTGAAAAGAAGCATCAACAACGTGAACCTCATGCTGTGAGGTTAAGACCTGATCGTGTGTAACAGCAAGTGTTCAACATACTTAAAGCCAAAGCTTGACACGAGGGAGCATTAGCTGCGAGGCCAGAGAGACGCGAAGGAGAGACAACAATCTGTCCATACTGCTGTGAGAAAAAGACTTGATTGTATACGTCTAGCCTGCGACCGTAACGTCGCATGTGCTTGCATTGCCGTAAGGTGTCAGTGTGCTGTATGCGTTCACCTTGTAGTGTGGATACAGCGTTGTGTGCGTCCCGCCTGTTGTAAATCTATAGCGTGCTGCGAGGAGGCGACAGCATCGCGTCCGGTCAGTGGCGCAAAGAAGCAACTGTTAGTCTATCATGACGCGGGAAAAGACCTGACTGACCTTATCCAGCATATGTCCAGGCTGACACATGCATCTAGGTTGCTTAGGATTTCAGATTGACCTGTTGCCGAGAGTTGTCCACGTGTACCATGCGTCCGCATGAGTGGTAGTCGTGTGTCCCGCAGACCGTGAAGATGGGACAACTTGTTGAAAGTATCAACTTTGACTGTCAGCGTCCAACATACGACATCAGACTGGCGTCTGCGTCTGTGACTGCGTAAGGGAGAGACCAGAACTTGCGTCTGCGTCTGTGTGACGCGTCTGCTCTAACGCTTCCTGTAACACGAGCATATCTCTGCGAGGAAGCGTTGCTGAGCATCGGAGAACTATGCTGTCTGATACTAACAGAAAACCATTTCTTTGGTCTATGGTAATCCTTAGACACTTTTAGGAGAAAATCCCCCCCTAAAACGAGATGAAATTGACCTCTTTTAGCTCAGAACAAACCTACACTCGCAGGGCAGTGTGTGCGCCAACTCAAGCGTGAGCGAAGGCTGGGAGAGATCATCAACCGCAGTCCCGTGAGCGACCTGGGAAAATCTTTATGACATTTCCAGCGCGCCTTGTGTGCGACCTGAACGTATCCAATGCTGTGAGATACCGTCAACAGTAGTCGCTAGACCCCAGAAGAAAGTACTAGACACTTCCCCAAACTGGGGAAGGAGAAGAAGCGTGAACAGAAGCAAACTGAGCACCTTTTCTCTCGAAGAACTATGTGTCAAGAAGCGTGAACAGAAGCAAACTGAGCACCTTTTCTCTCGAAGAACTATGTGTCTTACACGATTTAGGTGCTGACACGCCGTCTTCTTTCGAAAAGAAAAACTTCCGGCTAACATCAGTTACTGCAGGATAAGTTATTAGAAAACATACGACTCCTAAAAGGTCTTGGAAGTATTGATTGGTGACTACCAAGTCTAGGTTTTGCGTCCTTCGACGAGGACAAACTCTTTCTTCCTGAAAGTGCGTAAGATTCCAGAGGAAAAGCTAGGATTGTATGCGACTTGTCTGACTGCCGCTTCTCTCATGGAAGAAAAACACGCTCGATTGCTTCCAGTTTAAGCATCACAACACGCCTCCTGCGAGGGTAAATTCTGTTCGAAAGCGTACATGACGAGTAACTTCCTAGTCTAGTAGACAGGGAAAATGTAGAACATCATCCTAGTCAGGAAACTGCGTCCTATTACGCAGCAAAAAGTTACAAGATCCGTGATACCATAGCGATGACGAACTGATCGCTTCATGACATTCCAACTTTGCTCTTCTCAAGAAACTATGTCACATGGTTGTGAAGTCATAGTTCGACAATCGTAGGCGAAGAAAAGAGCTTTACTTTATCATTCCAAAGCGAAAAGGGAACGTCTTGGACTGCATCAACAGGATCGCTCGGCGGAACATACGTTTAACGCACAAGGTCCGCGATGTACCTCAGCCTACCGACCTTCCTTCTCCCAGGGGTTGGAAAGTAAAGAAGAGGTGTAGGGCTAGGAGTAAGACGAACACGACCAAACACCTCCAGTGCACTGCGCTATGTTTACGAGTCACTAAACAAGAGCGTTTTAAAACATAATACATTATATCATAAAAGATCTGCCCGTGGTGGGAGATATACTCTTACACTCTATTCTCATAAAGGCCTTAATGCACTTCCTGCTGTTGCAGCTGCAAGCGCTGCATCAACCTCTACAGTAAGGTTCGTTACTTTTCTGAGAATGATTTAATGTTAATTTATTTATTTATTTATTTTCTTATTCACTTACTGAGCCATCTCTCCCTATAGGAGCCCTTTGGGTTAAAGCATCTTGCTTTCTCAACTAGGGTTGCAGCCTGGCTAGTAATAAAAATAAAATAGAGACACCATCAACGCAACCAGCGAAAACTCTGAAGTCGGAACAAGGAGCAGCAGGGACAAAATAAAAGGGTAACTCTTCAGAAAAAACTCTCATGAGTTTCTGAAAGTTACTCCCTTCCTCCTACAATACTCTATCCCAGGAAGAGAAGTATTGATTCCTAGGAATTCACTCCTTAGGATTCTGAATTCAGACCTCAATGCTTAGAGGTTTTAATTCTAGTTCTCCCAACCAAGAATTAGCCCAGCAGGCCTTAGTCCGAGGATATAATATCTTTCTAGTTAAGATTTATTTCTTAATATAGCGCCTGGAGCAACAATGACTCAACGCTAGACGGTTATGGTAAGGTAGACATCAAAGTCTATTGTCATAGGTAGTGAAGCGTCCACACTGACGCTGAAGCGTCCACACTGACGCTGAAGCGTCCACATTGACACTGATGCTCCGCTCCATTGACGTTCCGCTTCCGTTGACGCACCGTTCCGCTGACGCTTCGCTGGCTCTGCTGTCTGTCATGTTGCTTGGTAGCATGCTCTACTGCCTGGTGAACGTCGGCGCCCATGAATAGACTGATACTAGGCGCTATGAGCGGTCGGTTGGTGTTGAGCAGGTAATCGAAGTTATGCATCCACCTTCTTCCACCGTTGAACATTGCGGCTGGTAGGCCGCCTGTGCGACAACGAGTTATCACCAGAAAAGACACGTAGCCTGTGCGACAATGAGTCATCACCGGAAAAGACACGTAACCTGTGCGACCGCGTCAAAACCGGAATCGTGATACCCAACCGCATTGCCAACAGCAGGCTGATAAGACTACATAAATGAAGATAGTTGCTGTTTCATGTCTAACAGAAAAGATCAAGGATCAACTTTAGGCGAAATGTATGCAGCATTATCTTCGTCGATCCCACAGCGCTTCCCACTGTCGGGAGACGACACATATCTAGTGGACGCGGCAGCACTACGTCCGTGCCGCACGAAACGTAACACATGCAGAATGAGTCTAATTTTGTTTTCAGCTTAGCGCCTGAAGCGCATGTTTAATGTTAGAAAACACTAATACCTCACCTTATCTATAGCGAGGGTGAGCGTTCTGGGGATCAACAGAAAACGCTCGAGAGGACTTCTGTTCAGGTCTTAAAAGACTGTAACGCCTGGCTACCCTCTCGATTCCTTTCGCCATTCGACTTAACTTCTCCCCTGGGTCCGGGAGCTTGACAGAGGTCTAAGGCTAGGATAACGACAGGTCTGAATAGAAGCACTCTCCACTGAATAAAATTCACTGCGTAATTTAGCACTAAAAAATTAGCATTTTACTCTTTGGTAAAAAGATATTTTCACAATTATTTGAAAACCAAAGTATACAGTGAGCCCTCGTTTATCGCGGTAGATAGGTTCCAGACCCGACCGCGATAGGTGAAAATCCGCGAAGTAGTGACACCATATTTACGTATTTATTTAACATGTATATTCAGACTTTTAAAACCTTCCCTTGTACGTAGTACTGTTAACAAACTACCCTTTAATGTACAGAACACTTAATGCATGTACTACAGTACCCTAAACTAAAACAGGCACAAACATTAAAGGCGATTTTATATCATGCGTTTCCTAAACACGCCAAAAAGCACGATAAAAAATGGCAACCAATGTTTTGTTTACGTTTATCTCTGATCATAATGAAGAAACAAACGCATTTAGTGTACACATCTGTGTACAGTATAGGTTAGTTTTTGCATCGATTATATTGATTATACAGTATGTTGATTTTGTTATTACCAATGTTTTACTTAATTTTTCTTAGGACTTCAAAATGAAATGTTTTTCTTTATGGGTGGCGTCATAAAGTACGCTTCATCTTCGATCGTAATAAACAAACGAAGGCATTTAACGAGCATGATGAAAGTGATTGATAAATAATGATATTACAGTAAAAGCTTTTAGAAAATATGTTATTACAAATATTATTTACCGTATCTATATAAAATCATACATACGTAGCAAAGCAGGAAAACAATTTACGAGAGAGAGAGAGAGAGAGAGAGAGAGAGAGAGAGAGAGAGAGAGTTGTTTTACGTATGTAATTGTAAATTTTAAACAAAAAAATAGCCCCATTTCATATAAAATAGGTTATTACAAATATTTTACTTTATCATATTACAGTAGTCTGTATAATACTGTAAAGTTCAGTACAGTATGTTGTTGTTAGTCGTGGCGATGAAATTCTCACGAAACAAAAACACAGCATTCGATTACAACAGCTGATTCATTCTCTCTCTCTCTCTCTCTCTCTCTCTCTCTCTCTCTCTCTCTCTCTTCGTGTTATACAATACTTACATATAGATAAAGAAACTAAAATTAGTTTTCTTAGTGTCAATTAAATACGAAACGAAAAAATTATGCCGAGTTTACATCCATTTCAATCGTTGCTAAAGATACGGCATCCGATTTCATCAGCAAACCACTATTTTTTGGGAAACATCATTTTATTCTAGAAAATTGCTACTCTTTACATAGTTAATTGCACATTAACCCTGGATAGGTACGGTCCTCGGACACCCCTTTAAGGGTATACTCGGACGCGAACGACCCCGACGCCAAAAAAAATTCTTGAAAAATCAGTTTTTGCAGTAACCTCCTTTTTTCTTTTGCCAAAAAAAACTTCAATGAATGCTTAAAACAACTGTATAGATAAATACTACTCATCTGCAGAAAAACTATTTATTATAAATATTTTAAAAAATTAAGTAGAAAAAAAAAAAGACCTGACATAAAAATTCATAAAAAAAAAGTTTATACATATATACACAAATCCTTTTAGGAATTGATTCTTGAATGTTTAGGACACATCTTGATGTATTTTGGATGAAGTCAGACCCATGGAGGTGAAGATCTGAAATGAGAAAAAAAGGGTAACTTTTTTTGGCCAAAAAAATTTGTCCAAATTTCATGAATTTTTTTGGGTACCCAAATGAAATAGGAAGTGGCTAATTTTTTTAGGGAAAAAACATATGTTATCCTAAAATAGATTTATGTAAAAAAATCTTCATTATTTTGTAAATTATATTTATATCAGGGGCCATATCTAAAGGTAATTTTTTGAGTACTTAGAAATTCCGTAAAAAAATACATATATTTAATATATAATATGATATTTATGCAGGTAAAAATATACCAAAATATCACAAATTCTATAGGGAACAAGAATATATATAGATAGGGCAGCTTACGCTTCGGATATGTCCACAAAATGGCCGCCAACCACACTGACTCAGACTCCCTAATCTGCCACTTGAAATGTAGGAAGGGTATGTCAATTTCAAGGTGTTATTTACTAATCTAATTATTATTGGATATGCATAAAAATTGTATGGTGGGGTTGCTGGATAATTGTCGATTATTTTACGACTATAAAATTAAAATTCTGACCCAAAAAATTTTTTTGAAGGGAAATAAAATCGAAAAAAAAAATGTAAAACAATATTTTAGCTAAAAAAATTGATGATATTCAATCAAAAAAAAAGTAAACAAAATTTTCCGACAAAATAAACATCTAGAGGAATCATTACTCTGTGATAGTTCCTTAGTACGTAGTAATTTTGAAAGAATTGGGAAAAACGAAAAAATGGCAATCACCGGAAAATCGAACACATACCTATATATACGCCATATCTGGCTAAAAAAAAGATAGGCATGGGTAGCCAGATCATCTAGAAACACTTTCCAACACTATAAAAATATAAGTTTTGCGACACTACTTGCCAATTCCTTACGGTAACATGACTAAGCAAAAAAATGCAAAACAAATAAGAAGGGGGTACTCGAGGAAAAATGGCTAACATTCTAATATACGGCATTTCAGAAATAAAAAAAATTCAGCCCGTGCTAGGCAAACCATCAAGGCACATTTTCCGACAAATAAACATCTAAATGAATAATTACTCTGTGATAGTTCCTTAGTACGTAGTAATTTTGAAAGAAATGGGAAAAAACGAAAAAATGGCAATCACAGGAAAATCGAACACATACCTATATATACGCCATATCTGGCTAAAAAAAGAAGATAGGCATGGGTAGCCAGATCATCTAGAAACACTTTCCAACACTATAAAATTATAAGTTTTGCGACACTACTTGCCAATTCCTTACGGTAACATGACTAAGCAAAAAAATGCAAAACAAATAAAAAGGGGCACTCGTGGAAAATGGCCATTCTAATATACGGCATTTCAGAAAAAAAAAATTTCAGCCACGTGCTAGGCAAACCATCAAGGCATATTTTCCGACAAATAAACATATAAATGAAATATTACTCTGTGATAGTTCCTTAGTACGAAGTAATTTTGAAAGAAATGGGAAAAAACGAAAAAATGGCAATCACAGGAAAATCGAACACATACTTATATATACGCCATATCTGGCTAAAAAAAAAAATAGGCATGGGTAGCCAGATCATCTAGAAACACTTTCCAACACTATAAAAATATAAGTTTTGCGACACTACTTGCCAATTCCTTACGGTAACATGACTAAGCAAAAAAATGCAAAACAAATAATAAGGGGCACTCGCGGAAAAATGCCCAACATTCTAATATACGGCATCTCAGATAAAAAAAAAGACATGCACGTGTTAGCCCAACCATCAAGGCACACTTTCTAACACCTAAACATGAAAAAAAATCAATAATATACGGCAAATTCCTTACTACGTAGTAAATTTTTACAAATATTGAAAAAAAACAGAAATTGGCAACCGCAGTTAAATAACCCTATATACCAATAACTACGTCGTATCTGACAAAAACAAAATCACGCATGGGTAGCCAGATCATCTAGACACACTTTCCAACACTAAAAAAGCAAAAGTTTTACGACACTATTTCGCAATATCTTACGGAAAAATGACTTGGCAAAAAAATGAAAAAAAAATGAAAAAGGGACACTCGCGGTAAAATGCCCGACATTCTAATATACGACATCTCAGATAAAAAAAAAGACATGCACGTGTTAGCCCCAAACCATCAAGGCACACTTTCTAACACATAAACATGAAAAAAAAATGAATAATATACGGCAATTCCTTACTTCGTAGTAATTTTTACAAATATGAAAAAAAAACAGAAAATTGGTAACCGCAGTTAAATACCCAATATACCAATAACTACGTCGTATCTGACAAAACAAAGTCATGCATGGGTAGCCAGATCATCTAGACACACTTTCCAACCACTAAACAAGCAAAAGTTTTACGACACTATTTGGCAATATCTTACGGAAAAATGACTTGGCAAAAAAATGAAAAAAAATGAAAAAGGGGCACTCGCGGTAAAATGGTCCTCGTGGTGATGAACGACATTTTAACTAAAAAAAAAAACATGCACATGGTAGCCAAACAATCCAACAAGACTTTCCACAACTGATAACCTATACACGTTGCACCATTCTACGACAATTTCATAATACGTAATAACTTTGATAATTATGCAAACTACCCTAGAAGGGTAAACTCGGACGCGAACGACCCCGACGCGTCTCAGAAATCGGGGAAGGAGTACAGCTACAGCAATGCACATCTGGACACTACTAGAGCGTGTAGGGGAGACACCTCCTGCAGGTCGATCACCCACAAATTCAGTCACGGGGGTGAGTCACGTGAGAAAAACCTGTTTTTTTTTGACGCTCGGGGTCGCAAAACGACCCACCCGTACCTATCCAGGGTTAAGAAAGCGTGTACTTTTGTTTTTAAATTTCGGGTGTGTTTTAAAAATCGAGTATTGTTGACTTCTTTTTGTTTTACCAGTTCTTTTGGGTGTAATCAGATCAGCTGACGTCTAGCTGCCGCTCTTGAGAGCGTACGAATACACTAACAAAGTATCATTTATACCATTTCTCAACTTATTCAAACCGTCTATACAGTTGATATTACATAAGCACCAATGTGTTATAACCTATCAAATTTTTTTGTTTATTATATTTAAAACAACACACACACTCTCTCTCTCTTATTACATTTAAAACAAAACACTCTCTCTCTCTCTCTCCTCTCTCTCCTCTCTCTCTCTCTTCTCTTCTCCTCTCTCTCTCTCTCTCTCTCTCGTGTTATACAATACTTACATATAGATGAAGAAACTAAAATTAGTTTTCTTAGTGTCAATTAAATATCGAAACGAAAAAAATTATGCAGAGTCTACATCCATTAAATAGTAGCTAAACAATAAGGCATCCCGATTCATCAGCAAACCACTATTTTTTTGGGAAACATTATTTTATTCTAGACTTATTCAAACCGTCTATACAGTTGATATTACATAAGCACCAATGTGTTATAACCTATCAAAATTTTTTTGTTTATTACATTTAAAAACACAACACACGCACTCTCTCTCTTATTACATTTAAAACAAAACTCTCTCTCTCTCTCTCTCCTCTCCTCTCCCTCTCTCTCTCTCTCTCTCTCTCTCTCTCTCTCTCTCTCTCTCTCTCTCTCTCTCTCTCTCTCTCATGTTATACAATACTTACATATAGATGAGAAAACTAAAATTAGTTTTCTTAGTGTCAATTAAATACGAAACGAAAAAATTATGCCGAGTCTACATCATTTCAATAGTAGCTAAAAATACGGGCATCGATTTCTCAGCAAACCACTATTTTTTGGGAAACATTATTTTATTCTAGACTTATTCAAACTGTCCTATACAGTTGATATTACATAAGCACCAATGTGTTATACCTATCAAATTTTTTTGTTTATTACATTTAAAAACAACACACACACACACACACACACACACTCTCTCTCTCTCTCTCTCCTCTCTCACTCTCTCCTCTCTCTCCTCTCTCTCTCTCTCTCTGTGGGTTACTTTTTACTACCTCCCATTCCTTACCTCTCTCTATCTCTCTAAACAAATGATATCTTTGTTGCTCCTCAGAGTTTCATTTATATTGAAAATCAATCATGATTCAATTTTCCTTACTTTCTCCAATCTCGCACCATCGGTCACATCGCAGTATTTTCAAAATTTCCGGAAAATCTGCGATATATGTATATACATGCGTTATGAAAAAAATCCGCGAAGTGGTGAATCCGCGATGGTCGAACTGCGAAAGTAGCGAGGGATCACTGTACGCTCTCGTCAAATGAAATTTAACTCCGTAGAGAGACTTGAAATTCTGCAATGTTTGAATGGGAAAGCAAACGTCACTGAATCCCATATAACTGCAACAAAATATTAAATATTACCTTTCTTAGGTAGTAGGATGGCCTGGGCACCAGCCGCCCGTTGAGATACTACCGCTAGAGAGTTATGGGGTCCTTTGACTGGCCAGAAGTACTACATAGGACCCTTCTCTCTGGTTACGGTTCTTTCCCTTTGCCTACACAGACACCGAATAGTGTGGCCTATCCTTTACAGATTCTGTCCTCATACACCTGACACACTGTGATTACTAGACAATTCTCTTCACCCAAGGGTTAACTACTGCACTGTAATTGTTCAGTGGCTACTTTCCTCTTGGTAAGGGTAGAAGAGACTCTTTAGCTATGGGTAAGCAGCTCTTCTAGGAGAAGGACACTCAAAATCAAACCATTGTTCTCTATTCCTGGGTAGTGCCATAGCCTCTGTACCATGGTCTTACACTGCCTTGGGTTAGAGTTCTCTTGCTTGAGGGTACACTTGGGCACACTTTTCTATCTAGTTTCTCTTCCTCTTGTTCTGTTAAAAGTTTTTATATTTTAAATAGGAAATATTTATTTTAATATTGTTACTATTCCTAAAATGTTCTATTTTCCTTATCTCCTT
>NC_090732.1:156927402-156967402 GCF_036898095.1 Palaemon carinicauda
ATAAGAATAATTTAGATATTTGAAATAAGAGTGTCTGAGGAGATATAGAAGGAATTCATGATAAATATAGAGGAATATCAAAGGATACAGTTAGTTTGCATTAAAGGGTTTGTTATCGTTTATCGGCAGTGAATAGCCTAAACTTCGGTAACGAGTCGTCAATATTTTGTCATATTTTAAACAGTATACATTTGATTTGCAAACATTGGTTTTGTAGAGTAGACGGTAAAATAAAATCTAGAGAGAGAGAGAGAGAGAGAGAGAGAGAGAGAGAGAGAGATATTTCTGCCATCAAATCTCTCTCTCTCTCTCTCTCTAGATTTTATTTTACCGTCTACTCTACAAAACCAATGTTTGCAAATCAAATGTATACTGTTTAAAATATGACAAAATATTGACGACTCGTTACCGAAGTTTAGGCTATTCACTGCCTCGTTACCGAAGTTTAGGCTATTCACTGCCGATAAACGAACCCAGTCTACTAGTGAAAACCTTGAACGCCCAGAGGGAAAAATAAGGCTTTTAAATATACTGTACTAAACAAAAATAATGCTTTAATATACCATCATTAACACTACCATTACAATTATCGTAAGGTTGGAGAAAGATAAAGATTGCCGAGAACGTAACCACATTTCTGTTTACATTTTGTCAGCTGGACTCGCACAGTTAACAGTTGATTTCATTGTTGATGTGGAATTTTATCCTTAAATAGGCTATTCATTATGAAATTATGTTAATGAAATGTAATGTTGATATTGTTTTGTAACATTTATTATAAATCACCGTATTTAGGGCTACCAATATACTTAGAAAGACAATAGATTTGATACATTTTGTAGTGCTTGACTCGCGAACTTTGAACAGCCTCGCAGATACAGAAAATTTATTTTTGAAAAATAGCGATCGCGGAAAAGGGGAATCGTGTAATTCGAACACGCTTAATTCGGGACCCTACTGTATATACATATATATATATATATATATATACATATATGTATATATATATATATATATATATGTGCATGTATGTGTATATATACACACATATGTATATATATATATATATATATATCTAAGACGTGTTTGAAAAATTGGTGTATATTTGTAGATATTACAAAATACGTTTAGAGCTTTCGTCCATCATCTGTGGACTTGGTCACATTTTAGTGACCAAGTCCACAGATGATGGACGAAAGCTCTAAACGTATTTTGTAATATCTACAAATATACACCAATTTTTCAAACACGTCTTACATCATTGTGGAACCTTTTCAAGATAACAAGGAAGTACGACATTGTACTTGTTTGCACCATATATATATATATATATATACATATATATATATATATATATACATATATATATATATATATATACATATATATACATATATATATATATATATATATACACACAAATATATATATATACATATATATATATATATATATATATGTATATACATATATATAATATATGTATATAAATATATATATATATATATATATAAATATATGTGTATGTGTATGTGTGTATATATATATATATATATATTATATTATATGTATATATAAATATATATATATATATATATATAAATATATATATATATATATATATATGCACATATGTATATACAGGTAGTCACCGACTTACGACCGAGATAGGGACCGAGAGATGAGCCGTAAGTCGAGTTCGCCGTAAGTCGAGTTCGCCGTATGTCGAACTAGAAAAGTGAAGTTTCCATAGATTTATTTTGATACGTTATGATTCGGCAATCATCTGGATCATATTTTGTCAATATTTTCTAACTGTCTATCATTATTCCATTTTCTTGTTTCATAGGATATCATATGCTCTATAAATGCTTTTTTTGTATTCTATTTATCAATTTTGGAAGCATTTTACAATCGAGTACAGAGAATTTTGTTTACCTTTGGTTATGATCAGCTGATCTGAAAGTGCCGCTACCTACCATTCAAAATATGGCGTACATACGTATGGCATATTTTTTTTATCATTTCTTAACTTAGAAATATCTTCTTGATGAATATTACATCAACGCCAATATTTTACAGGAAATCAGTTTCCATACAGTTCGTCTAATCATTAGGTATAATGCGAAATCGTTGTAGCTCTTTCTGTGTGTGTGTGTGTGTGCTCGCTCTCGCAATCGCATACAGATGATACGAGTAGTTCATTTTTAAAGCTTCATACAGTATTCTAGTTCAATATTAAGCCTTTATATTTCATTAGACATTACTGTGTTTAATTGTGGTTTATTAAAGCACGTTTATATTTCTTATTTCAATTTCTTGAGCATATCAATAATCAACAAATACTTTTGATATACTTTCGGTTGGCATCAGCTGATCTCAAGGTCACGCTGCCGTATTACTATTATGAGCATATATATATATAATGTGAATAACACTGATTTATAAAATTTTCTTGACATTCGAAATTTCTTCATAATGCATATTACATTAGCGCCAATATGTTATGGGGTATCACATTTTCCATACAGTTCACATTTTCCATACAGTTCGTTTATAGACCTTATTATAAGTTATAAAAGGAATACTCTCTCTCTCTCTCTCTCTCTCTCTCTCTCTCTCTCTCTCTCTCTCTCTCTCTCTCTCTCTCTCTGTGTGTTTTGTTTTTAATTCAGTTGTATCTTCATATTTTTTCGAAAATTATTAAAAAATTCTATATATCATTATTCGATGTTTCTATTATGGGAATAGTAACGCATCGGAAGGAAATGACATGATTTACCTCTCGCCTTCCTCCAGAAATATGAGGTCATCAGACTTTTTTTCTTAAATTTACGGTAAGTTGTACTAATATGATATTTTCATTATAAAATAAATTTTTGAATATACTTACCCGGTGAATATATAAATAGCTGACGTCTCCGACGGCCCGACAGATTCCAAAAAACTCGCGAGCGATCGCCATGAAGGTTGCGGGTGTGCCCACCAGCGCCGACTATCGGCCAGATACCGCATATACTTCTCAACCACTCCAGTTCTTCTCAGTCCGCAGGGTCTCTATCGGGGAGGAAGGGAGGGCCTTTAATATTATATATTCACCGGGTAAGTATATTCAAAAATTTATTTTATAATGAAAATATCATTTTTAAATATTAAACTTAGCCGGTGAATATATAAATAGCTGATTCACACCCATGGTGGTGGGTAGAGACCAGTATTATAACAATAAAGGCGTATATGCTCAAGAGTTTTTGACAAATATTTCATAAAAAACCAACTTAAGTATAGGTACCTGGTAAGGAAGCTGACTCTGATGATTACTCTGCCTCATTAGTCCGCTTTCCTCACGAAGCCCAGCCATCCTCTCAGGATGCTGAAAGACTCACAGGAGCTGTTATATCCAGGGCGAACACCCCCTATAACAGGACCTCATCAATACCCTTAATCTGGGCGCTCTCAAGAAACAACATTTTGACCACCCGCCAAATCAAAAAGATTGTGAAAGACTTCTTAGTCTCCCGTACAACCCAAAACAAGATTAAAAATTTCAAGAGTAGATTAAAAGGATATTGGAATTAAGGGAATGTAGTGGTAGAGCCTTCACCCACTACTGCACTCGCTGCTACGAATGGTCCCAGTGTGTAGCAGTCCTCATAAAGAGTCTGGACATCTTTCAAGTAATATGAAGCGAATACCGACTTGCCTCTCCAAAAGGTCGCGTCCATAGTACTTTTAATGGATCTATTTTGCTTAAACGCTACTGAAGTTGCTATCGCTCTAACTTCATGAGCCTTGACTTTAACTAAAATACGATCCTTCTCACTTAAATGAGTGTGTGCCTCCCGAATCAAAGGTCTAATAAAATAAGACCACGCATTCTTAGACATGGGCAAAGAGGGCTTTTTAAACAGAGCACCTTAAAGCCTCTGAACAACCTGCGTAAGGGAGAGACCAGAACTTACGTCTGCGTCTGCGTCTGCTCTAACGCTTCCCGTAACATGAGCATATCTCTGCGAGGAAGCGTTGCTGAGCATCGGGGAACTATGCAGTCTGATACTAACAGAAAACCATTTCTTTGGTCTATGGTAATCCTTAAGACTCTTTTAGGAGAAAATTCCCCCCTCCCTAAAAAGAGATGAAATTTACCTCTTTTAGCTCAGAACAAACCTACACTCGCAGGGCAGCGTGTGCGCCACCTCAAGCGTGAGCGAAGGCTGGGAGAGATCATCAAGCGCAGTCCCGTGAGCGACCTGGAAGAATCTTTGACATTTTCAGCGCGCCTTGTGTGTGACCTGAACATATCCAATGCTGTGAGATACCGTTAACAGTAGTCGCTAGACCCCAGAAGAAAGTACTAGACATTTCCCCAAACTGGGGAAGGAGAAGAAGCGTGAACAGAAGCAAACTGAGCACCTTTTCTCTCGAAGAACTATGTGTCTTACACGATTTAGGTGACACGCCGTCTTCTTTCGAAAAGAAAAACTTTCGGCTAACATCAGTTACTGCAGGATAAGTTATTAGAAAACATACGACTCCTGAAAGGTCTTGGAAGTATTGATTGGTGACTACCAAGTCTAGGTTTTGCGTCCTTCGACGAGGACAAACTCTTTCTCCCCTGAAAGTGCGTAAGATTCCAGAGGAAGAGCTAGGATTGTATGTGACTTGTCTGACTGTCTAGTAGACAGGGAAAACGTAGAACGTCATCCTAGTCAAGAAACTGCGTCCTATTACGCAGCAAAAAGTTACAAGATCCGTGATACCATAGCGATGACGAACTGATCGCTTCATGACATTCCAACTTTGCTCTTCTCAAGAAACTATGTCACATGGTTGTGAAGTCATAGTTCGACAATCGTAGGCGAAGAAAAGAGCTTTACTTTATCATTCCAAAGCGAAGAGGGAACGTCTTGAACTGCATCAACAGGATCGCTCGGCGGAACATACGTTTAACGCACAAGGTCCGCGATGTACCTCAGCATACAAACCTTCCTTCTCCCAGGGGTTGGAAAGTAAGGAAGAGGTGTAGGGCTAGGAGTAAGACGAACACGACCAAACACCTCCTCCAGTGCACTGCGCTATGTTTACGAGTCACTAAACAAGAGCGTTTTAAAACATAATACATTATATCATAACAGATCTGCCCATGGTGGGAGATATACTCTTACACTCTATTCTCATAAAGGCCTTAATGCACTTCCTGCTGTTGCAGCTGCAGGCGATGCATCAACCTCTACAGTAAGGTTCGTTACTTTTCTGAGAATGATTTAATGTTAATTTATTCATTTTCTTATTTACTTACTGAGCCATCTCTCCCTATAGGAGCCCTTTGGGTTAAAGCATCTTGCTTTCTCAACTAGGGTTGCAGCCTGGCTAGTAATAAAAATAAAATAAATAGAGACACCATCAACGCAACCAGCGAAAACTCTGAAGTCGGAACGAGGAGCAGCAGGTACAAAATAAAAGGGAAACGCTTCAGAAAAAACTCTCATGAGTTTCTGAAAGTTACTCCCTTCCTCCTACAATACTCTATCCCAGGAAGAGAAGTATTGGTTCCTAGGAATTCACTCCTTAGGATTCTGAAGCCAGACCTCAATGCTTAGAGGTTTTAATTCTAGTTCTCGCAACCAAGAATTAGCCCAGCAGGCCTTAGTCCGATAATATAATATCTTTCTAGTTAAGATTTATTTCTTAATATAGCGCCTGGAGCAACAATGACTCAACGCTAGACGGTTATGGTAAGGTAGACATCAAAATCTATTGTCATAGGTAGTGAAGCGTCCACAATGACGCTGAAGCGTCCACACTGACGCTGAAGCGTCCACATTGACACTGATGCTCCGCTCCGTTGACGTTCCGCTTCCATTGACGCACCGTTCCGCTGACTCTTCGCTGGCTCTGCTGTCTGTCATGTTGCTTGGTAGCATGCTCTGCTGCCTGGCGAACATCAGCGCCCCTGAATAGACTGATACTAGGCGCTATGAGCAGTCGGTTGGTGTTGAGCAGGTAATCGAAGTTATGCATCCACCTTCTTCCACCGTTGAACATTGCAGCTGGTAGGCCGCCTGTGCGACAACGAGTCATCACCAGAAAAGACACGTAGCCTGTGCGACAACGAGTCATCACCGGAAAAGACACGTAGCCCGTGCGACAACGAGTCATCACCGGAAAAGACACGTAGCCTGTGCGACCGCGTCAAAACCGGAATCGTGATACCCAACCACATTGCCAACGGCAGGCTGATAAGACTGTATAAATGAAGATAGTTGCTGTTTCATGTCTAACAGAAAAGATCAAGGATCAACCTTAGGCGAAATGTATGCAGCATTATCTTCGTCGATCCCACAGCGTTTCCCACTGTCGGGAGACGACACCCATCTGGTGGACGCGGCGGCACTACGTCTGCGCCGCATGAAACGTAACACACGCAGAATGAGTCTAATTTTGTTTTCAGCTTAGCGCCTGAAGCGCACGTTTAATGTTAGAAAACACTAATACCTCACCTTATCTATAGCGAGGGTGAGCGTTCTGGGGATCGACAGAAAATGCTCGAGAGGACTTCTGTTCAGGTCTTAAAAGACTGTAACACCTGGCTACCCTCTCGATTCCTTTCGCCATTCGACTTCTCCCCTCGGTCTGGGAGCTTGACAGAGGTCTAAGGCTAGGATAACGACAGGTCCGAATAGAAGCACTCTCCACTGAATAAAATTCACTGCGTAATTTAGCACTAAAAAATTTGCATTTTACTCTTTGGTAAAAAGATAATTTCGCAATTATTTGAAAACCAAAGTAAATGCTCTCTCAAACGAAATTAACTCCATAGAGAGACTTACAATTCTGTCAAAGGTTTGAATGGGAATGCAAAGGTCACTGAATCCCATATAACTGCAACAAAATATTAAATATTACCTTAATATATATAATATTTATAAATCAAAATAAACCCTTAAATTAGGGGTTCCAATAAAAGTCGAATTATTATCCGTACCCATTGGAACATCTATAATTAATATACAAACAATTTTAGTATTCCAAAAACTACCAAGTAAACAACGATACACAGAATCGTGTGCTACATCGATTGTAAAGAATACTGCGTCGTATAAATATTAACTGAACTGTAACTTCCTTTAATCTTTGACTAAAGAAAAATACTGAAAGGACCAATTAATTGCAAAATAAAATGTTCCTTTTATATAGTACAACTTAAAAACTTGAGTTTTAAGAAGAATGTACTATTCATAAAAATCGCTACAAAGAGATATATAATATTGTAACGATACCAACAACTGCGTAACAAAAATAAACTGAATGCTAGTTAATCTTTGAAAACAGATCGAAGATTATCTAAAGAAAACCTATTAAAAGGATAAAATTTTTGTAAAATAACAATCCTTTAAATTAATTTATAACTTAATACTTCAAAAGAAATTATTCACTTATCATTCTTTGTAAAAAAGCGAGTCAGACTTTTAGCCTACGTCATAAGGCTGTGACGTGATCAATGGACGAGATGTTTACATCCCGCCCTTATGCTTTCGTGAGGTTTAAAATAGGTTGAAAAACCTTCTAATCCTACCTTTTAAGTTATGAATACGTGATCATAGATCAAATAAAACAAATAAGCGAAAGCCCAAATTAAAAAAACGTTAGTATATCACCAGATAACGTCCAAACAGAGTAAGAAAACGAGAAAGAATTTCCCATAGTACAGCCAGCAATGGCGGCAGGAGAAGATCTGAAGGGTTTGGTATAGTTCTACCTGTGGTACCGCAAGGGCGCTAGGGTACACCTGGCATATCTGCGATAGCCGCGCGAGATTTTGAATTTTCTGCCGGGCATCAAGAGACTTTAGCCATTCTTATATAACCAGCGGGTAAGTTTTATATTTAAAAATTGCTTCGTCATTGAATTTTTTCCAACTCATGGATTTCAAGCGTCTTCGCTCATATACTAGATGGAAGTCATCCAGAGTGTTTTTCAAACACTACGCAAAGCAAGTGCAAGAATTAAAAACATACGTGGTGGCAGCAGGTAATGTACTAAAACCTGTCGCTTAATGCTGCGAGGAACAGTGAATTAATTGGGACTATATTGTATAGGGTGTACATGTTGACACCTTACAGTGCAACATGGTGAGTGAAGTGTCACCAGGGTGACATTATGGACTGTTCCAGTGACTAAAGGTGAAGAAACATAGACTTAACACTAGTGCCGTGTGTTTTTACACAGTGTAAAAGACAGTATTTCACAGAAATGTATTAGAAAATTATTGAATTTTCAATCGAGTGGCATGTACGATTGTTTCCTTTCAGATGAAACAGGTATTTCTGGTCTGACCTGTATTGTCTATGTTTATTATTATTCACTTGCATTTTTGTGTTATTATGAACATGTATGCTAAATTACTATTTATTGATTGCCAATTAATAACTGATTGATATTTGCATCTCATTTTGCCCCATAATTATATAAATAAAGTTATGTAAGAGCATTACTTTTTTTTTACAAATTATTCAGCATAATAACATAAGAACAACTGATGTAACTGTTCCTAAATGTATAAAAACCTTTTCTGCCCATGCATACTGTACCTTGTTTCGACATGGATATAAACTTGTCTGTTGTGGTATACAGCTGAGCTGGTATACCTTGGATGCTACGGTGGCTTATGCAAACCTTTGTTCGTTTTGCAAATACAATCTTTTATTTTGCCACTTTCCTCCTCCAAGCGTAAACGCTATGTGGGGTGAAGATTGCTATTTGGCGTGTCAAGAATACGTCCCCTGATATTATGCGATATCCTTAAAGGAAACTTTCAGGATATTCGCGCCAGGAGTTCGAATTCTGGAGACCTTAAGTTAAATTCTCTGGGAATATCACTGTAGTCAATTATACCCTAGGAAGCTACTTAAAAGAATCTTCCATCAGGACGACATGGCTATCTCACCCAAAAATAGAATTTTTGCTTCGCTCAAAATCCATTATATATATATATATATATATATATATATATATATATATATATATATATATATATATATATATATATATATATATATATATATATATATATATATATATATATATATCACAAGCACACGTGATTTCAATCAATGTAAATATCACCCACGAATGGCATTTAATACCGAATTCTACCTTGGGAATATATATCCACTTGGAATTCATTTTATGGTAACAGCTTCTGGCCGGGTGGAGATTCGAACCCCCACCTGTTCAGCTGGAAACCATGCCTGCAGAGACCATACCGACTGAGCTATCAAGAGAGATAAAAGTTTATGACAAGTCCCCGTACATATTCCTGTCGAATTCAGGATTCTGTTTATAGACTTAAAATAAACTCATCTCCACCATGATAGCTGAATCGTGAGTTTGCAACACGTGGTTATTTTAAATGAACATATATCACAAGCACACGTGATTTCAATCAATGTAAATAACCATGTGTTGCAAACTCACGATTCAGCTTTCATGGTGGAGATGGGTTTATTTCAAGTCTATGAACAGATTCCTGAATTCGACAGGAATATGCACGGGGACTTGTCATAACCTTTATCTCTCTTGATAGCTCAGTCGGTATGGTCTCTGCAGGCATGGTTTCCAGCCGAACAGGTGGGGGTTCGAATCTCCACCCGGCCAGAAGCTGTTACCATAAAATTAATTCCAAGTGGATATATATTCCCAAGGTAGAATTCGGTATTAAATGCCATTCGTGGGTGGTATTTACACACACACACACACACACACATATATATATATATATATATATATATATATATATATATATATATATATATATATATATATATATATATATATATTGACTATTTCCTAAAATAAAAAAATAAAAAATTGGATTAGTGTATAATAGTAGAGACAATCATAAAACCTGTAGAAAACATTACTTTTGTATCTCATGAGCTACATCTTTTCAAATAAAATTGCCCCATAAAAGGATACTGTTTACAAGACGCTTGACAAGAGCTGTATAATATGGCAATCCTGGATTCCAAACGATGTCATCAGCAGGTCTTGCTAAATACTGTTTATAGGCTTCAGTCAGTGCCCAGCCAGGTGGCCGAATTTCCTGCTGGGACATGATAACAGCTACCACCAGGCGCCGTTTTAGATTTGGCCGTTCACGTAATTTACTTTCATAATAGTGGAATGTGTTATAAAGGTATGTTATAGGACGATCTGGAATAAAAAGGGCCAAAACCCCAAAAAATCATTAATAACTGAGAACCATCCATACAAAAAATTTTTACATCAAAATACCTTCCTTCAATGGTAAAATATGAGATGCCCTTTGAAAAAAAAAATCTCACATTTACACTGAGAAAAATAATAGCAATATAATTTTAATAACCCATCAAAAATCAGTTAGGTGAGCAATGGCCCCATAAAAGACTGAAAATATGTAGCAAAAGATTTCCTACTTCTGGAAGCAGGAATTTATTTAAAATTTATATGTAAAGTATTTTATTCATACAGTAGTTAACAAAATTTTGATAAAACTGAAAAACTAAAATCTAAGATTATGAATTAAATACATTTTTATCAATGTCTCAAATCTTAATTCTTTACCTGCTGGTTTCAACTTCTAACAACACATTACATTATTATTACTTGCTAAGCTACAACCCTAGTTGGAAAAGCAGGATGCTCTATGCCCAGGGGCTCCAACAGGGAAAATAGCCCAATGAGGAAAGGAAAAAATAAAAAAAATATTTAAAGAAGAGTAACATTAAAATAAATATCTCCTATATAAACTATATAAACTTGAAGAAAACTAAAGGATGAGAAATTAGATAAAGTAGTGTACCCTCAAGCAAGTGAACTCTAACCCAAGACAGTGGAAGACCATGGTACAGAGGCTATGGCACTACCCAAGACTAGAGAACAATGGTTTGATTTTGGAGTGTCCTCCTAGAAGAGCTGCTTACCATAGCTAAAGTCTCTCTTCTACCCTTAGCAAGAGGAAAGTGGCCACAGAACACTTACAGTGCAGTAACCCCTTGGGTGAAGAAGAATTGTTTGGTAATCTCAGAGTTGTCAGGTGTATGAGGACAGAGGAGAATAGGTAAAGAATAGGCCAGACTATTCGGTGTATGTGTAGGCAAAGGGAAAATGAACCGTAACCAGAGAGAAGGATCAAATGAAGTACTGTCTGGCCAGTCAAAACACGCCATAACTCTTAAAAGTGTCATTGTACAGTACAGTATTTCCTTCCCAGATATCTGAAATTTAATTCTCATATTTTACCATTGAAGGTAAAACAAAATTTTCTCGAATATGGAAAAGAAAAAAACAAAATTTCAAAATTAAATGTTATTTTTATACTAACCTGATGTTCATATTACTGCTTCTTAAGAAGTTCGGTTTATGAGGAATGACTCTGCGCAATTAAAACAATGTTATTTTTTAGTCATTTCAAACTCACAATAACAGTAAAGTTTGCTATTTTATATATTATATATTATGCTAAATATTCCAGTATTGATAGTGAGGTCGAAAGAAAAGCCAGAAATGACTGGAGAGAATATTTAGACAGGAAGGCAGATGAGGCTAACAAAGCTATTAATTCATGTAGTGGATACGGTGTAAGAATTACTCATAGAATTATTAATGAAATCTCTACTGGGGCAAAAAGGAAGAAGCATATACCCATCAAAAAGAGAGATGGATCTGTTATAACAACTGAAGATGATGAGAGACAATGTTGAATGGAACGCCTGAGTGAGGTTATGAATAGGAGATATGAAGGGAATAATTTGATTGATATAACTGAAGCTGATGAAGACCTTGATGTGCCCATGAATGAATTCAGTGTGTTTGAAGTTGAAGCTATACTCACAACACTAGAGAGATGGAAAGCCCCTGGATACGATGGAATAACTGGCGAGATGATACTGGCCGAAAATGAAGTGACTCCCAGAATACTTACAAGATTATTTAGTAGAATGTGGCATGAAGAGGCAAAACCTAATGAATGGGATTTAGGAGTGTTGGTGAAAATGGCAAAAAAAGGTGACCTGATTGACTGCAATAATTATAGAGGCATAATACTTACGTAAATTATGAAAATATATAGTATGCTTAGTCTACTTATTCTAAAGAAACTGGAGAGAATGGCTGATGAAAAGCTGAGAAATGAACAAGTAGGATTTAGAAAAGGCAGAAGTTGCATTGACCAAATTTTTCTTTTGAGACATTGTACAGCAATGTACAGAATATAAAAATCCACTTTTGATGGCATATGAAAAAGCCTTTGATAGTGTGCACCAGCCAATTCTATGTAGAGTCCTGCATTATTATGGAATTCCTCCTAAATATGAAAATTTGATTAAGTCTGTTCATGAGCACAGCAAGTGCAAAGTTAATGTTAATGGAGTCTTATCAAGTGAATTTCTAGTGAGAAGCGGAGTATTCCAAGGGAATATGTTGCCACCTATGTTTACCCTCCTCATGGATTTTGCAATGTGTAGAACAGTTGGAGATGGTGGAGAAGAATTGGACAGGATTGGTGATAGGAATTCAGCAGACCTAAAGTATGCTGATGATGCTGTCCCCATAAGCAGACAACCACAGGATTTGCAATGCTTGCTTACCAGAATGCATGAAATATCACACGAGGTTGGACAGAAGATAAATAGAAGAAAGACAGAGATGATGAGAACAGAGTATGCAATGGAAGATGAAATATAATTGGAAGGAGAAAGGATTAATAAAGTAGAATCGTTCAAGTATTTAGTACTATGATCTCCAATACAGGGTCTTTAGAATGAAAGTTTAGTGAAAGATTTAAAAAACAAATCAGACAATGGCTATGTTAAGTAAAATTTGGAAATCAAATCGCCTGAAATTACATTTAAAAATCAGACTATAAATCAGTTTAGTGAGATCAGTGTTACTGTATGGACATGAGTCATGGTATGACAATGAAACAATCTCCAATAGATTTAGTAGGTTTGAGAACAAAGACCTCAGAAGGATATTGGGAGTTAAATGGCAGGACAGGATTAGAAATGAAACTATAAGAGAGATTACTCAAAGTTGCCATATGTGGATGAGATCATGATGAGGGTAGACGGAGATGGTTTGGATATGCTCTTCGCACTCCCCAAGAGAGATTAGTTCACCAAAGGTTCAGCTGGGCTCCACAAGGCACTAGAAGAGTTGGAAGACCCAGACCTACAGGGCTGAGGGCTATAAAGCACGAAGTAGGAGATGATGAATGGAGAAGTATTGAATTAAAAGGTCAAGATAGAGACAACTGGCGAAATCTAACGAGGCCCTTTACGGCAATAGGCTTAGATGATGATGATCTTTATATAGGTTTTTAGTATTTTCACTTTTTCTCTGAGAATTTCATGTTTTGAAAAATCAGCTGTCAATTTTTTTTTTTTTTGTAGTGATTGGTTGAATATACTTTAGTATACATAAGTAGGGAGAGATGCTGGGTAAAGCGTCTCGGCCAATTAGCTTACGAGATTCTGGAGCTGAGATGGCCAGCGAATTAGAGAGAAAGGATTTTGAGTTGCACGCCATCTCCGTGTTAATACCTAGTGTTCTACTGTACTCTGCCTGCCTTCTGCTAGTGCCTGCATAATATTCGCACCATTTTTTCTAATTTTTTATGAATCTTTTTGAAAATCTGTGATGCACTCAGACCGCGAAATGGCGAGGGATTACTGTAAATGTGGTGTCCATACTTCGAGAAAATTCAAGTATCGCAGCCGGTCTTGGAAACTTTCTACTGCAATAAACGAGGGGTCACTGTAAGACAGTCTTGAGGATTTTGGAAACCCTTTTTCTGAGGACATGGTGCATAGTCTGAATGTGGTCAGATGGAGTATGGACAGGTTTGAATGAATAACCTTTGAGAAAAGTTGAGCAGGTTGTCTTTGTACGGCAACCTACTTGGACGCTTAAACAACACGTGTTATAAGGTGGTAAGCACAATTTTGCAGATTTTCTACATTCACAGGCATCTTCATTACCAAACACACCTGAATGATAAGGAAAGACTGTAGTAGCCCTCATAGCCATAGCTGTTAGCTTTCCACCTCACTTTATGACCCAAATTCATGGGAAAAGGCAAGGACTAAATGGATCTTAAACTGGGGTACTAGAGTTCTCTTGCTTGAGGGTAAAATCAACCACACTATTCTATCTTATTTCTCTTCCTCTAGTTTCTTTGAAAGTTTTTATAGTTCATATATAAGATATCTTAGTATCTTGTTACTGTTCTTAAAATATTTTAATTATTCATTACTTCTCTTTTAGTTTATTTATTTCTTTGTTTCCTTTCCTCACTGGGCTATTTTCTCTGTTGGAGCCCTTGGGCTTATAGCATCCTGCTTTTCCAACTAGAGTTGTACCTAAGCTAGTAGTAGTAGTAGTAGTAGTAGTAGTAGTAGTAGTAGTAGTAGTAGTAGTAGTAGTAACAACAACAACAATAATATGTTATTTTGATAATAAAATAAATTTTTGAATATACTTACCCGGTGATTATAAAGCTGCAACTCTGTTGCCCGACAGACAACTCTACGGTAAAAACTCACCAGCGATCGCTACACAGGTTGCGGGTCTGCCCAACAGCGCCATCTGTCGTCCAGATACCCAGTACTCAATGTAAACAAAGACTCAATTTTCTCCTCGTCCCACTGCGTCTCTATTGGGGAGGAAGGGAGGGTCCTTTAATTTATAATCACCGGGTAAGTATATTCAAAAATTTATTTTATTATCAAAATAACATTTTTCAATATTTAACTTAGCCGGTGATTATATAGCTGATTCACACCCAGGGGGGTGGGTAGAGACCAGCAATATATGTTTACACTTTTATGAGCTAAGAGTTTTTATTTCATTTTAGAAGTTATCAAAATAACAAAAACAAAATAAATAGGTACCTGGTAAGGAAGTCGACTTGAACAATTACTCTGCCTTTTAAGTACGTCTTCCTTACGGAGCCTCGCGATCCTCTTAGGATGCTGATCGACCCCTAGGATCTGAAGTATCAAGGGTTGCAACCCATACAACAGGACCTCATCAAAACCCCTAATCTAGGCGCTCTCAAGAAATGACTTTGACCACCCGCCAAATCAACCAGGATGCGAAAGGCTTCTTAGCCTTCCGGACAACCCAAAAAACAACAATAAAAACATTTCAAGAGAAAGATTAAAAGGGTATGGAATTAGGGAATTGTAGTGGTTGAGCCCTCACCCACTACTGCACTCGCTGCTACGAATTGTCCCAGTGTGTAGCAGTTCTTGTAAAGAGACTGGACATCTTTCAAGTAAAATGACGCGAACACTGACTTGCTTCTCCAATAGGTTGCGTCCATTATACTTTGCAGAGATATATTTTGCTTAAAGGCCACGGAAGTTGTTACAGCTCTAACTTCGTGCGTCTTCACCTTAAGCAAAGTTCGGTCTTCCTCACTCAGATGTGAATGAGCTTCTCGTATTAACAATCTGATAAAGTCTGACCAAGCATTCTTTGACAAAGGCAAGGATGGTTTCTTAACTGAACACCATAAAGCTTCAGATTGGCCTTGTAAAGGTTTAGTACGCTTTAAATAGAACTTAAGAGCTCTAACAGGGCATAAGACTCTTTCTAGTTCATTGCCTACGATCTCCGATAAGCTGGGGATATCGAAAGATTTAGGCCAAGGCCGAGAAGGCAGCTCATTTTTGGCTAGAAAACCAAGTTGTAGCGAACAAGTGGCTTTTTCTGACGAAAATCCTATGTTCTTGCTGAAGGCATGAATCTTACTGACTCTTTTAGCCGAGGCTAAGCATACCAGGAAAAGAGTCTTAAGAGTGAGATCTTTCAGGGAGGCTGATTGTAACGGCTCCAACCTGTCTGACATGAAGAATCTTAGTACCACGTCTAAATTCCATCCAGGGGTAGCCAAACGACGCTCCTTGGTGGTCTCAAAAGACTTAAGGAGGTCTTGCAGATCTTTATGTTTGGAAAGATCTAAGCCTCTATGCCGGAAGACCGATGCCAACATGCTTCTGTAGCCCTTGATAGTGGGAGCTGAAAGGGATCGTCCTTTTCTAAGGTATAAGAGAAAAACAGCTATTTGAGCTACAGAGGTACTGGTCGAGGATACAGAAACTGACTTGCACCAGTCTCGGAAGACTTCCCACTTCGATTGGTAGACTCTAATGGAAGAAGCTCTCCTTGCTCTAGCAATCGCACTGGCTGCTTCCTTCGAAAAGCCTCTAGCTCTCGAGAGTCTTTCGATAGTCTGAAGGCAGTCAGACGAAGAGCGTGGAGGCTTTGGAGTACCTTCTTTACGTGTGGCTGACGTAGAAGGTCTACCCTTAGAGGAAGACTACTGGGAACGTCTACTAACCATCGAAGTATCTCGGTGAACCATTCTCTCGCGGGCCAGAGGGAAGCAACTAACGTCAACCTTGTCCCTTCGTGAGAGGCGAACTTCTGCAGTACCTTGTTGACAATCTTGAACGGTGGGAATGCGTAGAGATCCAGATGTGACCAATCTAGGAGGAAAGCATCTATATGTATTGCTGCTGGGTCCGGGACTGGAGAGCAATAGATTGGAAGCCTCTTGGTCAGCGAGGTTGCAAAGAGATCTATGGATGGTTTTACCCCAAGTGGCCCAAAGTCTCTTGCACACATCCTTGTGGAGGGTCCATTCGGTTGGAATTACTTGCCCTTTCCGACTGAGACAATCTGCTATGACGTTCAAGTCGCCTTGGATGAACCTCGTTACTAGGGAGATGTCTTGACCTTTTGACCAGATGAGCAGGTCCCTTGCGATCTCGTACAACGTCAGTGAGTGGGTACCTCCTTGTTTGGAGATGTACGCCAAGGCCGTGGTGATGTCCGAGTTAACTTCCACCACTTTGCCTCGAAGGAGAGACTTGAAGCTTTTCAAGGCCAGATGTACTGCCAACAGCTCCTTGCTGTTGATATGCATGCTCCTCTGACTCGAGTTCCACAGTCCTGAGCATTCCCGACCGTCTAGTGTCGCGCCCCAGCCCACGTCCGATGCGTCCGAGAAGAGAACGTGGTTGGGAGTCTGAACAGCCAGGGGAAGACCTTCTCTTAGATTGGTACTGTCCTTCCACCAAGTCAGACAAGACTTTATCTTTTCGGAAACCGGGATCGAGACCGCTTCTAGCGTCTTGTCCTTTTTCCAGTGAAAAGCTAGATGGTATTGAAGAGGACGGAGGTGTAGTCTTCCTAGTGACACAAATTGTTCCACGGATGACAGCGTCCCTACCAGACTCATCCACAGCCTGACTGAGCAGCGTTCCTTCTTCAGCATCTTCTGGATGGATAGCAGGGCTTGATCTATTCTGGGGGCTGATCGTCTTGTTGTTCAGTAACGTCCTCATCGGAGGGTTCCTCATCCGAAAACTGATGAGGAAACGGCAACGGAGTGGGCAACGTCTGGCTCGCTGAGTCAGGTCGCACTGGTGCATGCGTGACGGAGCCGGACGCAACATCATGGAACTGCTGCACAGTCTGTGAACTGTCAACAACCATGGGTGCGCGAGGAAGCGCAGCGTCAACCCGAGACTGTCTAGACCGTCTGGGTTGTGCAGTCAACACCCTACCGGGTTGCTGAGGTTGACGCACTGCGTCAAAACAAGTCACCTCTGCTGGTTGTTGAACGTCCTGAACGTCAACAACCACCTCCGAGCGTCGCTTTACGTCAACGTGCGGCTGGCAACCCACACTGGGTCGCATCGGTGGAGGAACCACCTCAACTGGCAGACGCGAGTAGGTTACCTCAGCGTCAACAGGGCGCACAACCGACCGGTTGGAAGGTTGTTGGCCAGAAGGTTCGGTAGCAACCTTCTCCGCATTAAAGTCCTCTATCAAGGACGCAAGCTTGGACTGCATGTCTTGCAGCAAAGCCCATTTAGGGTCTACGGGAGCAGGTGTGGCAACAGACGGGGTTAGCGACTGAGGCGGTACCGCTTACCATCCCTGAAAGCCTTGTTATGCATGACATAATTGTACAGCAAAACTTCAAAGGCTCGAAAACAGCTGTGAAGTTGACCTGTAAACAACTTGGAGCGTCTCCTGGCCAGGCGCCAGGGAGAGTCTACGAGAATTGAGAAGTCTATCTGGGCAGAGGCATGAACTCCCAAGCCGAGAACTTCTCTCGTGTCATATCAGACTCTCGCTCTATAAACCAGTTTAAAAGAAGGGAAAGCAAAGGCTGTATCCCCCAAACTCCTCCTGGTGAAAAACCAGTCGCCTAGCCAACGTAAAGCTCTCTAGGAGAGCGAGAGAGCACTAGCTTAAAAACAACGGCTTCGAAGTAGCTAGGCCTAGTGTAAGCACTGACGTTTAGGCGAACGAGGAGCAGCAGTTACAAAAAGATCCGGACAAAGATCCTTAAAAAAATCATCATGATTTAATTAAAGTCCATAGGAGGCTAAGCAGCTTTAGGCTCCTCTCCATCTGACAGAGTCCTCAAGGGAATATCAGTAGGAGGGGGAACAGCAACTTCCTCATCTACAGGAACCTTGTCCGATAAAAGCTGAGTCTCAAGCAAGGGAGAGACCTACCGTGGTGGCAATGCTTTACAAGCAGAGTCCACACTCACTGGTGCATTAGTAGCGGACCAGAACGCAACGTCATGTAACTGCTTGACAGTCTGTGAACTGTCAACAACTGAACTGTCAACCACAACAGGTGCGTGAGGACGCACAGCGTCCACTCGAGACTGCTTTGACTGCCTAGACTGAGCAGTCAAAACAACTCTAGAATGCGGAGGTTGACGCACAGCGTCAAAACAAGTCAACTCCGATTGTTAGTGAACGTCTTGAACGTCAACAGGAGCAGTTATCCGATGACTGCATAGGGTCAGAGCTGTCCTAATGGTTGCAACCAGGACGCTGGACCTGTCCTGAAAGGACTGACTTTCGCTTAAGGGCTTCGAAACCTTGTGACAGGTTTCTTATGCGAAAAGCCTTCGGATGACGAGGAGAAACAACGTCTCTCTCGTCTTATGGTAGGGGAGATCTTGGTAAGATACACCCGATACCATAGAGGGAAAACGTCTGTTCGTTGATCAAGGCCTCTCGAACCCATAAGTCGTTTGACATTACTTCTCCCCTGGGCTTGGGAGCATGCAAGAGGTCCCGGACTAGGTGAACGACAGGCACGAACAGACGAACCCTCGGACGCAACACTGTAACACTTTGCGCATATCACTTTATCACTTCGATTTTCTGTTTTGCACTTATTTCACTGAAATCGAAACTTTTACTGATTTCTACCTAAAACACGCAATTCTACCCTTCATTAAAAGGTAGTAATTGCGAAATCAGTCGTATAATGCAAGCTCATTAATACCAGCAAAAAACAGAAAACATATTTTAAGATAAAAAAATCAGTGGCTGGGAAAGAGAATAAACACTAGTTCATATAACTACGTTTTCAATCTCTCACCGCACATAGCCTGGGGACGAGAATAAAAAACTAAAAACGTTTTATCCTTCCTCCCCGTACAGCGACTAGGGACGAGAGTAACTCGAGAACAACGTTACCCGCTTGAACGGAACGTTTTCTCTCCTCTCTCTCCCTCCGTCTCTATCTCTCTCTCTCTTTCTCTCTTGATTTCGCACCTAAGAGAATAGCCCAATTATATTTCGTCAAAAAAAACATGTTATTTGACTAAAGGAAAAAACTGAAAGGTTTTTCAAATAAAAAGTTCCTTTAAAATAGAATTTAAAACATTTAAGCTAAGAAAGAATGAACAAAACGTCAGAATCGATTTACTCTTACTGCAAAGTGAAACCATGATACTCTCTCTCTATCGTAACGATAGAGCGCATGTTGATCGTCCTGAACGTCAACAACTGCGTAGCATAAATAAACTAAACGTTAGTTCATCTTTGAAAACAGTACGAAGACTATCAAAGAAATTCTTTCATAAAATATTACATATAAAAAGTTTTAAATCCTTAGCTCTTTAAAAGCTAATTACGATATAAAGGGCTCAACGTTGATTAACTTCGGTTTCCAAGTTAGGACCGCCTACTCTCAGGAAAGGTCTATATAAACAAAACATTAAAATTATTTTTATATGTTTATAATAAATGGAAAGTTAATCGAAGAGGCCTAATAAAGGCGGAGAGATATAAAATATATAGAGGAAAATCTATAACGTGATAAGATAATTACTAAAAGCCTAAACACACTTCCGTCTAAGGGAAGGGTCGGCCATTTAAAAGTGAAAGAAAGTACATACTCTCTTTGTCACCATAATTAAATCTATCCAAAACGAGTTCAAGATTTAAGATGAAGATAAAACACCTGCATAGCGAAAGCTCAAAACTAGAATAAAGTACTTCACCAATTAGTTGTGAAAAAACTCCAGTTTAGCAACAGCGAGTAAGTACGTCTTGTCGATAGCTCGACAGAGAGAAAATTGAGTCTTTGTTTACATTGAGTACTGGGTATCTGGACGACAGATGGTGCTGTTGGGCAGACCCGCAACCTGTGTAGCGATCGCTGGCGAGTTTTTACCGTAGAGTTGTCTGTCGGGCAACAGAGTTGCAGCTATATAATCACCGGCTAAGTTAAATATTGAAAAAATAATAATACATACATATACCAAGGCACTTCCCCCAATTATGGGGGGTAGCTGACTTCAAACAAATGAAACAAAAAAGGGGACCTCTCCTCTCTACGTTCCTCCCTGCTTGACAAGGGACTCAACCGAGTTTGGCTGGTACTGCTAGGGTGACACAGCCCACCCTCCCCCGTTATCTACCACAGATGAAACTTCATAACGCTGAATCCCCCCAGCCAAACCTTGCCCTTCCTCTTTTCTCCCATCAACTCTTGCATTCATCACCTTCTTTAGCAGACAACCATTTTCCATTCTCTTAACATGGCCAAACCACCTCAACACATTCATATCCCCTCTAGCTGCTAACTCAATTTCTTACACCCGTTCTCACCCTTACTACTTCGTTCCTAACCCTATCTACTCGAGATACACCACCCATACTCTTTAGACACTTCATCTCAAACACATTCAATTTCTGTCTCTCCGTCACTTTCATTCCCCACAACCCCGATCCATACATCACAGTTGGTACTATCACTTTCTCATATAGAACTCTCTTTACATTCATGCCCAACCCTCTATTTTTTACTACTCCCTTAACTGCCCCCAACACTTTACATCCTTCATTCACTCTCTGACGTACATCTGCTTCCATTCCACCATTTGCTGCAACAACAGTCCCCAAGTACTTGAACTGATCCACCTCCTCAAGTAATTCTACATTCAACATGACATTCAACCTCGCACCACCTTCCCTTCCCGAACATCTCATAACCTTACTCTTACCCACATTAACTCTCAACTTCCTTCTCTCACACACCCTTCCAAATTCTGTCACTAATCGCCCAAGCTTCTCTTCCTCGTCTGCAACCAGTACAGTATCATCCGCAAACAACAACTGCTATACCTCCCATTCATGGTCATTCTCGTCTACCAGTTTCAATCCTCATCCAAGCACTCGAACATTCACCTCTCTTACCACTCCTTCAATATATAAGTTAAACAACCACGGCGACATCACACATCCCTGTCTCAGCCCCACTCTCACCGGAAACCAATCGCTCACTTCATTTCTTATCCTAACACATGTTTTACTATCTTTGTAGAAACTTTTCACTGCTTGCAACAACCTTCCACCAACTCCATATAACCTCATCACATTCCACATCGCTTCCCTATCAACTCTATCATACGCTTTCTCCAGATCCATAAACGCATCATACACCTCCTTACCTTTTGCTAAATATTTCTTGCATATCTGCCTAACTGTAAAAATCTGATTCATACAATCCCTACCTCTTCTAAAACCACCCTGTACTTCTAAGATTGCAGTCTCTGTTTTATCCTTAATCCTATTAATCAGGTACTCTAACGTACACCTTTCCAACTACAATAAACAAACTAATACCCCTTGAATTTCAACACTCATGCACATAATAATAATAATAATAATATAATAATAATAATAATAATATGAAATTTATGCACCAAAGCCTGAGGAATCATGGCCACCAACTTGGCTGATGAATCTTCAACATCTGTTCACAATATACCGAATGCATTGCAAAAGGCAGCTGATGTTGGAGACCTAGAAACCCAGTTAACATATAATAAAAAGACTTCTCATGCAGAGCATGCAATTAATTTATATTATAGAATCTTTTAAGTTGTAAGAATAGATGGAGTTTTCTTCCTTGCATATCCAATCTACAGACTGACTTCAGAGAAATTATTCTAACATATTTTTTCCTGATATTCTATTAGTACCAGGTGCTCACTTTATAATACCGTACTGTAGTCCTAAATATTTTAGTAGTAAATAGTAAACTATAAAAATTCATAATTACATTATAAATAAGAATAAAAATTAACAAAATGTTAATGCATATACAGTAAGATAACTATTTCTATGAACCTCCTCTAATGTTCATATTTCTTCTTTTCCAGAAGCTCAGTTTATTGATATTTATCCTTAAAATTAAAAAAATCACATTGTGTTTCCTTTCAATAGGCAGATGCCTCTTGTAAAGTAATGAGATACTCTATCAGTTAACTGCAAGAAGTGAAGCACTAGGGGTTCTTTGTTATTTAGTTTTTCTGCCATCTCAGCAATCATAAGATGTATCCCTTCCCAAATTGTCATAAGTTTTATTGTGTTACCCTAGAATGGTAACCTGGGGAGATATTCACCCAACTGAATCTGGCAATGACGTAGTACCCCCCCAAGGGGTTGGGGGAGGGACTCCAGTGGCTCAGTACCTTCAGTGCCTTATCTGACTTGGTTGGTGAAGGGTGTGTGGTCCCGCGCTCTCGGCTGGTTTTTTGGCTAGAACGCATTTCGGGAGAATTTCTCCCAGGGTTACTGTTCCCGTATGTTGTACATACGGGTGGAATTCTCCCAGTGTTACTCTGTATTTTTTATGGAATGGTGAATGCTGCCAATGTAAACTCTTACATTTTATACAAGGAGAATATGGAAAGAGGGGGCAAGTCATATCACGCCAGAAATTCATGCTGCAGCTCGGGAAGGCCCTAATCACCCCATGGGCCACGTCACGTCTGTGGTGACTGTATCTAACAGGTGAGTGTATATATAGTACTGTATGTGTTTCATTGATGTACTTTGAGTCATTTGAAGCATAATTTGCCATACTGCAAGTGTTGAATAGAAAAAAATTAATTTGGTATGTACTGAAAAATTTACCATTTTTTGTCTGTCTCCCATACAGATTGTATACGAGCTTGGGAGATGGGATTCAGCCAGTACGTAGTCCCATGACAGTAGAGAGTTCTACACCAACAAAAAACAAAATTCGGAAATAATTTTTTTTTTTGTCAATTTAATTAGTAAAGTACTCCAAGAAAAGTCTATTTTTTTTCTGTATTTTTGAAAAAAAAAATAAAAATATGATTTACAGGAGGATTTCATTTATAATAGCCTCAATAAGAGAGAAGGAGTTATATTTCATTCGTATGTGTTCCAAATAACAAGATTTTCAGGATAAGTATTTTATTTTAATTATTTAATTACCGGGTGAAATTCACCCAGGGTTACCTTTCATGTTACGGAAATGGAGGGTTACCGTTCTAGGGCTTAGTCTTACTCTGGATTTGTTAGCTTTCAGTGTACTATGTTTGAAATAACCACTGTGACTAGTGTGTTTAGCTCAGTTTTTCTCAGGAAAAGTGAGGTAGAGTGCTTAAAACTTGATTAATTTCAAAGAGAAATCTAAAGATACTAGGCTAGTTATTTATGGTGGAATTGATAATGATATGACACTTGGATGATTTTTATTTCTTGGGAGGAGAACTGATAAGCTCTATAATTAAAATTTGCATATGTATTCTAAAATATAATAAAAATAAGCAGTCTGTGTGAGGTTGATTATAATTCAATAGTGCTCGACATTTCATATTCATTACTTTTACTTTGTATCGTGTGTGCAGATTTTACTTCATTATTACCATTATCATTACTATTATTATTATCTTCACCTAATGAAGAGAGCGAGTAGTTTCCAGTGAGAGGGGATGTGACAAGGATGTGTAATGTCACCATGGTTATTCAATATGTTTGTTGATGGAGGGGTGAGAGAGGTGAATGCTCAAGTGCTTGGTCGAGGATTGAAACTGATAGATGAGAGTGATTATGAATGGAAGGTAAATCAGTAGTTGTTTGCAGATGATACTGTACTGGTTGCAGACTTGGAAGAGAAGCTTGGTCGATTAGTGATGGAGTTTGGAAGGGTATGAGGGAGAAGGAAGTTGAGAGTTAATGTGGGTAAGAGAAAGGTTATGAGATGTACGAGAAGTGAAGGTGATGCGAGGTTGAGTGTCATGTTGAATGGAGAGTTACAGAGGAAGTAGATCAGTTCAAGTGCTTGGGGTCTGTTGTTGCAGCAAATGGTGGAGTGAAAGCAGATGTACGTCAGTGAGTGAATGAAGAATGCGAAGTGTTAGGGGCAGTGAAGGGAGTAGTGAAGAATAGAGTAAGGACTGAATGTCAAGAGAGTTCTGTATGAAAAAGTGATTGTACCAACAAGAATGTATGCATCAGAGTTATGGGGAATGAAAGTGACTGAGAGACAGAAATTGAATTTGTTTGAGATGAAGTGTCTGAGGAGTATGGCTGGTGTATCTCGATTAGATAAGGGTAGGAATGGAGTAATGAGGGTGAGAACGGGTGTATGAAAGGATTTAGCAGCTAGAGTGGATATGAATGTGCTGAGGTGATTTGGCCATATTGAGAGAACGGAAAGTGGCTGTCTCCTTAAGAAGGTAATGAATGCAAGAGTTAGTTGATGGGAGAAGTACAAGACGAAGGCCAAGGTTTGGGTGGATAGATGGAGTGAAGAAAGCTCTGAGTGATAGGAGAATAGATGTAAGAGAGGCAAGAGAGCATGCTAGAAATAGGAATGAACGCGCGAGTGATTGTGACGCAGTTCAGATAAGAACTGCTGCTTCCTCCGGTCGCCTTGGTGACCGTGGAGGTAGCAGCAGTAGGGGATTCAGCATATGAAACTTCATTTGTGGTGGATAATGGGGGAGGGTGGTCTGTGGCCCTCTAGCAGTATCAGCCAAACTAGGCTGAATCCCTCGTCAAGCTGGGAGGAGCAGAGTGAGGAAAGGTACATTTTAGTTTATTTGTTTGATGTCAGCTAATCCCCAAATTGGGCCCAGATTGGGGGGAGTGCTTTGGTAAATAGATAGATTATTATTATCAGCTAAGCTATAACCTTAGTTGGAAAAGCAGGATACTACGAGCCCAAGGGCTCTAACAGGGAAAAATAGCCTAGGAGGAAAAGAAATAAGGAAATAAACAAATTAAACGAGAAGTAATGAACAACCAAATAAAATATTTTAAAAACAGTAACAACATCAAAACAGTCCTTTCATGTATACATTATAAAAAGACATATCAGCCTGTTCAACATAAAAACATTTGCTGAAAGATTGAACTTTTGAAGTGCTACTGATTCAACGACCCAATTAGAAAGATCATTCCACAACCTGGTCACATCTGGAATAAAGCTTCTAAAATACTGTATATTATTGAGCCTCATGATAGAAAAGGCATGACTATAAGAATTAACTGCATACCTAATATTACGAAAAGGATGGTATTATCCGGGAAGATCTAAATGTAAAGGATGGTCAGAAATATGAAAAATCTCATGCAACATGCACAACGAACTAATTGAACAACTCCTTATTCCAGAATAAGGAATAAGGAGTTCAATAGATAGTAAGTTACTGTCCAACAAATTAAGATGAGCAGTGTAAGATCAGACAGAACAATACTTAAAATAAGGTAAAGTGAAAGACTAATTCTTGAATTTGATGGCTGTGACTAACGACTAACAATATATTCATTACTACCTTACGTTTCCACTCTCTGTGTATTCTGCTTTATATCTTTACCTCACTGCTCATCTTTGGTATTTTCAATTGTGTGCTCTGAGAATTTGCACTAATCAGACAAGTTCGTAGATACCTGAAAGCCTTATATAAAATTTTTTATATGAACCATATAAGAACAGGTAAAACTTCATTCCATGCATCTTTTGAAGTCATTTAAAAGAAAATAAAACCTGATACACAAAACCTCCATTGATTTGGATATATGAAATAATACATACCATGGAATTTGTAGAGCATACCTAGCCGTTCAAGGATGGTCTCTAAATTTTTGTGTACCTGGGCCAATTCCAGAAATCTATGATTAATGATGTCAAGGACCTGAAAAAAAAAATAAAAGTTATACCTTTCAACAATATTAACATTAGCATCTAATATTGGAATCAAACAATAGATTACATTCTTCACAAAATTAATAGACTACAGGACTAAGCTAAAACATTAAAATGATATATAAACTATAAAATATGTAAATCTAATTTCTATGATATAGTGAGTGTAAACAAGAAATCTGAGCACTTGTCTTCTCAATAAATACCTGCAAGAGCTCAATGAGTAGTAATTTAGGTTGATGGAGAATCTTTGTAACTATATTTGCATGTGATAACTAAAATCAACAAACATTTCCAATAGAAAAAATTAAATCTTTTATTTCATCTTTATAGAATCCTTTACCTTAAACCAAATATAAAAAATAGCCTTGTTGTCTATTACCAATTAATTGAAGTACCACTAAGACAGTGGTTTTAAAGACCAAAATTCCCCCCACGAAATATGCATGTCAAAATAATAATAAAAAAAACACTTACAGGTAAAAATCTTAAACAAACGTTGGAAAAATATATAGGTAAAGTTTGATACTGTGCAGTCAGTGTACCCTGTTCAGCCAGGATACTTTCAGGTGAAAACTTCTCAGGATATTTACGGTGGAAAGCCATGTGCTTTTCATACCTGAAAACAGAAACTCTGCATAAATACCCGGTACTTAAAATTATTTTTTTTAATTTATTCACTGAAATGAGTTATACAAAATAACCATAAAAACTATGAAAGTTTTAAAAGTCTTTAACACTTAATCCTCTTAGTTACCATTAGACAATTTACATTCATTAATTATACTCCCTACAGCGCCATATGCATAATTATGTCTGTAATTACTAGTTTTTCTTTCTTTTCTTATTTATGTATATGAAAATTTTACAAACTATGTAACAATATACAGTACAGTATATCAATAGAAATTAAATTTATTTAGCTACATGTTAATAAAGGTCATATCTTGCATATTGTTTTGTGATAAGATGAGATGTGTAAAGTAAAATGTCCTGCCCAAAATATTGGACGAGGGCTTAAGTGCCAAATCATTTGGTGAAGGGTTGACACTCAAAGGGGTTAATATACTTAAGAGTTTTTATCGCAAAGTAATTTAATCAATGAAATATATACAGTGATACCTCGTTATAAACCATTAATTCATTATAGGTGATAAGGCTTATACCAAACAAATTCTTCCCATGGAAAATAAAGGGGAATTGAATTACCCAATTGCCTTTGTATTAAAATGTTATTTTCATTAGTAAAATAAATTTTTGAATATACTTACCCGGTGATCATATAAGCTGTCAGCTCTGCTGCCCGACAGAAAAACCTAAGGACAAAATACGCCAGCGATCGCTATACAGGTAGGGGGTGTACATCAACAGCGCCATCTGTCGAGCAGGTACTCAAGTACTCCAAGTAAACACAGAACCAATTTTCTCCTCGGTCCACTGGGTCTCTATTGGGCAGGAAGGGAGGGTCCTTTAATATATGATCACCGGGTAAGTATATTCAAAAATTTATTTTACTAATGAAAATAACATTTTTCAATATTAAACTTAGCCGGTGATCATATAAGCTGATTCACACCCAGGGGGGTGGGTAGAGACCAGCATTATATGTTTACATTTAAGAGCTAAGTATTTTGTATTTCATTTTAGCAGTTATTCAAAATAACAAACATAAAATAAATAAGTACCTGGTAAGGAAGTCGACTTGAACAATTACTCTGCCTTTTTAAGTACGTCTTCCTTACTGAGCCTCGCGATCCTCATAGGATGCTGAGCGACTCCTAGGAGCTGAAGTATGAAGGGTTGCAACCCATACTAAAGGACCTCATCAAAACCTCTAATCTAGGCGCTTCTCAAGAAAAGAATTTGACCACCCGCCAAATCAACCAGGATGCGAAAGGCTTCTTAGCCTTCCGGACAACCCAAAAACAACAATAAAAAACATTTCAAGAGAAAGATTAAAAAGGTTATGGGATTAGGGGAATGTAGTGGTTGAGCCCTCACCAACTACTGCACTCGCTGCTACGAATGGTCCCAGGGTGTAGCAGTTCTCGTAAAGAGACTGGACATCTTTAAGATAAAATGACGCGAACACTGACTTGCTTCTCCAATAGGTTGCGTCCATTATACTCTGCAGAGATCTGTTTTGTTTGAAGGCTACTGAAGTTGCGACAGCTCTAACTTCATGTGTCCTTACCTTCAGCAAAGCATGGTCTTCCTCATTCAGATGGGAATGAGCTTCTCGAATCAAAAGTCTGATATAATAGGAAACTGCATTCTTCGACATAGGTAAAGAAGGTTTCTTAATAGCGCACCATAAAGCTTCTGACTGCCCTCGTAAAGATTTAGTTCGTCTCAAATAGTACTTAAGAGCTCTAACAGGGCATAAGACTCTTTCTCGTTCATTTCCGACCAAATTAGAAAGGCTTGGAATGTCGAACGATTTAGGCCAAGGACGAGAAGGAAGTTCGTTTTTGGCTAGAAAACCAAGCTGTAAGGAACATGTAGCCGTTTCAGATGAAAATCCGATGTTCCTGCTGAAGGCGTGTATCTCACTGACTCTTTTAGCTGTTGCTAAGCAGACGAGGAAAAGAGTCTTCAAAGTGAGATCTTTAAAGGAGGCTGATTGTAGTGGCTCGAACCTTTCTGACATAAGGAATCTTAGTACCACGTCTAAATTCCAGCCTGGTGTGGCCAAACGACGCTCCTTCGAGGTCTCAAAAGACTTAAGGAGGTCCTGTAGATCTTTGTTGTTGGAAAGATCTAAGCCTCTGTGACGGAAGACTGCTGCCAACATGCTTCTGTAACCCTTGATCGTGGGAGCTGAAAGAGATCTTTCCTTCCTTAGGTATAAAAGGAAGTCAGCTATCAGAGTTACAGAGGTACTGGTTGAGGATACTGATACCGACTTGCACCAGCTTCGGAAGACTTCCCACTTCGACTGGTAGACTTTAAGAGTGGATGTCCTCCTTGCTCTAGCAATCGCTCTGGCTGCCTCCTTCGAAAAGCCTCTAGCTCTCGAGAGTCTTTCGATAGTCTGAAGGCAGTCAGACGAAGAGCGTGGAGGCTTGGGTGTACCTTCTTTACGTGTGGCTGACGCAGAAGGTCCACTCTTAGAGGAAGTGTTCTGGGAACGTCCACTAGCCATTGCAGTACCTCGGTGAACCATTCTCTCGCGGGCCAGAGGGGAGCAACCAACGTCAACCGTGTCCCTTCGTGAGAGGCGAACTTCTGCAGTACTCTGTTGACAATCTTGAACGGGGGGAATGCATAAAGGTCTAGATGGGACCAATCCATAAGGAAGGCATCTATATGAACTGCTGCTGGGTCCGGGATCGGCGAGCAATAAATTGGGAGCCTCTTGGTCATCGAGGTTGCAAATAGATCTATGGTAGGTTGGCCCCACAAGGCCCATAGTCTCTTACATACATTCATGTGAAGGGTCCATTCTGTTGGGATGATTTGGCCCTTCCGGCTGAGGCGGTCTGCCATGACATTCATGTTGCCTTGAATGAACCTCGTTACTAGAGATAGGTTTAGATCTCTTGACCAGGTGAGGAGGTCCCTTGCGATCTCGTATAACGTCATCGAATGAGTCCCTCCTTGCTTGGAGATGTACGCCAAGGCTGTGGTGTTGTCGGAGTTCACCTCCACCACCTTGCCTAGAAGGAGAGACTTGAAGCTTCTCAAGGCCAGATGAACTGCCAGTAGCTCCTTGCAGTTGATATGTAATGTTCTCTGATCCGCGTTCCAGGTGCCCGAGCATTCCCGACTGTCTAATGTCGCACCCCAGCCCGTGTCCGATGCGTCCGAGAAGAGAACGTGGTTGGGGGTCTGAACAGCCAGTGGCAGACCCTCTCTGAGGTGAATGTTCTCCTTCCACCAAGTCAGTGAAGACTTCATCTTCTCGGAAATAGGGATCGAGACCGCTTCTAGCGTCTTGTCCTTTCTCCAGTGAACAGCTAGGTGAAATTGAAGGGGTCGGAGGTGCAGTCTCCCTAACGCAATGAACTGGTCCAGTGATGAAAGCGTCCCTATCAGACTCATCCACTGTCTGACTGAACATCGGTCCTTCTTTAGCATGTTCTGGATGCATTCTTGGGCTTGACTGATTCTGGGGGCCGACGGAAAAGCCCGAAAAGCTTGACTCTGAATCTCCATTCCTAGGTACACTATAGTTTGGGATGGGACGACTTGGGACTTTTCCATATTGACCAGGAGGCCCAATTCCTTGGTCAGATCCAGAGTCCACTTTAGATTCTCCAGACAGCGACGACTTGACGAAGCTCTTAGAAGCCAGTCGTCCAAATAGAGGGAGGCTCTGATGTCTGCTAAATGCAGGAATTTGGCAATATTCCTCATCAGTTTCGTAAAAACAAGAGGTGCCGTGCTTAGGCCAAAGCACAGGGCTTGAAATTGGTATACAACCTTCCCGTAAACGAACCTTAGAAAAGGTTGGGAATCTGGGTGGATGGGGACGTGAAAGTAAGCGTCCTTGAGGTCTAAAGAGACCATCCAGTCTTCCTTCCTGACCGATGCTAGAACCGACTTTGTCGTCTCCATGGCGAACGTCTGCTTTGTGACAAAGACATTCAGAGCACTGACGTCTAGCACCGGTCTCCACCCTCCTGTCTTCTTCACGACTAAGAAGAGACGGTTGTAGAAGCCCGAGGATTGATGGTCCCGGACTTTGACTACCGCTCCCTTTTGAAGTAAGAGAGACACCTCTTGCTGCAAAGCTAGTCTCTTGTCCTCCTCTCTGTACCTGGGAGAGAGGTCGATGGGAGTTGTTGCTAGAGGGGGCTTGCGCAAGAATGGAATCTTGTACCCCTCTCTGAGTAACTTCACAGATTGTGCGTCTGCGCCCCTGTTCTCCCAGGCCTGCCAGTAGTTCTTGAGCCTGGCTCCCACTGCTGTCTGAAGAAGGTGGCAGTCAGACTCTGCCTCTAAAGGACTTGGAACCTTTCTTCTTGCTCCCACGTTGACCTTCGGCACGAGCACCTCCTCTGCTGGAGGCTCTGCCACGAAAGGGCGGAATGAACCTTGACGCTGGAGTATCCATCCTGGGCCTAGACACGGAGGGCAAAGGGGTGGCTTTGCGTGCGGATGACGCAACCAGGTCATGTGTGTCTTTCTGAATCAAGGAGGCAGCAATCTCCTTGATCAACTCCTCAGGGAAGAGGCACTTCGAGAGAGGAGCAAACATAAGCTCCGACCTTTGACATGGGGTTACTCCAGCTGACAAGAAGGAGCAAAGGTGTTCCCGTTTCTTGAGGACCCCGGAAACGAAAGAAGCCGCAAGCTCACTAGAACCGTCCCGTATGGCTTTGTCCATGCAGGACATTATGAGCATGGAAGTTTCCTTGTCAGAAGGGGAGGTCTTCCTGCTCAACGCTCCCAAACACCAGTCCAAAAAGTTAAAAACTTCGAACGCTCTGAATACTCCTTTCATCAGATGGTCTAAATCCGAAGGAGTCCAACAAATCTTGGAGCGTCTCATGGCCAGCCTGCGGGGAGAGTCTACAAGACTTGAGAAGTCGCCCTGGGCAGAGGCAGGAACTCCCAAGCCGAGAACTTCTCCCGTGGCATACTAGACGCTAGATCTGGAAGCAAGCTTGGCAGGGGGAAACATGAAAGCTGTCTTCCCAAGTTGCTTTTTGGACTGCAACCAATCTCCCAGCACTCTTAAAGCTCTCTTGGACGAGCGGGCGAGGACGAGCTTCGTAAAGGCAGGTGCGGCAGACTGCGTGCCTAAAGCGAACTCAGAGGGAGGAGAGCGTGGTGCTGCAGACACAAACTGATCAGGATATAAATCCTTGAACAGTGCAAGCACTTTCCTAAAGTCCAAGGAGGGAGGCGTGGTCTTGGGTTCGTCGATGTCCGTGTGCGGGTCGTCAAGATGTGTAGCGTCGTCATCATCAGAGAGTCCATCGTCTGAATGTTGAGGAGGAAGCGGCAAAGGAGTAGGAATCAGCTGGTCGGCTGAGTCCGGCAGCACGGGTGCATGCGTGACTGCACTGGACGCAACGTCATGGAACTGTTGTTCAGTCTGTGAGCTGGCAACAACCATAGCTGTGTGGGGACGCAAAGCTTCTACTCCTGACTGTTTAGTCTGCTGCGGGCGAGTAGCGGTAACCACAGTGGGTTGCGGAGGTTGACGCACAGCGTCACAACAAAGCAACTTAACTCCACCCTCCTGTTGTTGTGGTAGCTCGCGAACGTCAACGGAGGGTTCCGTGCGTCGGTGAACGTCAACGTGCGGCTGGCAGGGTACACTGCGCAAGGGTGGTGGAACTCTCACAGCTGTAGTGCGGGAGAAGGTAGCCTCAGCGTCTACTGGACGCACAACCGTGGTTGGTTGTAGGCTAACGGGTGCAGCGTCAACCTTCTCCGCACGATACTCCTGCATAAAAGATGCTAACTGTGTCTGCATAGACTGTAGCAAAGACCACTTAGGGTCTACAGCAGCAGGTGCGGCAACAGACGGTGTTACTGCCTGTTGCGGTACCACTTTGCCTCTCTTAGGAGGTGTGCAGTCATCTGAAGACTGCAGCGAGTCCGAACTGACCCAGTGGCTACACCTGGGCCGTTGGACTTGCTCGGAAGGGACCTTGCGTTTGAGAGGCCGTGAGACCTTGGTCCATCGTTTCTGGCGTGAAACTTCTTCCGCAGACGAGGAATGAACGGGCTCTCTCGTCTTCTTGTGGGTGGGGCGATCTTGGCAAGATACGTCCGAAACCACGGAGGGAACGTCTGTCCGCTGATTAAAGCCTGTCGAACCCTTTGGTCGTACGACATTGCTTCTCCCCTGGGCTTGGGAGCTTGCAAGAGGTCCCGGACTGGGAGGACGACAGGCACGAACAGACGCACCCTCATGCGCAACACTAACACTTTTCACAGCACTACCACTCACTTCACTTCCCACTGCACTTTTACCCTTCAACTCCCTGACGTCTGCCATGAGTTGGTTGCGGTCACACGCCAATGACTCGACTCTCTCACCCAGAGCCTGGATGGCACACATCATATCTGCCATCGAAGGTTGAGTGCTAGAAGGGGGATCAGGAGCAACCACTACAGGGGAAGGAATAGGTTGTGGGGCATGGGGAGAGGAAAAATCAACTGAGCGAGATGAACTCCTCCTGACTCTATCTATCTCTAGCCTACGTGAATATTTAAGGAATTCGAGAAAATCGAATTCCGAAAGCCCAACGCATTCCTCACATCGATCTTCCCATTGACAGGATTTACCCCGACAATTGGAACAAATGGTGTGAGGATCGATAGAGGCCTTCGGAAGACGCCTTGAACAGTCCCTAGCACTACACTTTCTGTATTTGGGGACTTGAGAAGGGTCAGACATCTTGAATTAGTCAAAGGGGGAATTCAAAATCTATCCAAGTCGTCAACAAATAATCCAAAATTCAATCAAAGAATGCAAGGAAGTATTGAAGATAACCTCTGCAAAGCGAAAGATAATAACTAGAAATGAGTACTTCACCAAAACTGTGAAAATCAATCCAGTAAGCAACAGCGTATTTAGTAGGTCTTGCCGGTGGCACGACAGAGAGAAAATTGGTTCTGTGTTTACTTGGAGTACTTGAGTACCTGCTCGACAGATGGCGCTGTTGATGTACACCCCCTACCTGTATAGCGATCGCTGGAGTATTTTGTCCTTAGGTTTTTCTGTCGGGCAGCAGAGCTGACAGCTTATATGATCACCGGCTAAGTTTAATATTGAAAAATTATACCGTAGTTTATATGGCATATTATACATTAATGGCGATGTATAAAGTCATTTAGACACTACTTAATACTTAAAGGCATATACTGTACAGTTAAACCACATCTGCTGATTCCCCAACCGTTGATTCAACTAGCCACTGATGAACTATCGATACCATCACAGAAAAAAAAAAAAACTCACTTAACTGCAGCTGGTATACTGGAAACATCAGTCAAAATCTTAATAATGAATGAATGATTTGTAATTATCTGGCATCATAACATCAGTAGTCATTGGGGCTGATTTAAGTATGCTTTAAAAATAAAAAAATAAAATAAAAAGTTACTAAATACTTTAAGAATGAAAATGAGTAAGAAGTACAGCTTCCAATATGAACTTAAAAATGCCACTGGCATCATAAAAAATGTCCCCTCCAAGAACCTTGGTGAGGATGTACCTGCCATCTTCACCATGAGCTTCAGACAGGAATTGTTCCCTGATACCCACAAGACTGGGACATTCAATAACTAAAGGCCTCCCAGTCAAAAGAACCAAACAATCATCACAAAATGGCTGACACCTGCCAGTCATCAGACTCATGAGTTATGTTTCATACAGTCATACCTCGCTTCACGAAAGAATCTGCTTATGAAATTTTCAAGATGAGAAATGAGATGCGAATATTTTTATGACTCATTTTGCAAAAAATAGTTTGTGTTAAGAAAACATTGTCGCAGCCAGGCCGAGAATGAAAATAAAATAGTCATCCATTAAAAAAGTTGAAGAAAATGCATTCACACAATAGAAAATGTAGCAGCAGTCTATAGTAGGGGTAACTATAATAGTACAGTTCATATGGTACTGTATGTTTTGTATATCTACAGTATTGTGCTGTATTATTTTCCATTTATTATGTTGTTCTAATAACTACTTACTTTACAGGTATTAACAGTTAGTTTAGGTATATTGAGTGGTTCAAATATATTTGGCTGTACAGTATTTCATTGTGGTTATACAGTAGCTTTATTATAAGATTTGATGTGGTGTTTTGTAGGGTTTGGACTGAATTAGGCAATTTACATGTAAAATGTGACTCAACACAAAAAATTCATGTTATGAAAGCCACTCCAGAACAAATTAATTTTGTGTTGTGAGGCATTACTGTACTTCCATGGAGGTATAGCATTTGTTATTTCCTTCATCTTATTCTGATCAACAGAATGCTAGTAGCATTGCCAAATATCACCAAGAGACTTTTTGATATCAGACACAAAGTCATTACTAGAAAGAAGATATCTTCCAGGAAATAATTTGTATGCTGCCTCTTTTGCTAAATTTGTCTGGCACTTCATTACCAGGCACACCCACATGAGCCAGGATCCAGCAAAACTTAACTTCTTTACCTGCAGTGCAACAAATATAGAGCCACTCTAAAATCTTTAAAACTAAAGAGTTGGTTGGATTAGAAATGGTCAATGCCTGCAACACACTTTTTGCATCATTAAATTAGTAAAATTACCCTCTTTCATTACTGCTATTTTTTTCAATAGCAGTCAGGATATCATACAGCTCTGTTGTAAAGATAGAGGATGCTAAAGGAAGAACACATTTAAACTAGAACGAGAATTGGACACCCCAAATCCAACGCCAGGACTAGATGGAGCCGTTTGTAAATATAAATCCAATATCCCTGTCTTGTTCTGCATGTTCTAAAAAGCTGGACCACATTTTTTTCATTTATTATATTGTCTTTAGAGCCAGTGAAATAATTACAAAGAGAGATCAATGGAAATATCCAGGGAGGGGTGACTGATAGCCTAGAAGGTAGTACCCTGCTCCTGGAAAGATTCAGGCTATTTGGCACTTCTTCCATTCTGAATCCACATGGCTTTGGAGCTGTAGAGTGAGCCTCATAGTAAGAAAAGAAATTCTCTCCATTGGCAGCTTCAAATGAGAGTGAATTAGGAATCCTCTGTAACCTATACCAATATCTAATCACAGTAGATTAGCAATATAAGTCCAGAGGCCACTCATCACCTGCATCAACTAAAAGACTAGAGATGGGGGATGATCTAAAAGCACCAGTAGCTAATCTGATGTCAGTATGGCAAATGGAATCTAAAATCTTCAACTTGGTAGCAGAAGCTGAAGAATATATTTTACATCCATATTAAAGTTTTGATAAAAGAAGGCCTATATACAATATTACGAGAGGCTGACAATCTGCTCCCCATGATGTATGGCGTGATACTTTAAAAATATTTAAAATCTCTGAACATTTAAATTTAACTTTTTGAGATGCAAACCCCAAGTCAACTTTCTGTCAAACGTTAGACCTAGAAATTTTGTTTCTACAATACAGGGAATACGATAGATTTTTATATATAAATCTGGATCTGGGCGTATGCCATGAATGCATCAGAAATGAATGACAACTGTTTTACTTGTAGAAAACTTGAAGCCATTCAAATCTGCCAATCTCATAAGTTGATTAATTATGAGTTGAAGCTTTCTTTCAACTGTTGGCATTCTTGCTCCTGCAAATGAAACAGAAAGGTCATCCACAAAAAGTGTGTGGAGATCCTCATCTGGAATCAAGGAAGAAATTCCATTAATTGCTAGTACAAATAATGTAACACTAAGTATGCTACCCTGTGGGAATCCTTCTTCTTTGCAATTTCTTTCAGAGTATTACCCACTATAACATGAAAGAACTGTCTTTTAAGAAAGGTCTTAATGAATAAAGCCAACTCACCTCTTAGACCAAACTCATGGACAGTTTTAAGGATACCATACCTCCATCTGGTATCATATGCTTTTCAAGATCAAAGAATACTGTCATATGATGTTTCTTGGAAGCAAATGACTCACAAAAGGATGACTTTAGACGAACAAGTGCATCCATTGTAGAGTGCATTCTTCGAAACCCACGTTGAACTAGTGATAAAATACCTTTCTTTTCTAGTATCCATACAAGCCTTGCATTGACCATTTTTCCAAGATTTGACATAACATGTCAATACAATTGGTCAGTAGCTTGCAGCTAAAACTTTGTCCTTTCCAGGTTTTAAAAAAGCTGAAATAATGGCCAGTTCCCAAACTGATGGGAAACTATGGTCTAGCCATATTCGGTTAATAATTCTTAGGATAAAAACTTAAGTGTTATTTCACACATGCTTTATCATTGCATTAGGAATTTTGTCTGGGCCTGGGGCTGTATCATTGCATGATGTTAATGCAGAGTCAAATTCTCTCTCTGTAAATGAGAATTCTATGTTTCATCTTTATTTGATGTGATGTTGAGTCTTTTCTTCTTCTCTAGAATCTTCTGACTTTTGAGATACTCTATCAAAATGATCAGTAAGTTCATTACTCACTTTTATAGGATTAGTAATATATTAATAATTAATTCTAACACTGGTGAAAGATTTGGAGTATATTTGCCAGAGATCTTAAGAACTTTCCTCCATATGGCAGCAGGTGGGATTCTTTTATTCACTGAAGAAACAAAAGACGACCATGACTGACATCGGGCTGCTTTGATTGCTCGTTGAAATTGCTTGCTTTTGATAGATCATTGCATGACAAAGTACCTGTTTGGATATGGAAGTGAGTGGGTTCACCAGTGTTTAGAATCCCAACATCTTCATTTTCTATTAGTGATGCTAACAAATAGTCCTTTAAGTTTGCTAAAACGTCCCCCCATAATGGCTGCCTGCTGATCATATCACCCAGAAGAAATAGTTGAGGGAGTTGGTTTAACACCTCAGCCACATCACCGTAGGAAATACTATCAATAGGGGGTAAATATAGTGAATATATGGCAATTTCCTTCTTAGATCTATTTGTACTGCTATTGCTTGTACAGTGGCACATATATTTAAATGTTTTTGGGTAATGTCATCGCAAACATACACGAGACTTACCCCATGACTTCTTCCCTGAGGATTACATGGTGTTCTGTAATTAATGTATGCTCTAGGGCATGGAGTAAAGACATCTAACATTGTCTCCTGTAGACAGGCTACAGCAGTTTAGTGGTCATGAAATAGGAGCTTCAGTTCTTCATATTTAGCCCTTAGACCTTAACAATTTCTCTGTAATATTGAGGGAAAAAATAAAAAGTTTACTTTTTGGAAGAGTCCTTAGAAGAAGTCTTCTTATCAGAGTTTTTTAATTGATAGGAATCTCTGATACTCTATTTCTAAGCTAGGTTCTATATTTTTTTTTGCAACCTTCTTATTCATTAGTCGAGGAGGATGGCGAACCCTGATATTAATCTTTGATATATTCAAATTTTTTTAACATTCATCAAACTTTTTCAGATAGAATATCATACCAATTTGAAATAAGTATTTTTGTATTTCTTATTGGAGGGGAGAGGGATGGTGATCTTCCTCTTTTTCGATTAAAAGATGGAGAGCTATTAGGGCTATATACCTCCATTATGACAGGTACATTCAATAGCTCTCTAGCATGAGATTCTTCCCCCTAAATTCAGCAACAATGCTACCCAAGATGAAAGCCTTAGGCTATTCATCTAAGGTGTGGTGGATTTAGAGGAAAGAGGCAGTGCCTTTTTGACGAGAGAGACTGAATCTAAAGTACGAGGCACGGTAATAGCCTTAGGTGATTTAAGAAGAGGAAGCTTTCAATTAAGTGGTCTAGGTAGTGTTAAAATTCTTTCTGGATGTACAGGATCCTTAGATTTTAAAGCCTTGTCATAACTTTTGGATTTGCTTAGAAGACGCCTAGCATAACCAACGGTGATATACTCTGCATCTGATTTCTGAATAGCTGCTTCTTCTATTTCATATTGAGGACATTTATATTAGTTGCTTTGTGATTCTGGCAAAAATTAATGCACTTTGCAGTAAAAGAGCAGGGTCCATGGTCAAGATCAGAACAATTGTCGAACATCTTTTCACTTTTGCATACTCTAAATGGATGCCCAAATTTAAAGTAATTGTAGCACTGTGCAGATTTTTGTTTATACAGGTGGAATGGAATTCTCTCATTTTCTATGTATACAGGATTTTCAAATGTTAAAATGATCATACTGGTTCTGGGGATCTTATGAACCTTCCATAGTTCTTTAGGACACATATCTAAGATTTCCTCCTCACTAAACTCATACAGGTCTTTGTTCAAAATCACCACTCTTCCATAAATAAAATTCAAATACTGCTTGATATCTACCATTAAATTTTCTTTTATCTTTATATCATTTAGAACAATAGAATGTGTTTTAGATTTGGCATGAATTATAAGGGACTTCTTGCCAAATCTAGAATAGTCTCCTGCTCTATAGTGCATCATTTCCCTTGTATTACTTTACTAAATTTAAAATAATTGTAATCTTCTTGCTTTGACACTGCTATAAATACACATTGGTGGTTTAGGCTTTTTTTCTCATATTGAGCTTATTTTGGGGTCCATAGACTCATTTTGATGCCAGTCACTACGGTGTTAATGTCAAGGTTTCTGGGAACAGCATTGCATAGTGTTCCAGTTATCAACTTTAATATTGAGACTTCACAGACTGCTTTATAAGCCTTCGCATAATTATCAAAGCAGTTCCATGCTTCCCATTTTTCATCTTCTTCCCTGAAATTCATACTTATTTCAGTAATCTTACCATAATCTTTAAAAGCCATAATAACAGCTCATTGGCAAATCGTATATATGACTTTCAATTTCTGAACATGGAGCGGTGGTCCTTTTCCATTCCTAAGTCAGCAACAGAATTTTCACCAATAAAATTGCATCCCATTACATCAACTCTCAGTTAAGTAGACTGCTGTTGTCATTTTTCAAGTATATTAAGGGAATGGTGGCCCTAAGGCTAAAAGGTTTCTCCTATTCTTCCCTGTTATCTATTACCTTTTTATTTGTTATTCGCACATTTTTACTGTTCAGACTAGTTTATTCTTT
>NC_090732.1:156972402-157016526 GCF_036898095.1 Palaemon carinicauda
GTTCAAGGCCCTCTACACGAAGAATACCTTGGCGGACCTCGTTGCGTGTGTGGATGCTGCCCAAGATGACGAGGATGAAGACTTCAACTTGAAGGCGTACTGGCGGCAGTACACCATAGCCACGTGCCTGCAGAATATTCAAAAGGCACTTCAAGAGATGAAACCTGCAACCGTAAATGCGAGCTGGAAGAAGCTGTGGCCCGATATTGTTTACGACGACAAGGGATTTACTCCGTCGGAAATCCAACACTCTGCAATACGGAAATCTGTGCAGTTGGCTGCCATAATTGGGGGTGACGGGTTTGGCGACATGACGACTGAAGACGTCGACGAGTTGTTGGACTGCCATTCCCAGCCCCTAACTGACGCAGACCTCGAAGACCTGACGAAATCGGCAAGTGAGGAAGAGAGTGAGGGTACCCAGGAAGAGACCCAAGAAAATGTAGAAGAAACGGGCTTAACATTAGAACGGCTCGCCAAGTTCTGCAACCATATGAAGGAGGCGAAAGAAATGTTGCAAGAGTGGGACGAGGATATGGTTCGCTCGATGCAATTCTGCAACAAGGTCGATGACATCACGACTCCCTACAGGATGCTCTTGGATCGAAAAAAGAAACAGCGGCAACAACTTCCGATCACAATGTTTTTTCAGCCTCGCAAAAAAGAGCCAGTTCCTCCTGCTAGTACGCCTTCGGAAGAAATTGAAGAAGTTGAAGAGGTGTCCCAGGAAAAGACACCTCCGTCTGAAGAGACGTAAAATACTATCATTGACTGCACAGTAGAACACATCATCAGCTTCATCATCATCATTTCTACTGTGCAGCAAATTCATCGCCATCGTCATTCAAGTTTTTCTTGAACTTCTTTCGTGGTGAGTACAGTAACAATCTTTATTTTTTACTTTAACCTGTTTTATAGTTTAGTAATGTACGTACTGTATGCATTAAGTTAAAGGGAAGGTTTTAAAAGTCTACATGTTGTAACCTATCATATTTTTTTTGTTTAAAATTTACATTTACGTACGTAAAACAATCTCTCTCTCTCTCTCTCTCTCTCTCTCTCTCTCTCTCTCTCTCTCTCTCTCTCTCTCTCTCTCTCTCTCTCTCTCGTAAATTGTTTTCCTGCTTTGCTACGTACAAGTACTGTATAATTTATATTTGTAAGGTAACATATTTTGTAAATGCTTTTACTGTAAATACTGTATGTACTGTATCATTATTTATCACTATCATCATGCGTGTTAAATGCCTTGTTTGTTCTGAGCGTGGTTGTTTACTGAGCGTACACGCCGTCGTTTCAGGCGGCGTCATAAAGAAAAAGATTTCATTTGGAAGTCCTAAGAAAAATACGTAAACTAAAACATTGGTAATAAAAAAATCAACATACAGTACTGTATAATCAATATAATCGATGCAAAAACTAACCATACGTACATATATGTGTACACTAAATGAGTTTGTTTCTTCATTATGATCAGAGATGAACGTAAACAAAACATTGGTTGCCATTTTTTATCGTGCTTTTTAGGTGTTTAGGAAACACATGATATAAAATCGCCTTTAATATTTGTGCCTGTTTTAGTTTAGGGTGCTGTAGTACATGCATTAAGTGTTCTGTACATTAAAGGGTGGTTTGTTAACAGTACTACGTACAAGGGAAGGTTTTAAAAGTCCGAATATACATGTTAAATAAATAGGTAAATATGCTGTCACTACTTCGCGGATTTTCACCTATCGCGCCCGCGTCTGGAACCTATCTACCGCGATAAACGAGGGTTCACTGTACTACACAAAATAAATTTATACTTTGCTTAAATCTATGTTCAAAAGAAGGCTACATGAGCCACTTTCAATTTCCTCAGCTGGTTTCTGGTTTTAGCCAACATAACATAACATATAAGTAATAAAATAAACTTAAAAAATAATGGTTTTGATGTTAACCATTCATTCAAGCATTGTTGTACTTTTCTTTTATCAATTCAAGCTGTTTTTCAACAACAGCAATTATCCAAAGTTTTTAATTTTGGGTTGTCGTCAGCTGACCTCAAGGTGATGGTATCGAGAATATGCTCACATATAATTAACAGCATTTGCTGATTTCTAATTCTTTAGTTTTAACTTTCGATATTTTCTTTGGTGATTTTTAATACGGTGCTGGATAGTATTATTTGCCAATTTCTAATGTTAAATTTCATGTTCTGACTTATACTTTTTAACATTACACTGTTTTTGGCAACTTCTAACTCTAAATTTCATGTTTGGGCTCTTGTTCTTTGGGCCTTTTAGTGTCAAACTAGTGTTTGGCATTATAAGAAATTCATGAATACTTAAGATGTGGATAACAAGAGTTGACTGTACTTTACTGCATTTTCATTTAACAAATTACTGCATTAATTTTCAGGACAAAACTTACTTTTCAAAAAAAAAAAATAAAAAAAAAAAAATAAAAATAAAAAAAATAAAAAAAAAAAAATAATAATAATAATAATTAAAATCTAAAAATTCTTACACACCCACGATATTATGAGGAGTCCACAATATAGATTTACATAGTAACAAATTAAATAATCTGCGATATACTGAGGGTGCGATAAGTGAACCATGACATGGTGACAGATTACTGTATTCAAAATATAAAGTGCTCAATTATCTTACCAGTTACTTTGCCTCCAATGGTCTGGGGAGTTATCCTTGACAAAATCCTGAACACGATTTCTTAATTCTGGAGGCTTCAGTAAAAGAAGTTGTATGATGAAGAAACATACATGGGCTTCACTTCCTTCTTGAGTACGGAGTGCCTGTCAAAAGAAAACTTATATCAAACCTTATACACAAATAATGCAGGTATATTATACTATTTACAAAACTGTTTTGGGTTAAGTGAAATACTGCATTTTATCAATAAGGGAGTGAGAAAACTGGGATATTTGCACAATTTTAGTTATAATAGCAAACAATAAAACTGAAGTACATTACAGTAAGTACTGCAAAATAGTCTATGCTTATCTACAGTAATAATAGATGTATGTAAATTATCAGTCATGGCAGAAGCTCCTGGACCATCTTTCCTCCCCAGAGAAACCAGTATCCTTTGGAAGGATGCTTCTTTGCTCTTTACAATGGGCACTAAAGAGCTGATTAGAACAGAGAGAGCGATTAGAACAGCCCGCCCACCACCTACCCTCCCTTGTGAACACTGTCCGCGACTCTTCCAACACAGACTAGGACTTAACAGCCACATCAGGCATAAGCACCCACCCCATAGATAGGAGGCTGATGGCTAATGACAGAACCCAATACTCGGACACGAGTGGGCGCCGACGACGACGACGATGTAAATTATATTGACTGTAAAGTACTTTACTAAAATAAAACAGTACAGTATAATATTGATATACCTCAACTAGTGAATAAGTTCCATTATGAAAGCATGTTCAAAAGTTAATTTGTTTGTAAGTTCAGAACAGTCAACCTAGGCATCTAGTATAGTAGTTGGCCTAGGCCTATAGCAGTGTAGAATAATTTAAGCTTTGTTCAACATAACTTGATCTTGTGAATGTAATTAAACTTTAAAAAAAAAAAAAAACTTTCATGCCTCCTTGAAAAAGAGGATTGTCTCTGAAAAGTTCAGTAACGCTAAATATGCCGCCTTCAACCCTTCAACTCTTGATAATTTATGTGGAAATACTTGTCTTACTGTGACCATGTACCAAAAAACTGTTCCTTCCTTAAATGGGCTCTCCTCCCTTGGCAAGAAGCATCTGAAAAAAGAAACTCCTGAGTTGAAACTTGTAGGAGAGTTCAAGCTAACAGATTCTTCCCCTTCAGCCACCACGAGAGATCTGTCTTCACATCTCAGGGATCTTCAAAAGAGCTGATGGGGATCTGATATCTGCGACCATCAGCTCTTTAGTGCCCATTGTAAAGAGCGAAGAAGCATCCTTCCAAAGGATACTGGTTTCTCTAGGGAGGAAAGATGGTCCAGGAGCTTCTGCCATGAGTGAGCTGGAAGGATATCCATTTCCAGAAAGGAAGCTTTAACCTGTCTAAACCTCTAAATCCTATTTCAAGATGGATACGCTCTGGCTTGGGCCGAGTCTTTATCCATGCCAAAGTACTGTATGTGGTGTTGAAGGACTAGGGTGGACTTCTCCAAGTTTAGTGAGACCCCCAGCTCTTGATAAAAATCGAGTAAGGAGAAAGGAGTTGGGACCTTAACTCTGCTAGGAGAAGCCAGTCATCCAGAGTGAACAAGTGAGTAAATACTTGTGGTACTGTGGACACATTTCATGAAGCATAGCACCTTGAATTGGTATACTTTCTTTCTGAAAAGGAAATGCAGGTACTTCCTTGACTTTGGATGGACAGGGTTTTGGAACTAGGCATTTTTCTGGTCTATAGTCAGCTGGAAGTCCTTCTTTCTGATTGCCTGAATTACTGTACTTGGTGTGTATCTTATAAAAAGACGGGATTGTCGCAATCCGAGATAGTGGAGGGAGACAGCTCATGAATGGGCTTGTGGTACCTTCAGCGAAATACTTCTATTGCCCAGGGATCTGTCCCGAAGAACTGCTACCTTGCCAAATAACTTTGCAGGCATCACCCACTGTGGTAAGTTGGGGGACATACCTTCCTTAATGGAAACCTATGCCCCTTTGGTAAGAGGGATATCCTCCATGATGAAAGGGAGGTGTTGTGTCCTGTCTTTTGAAGGAGGAATTATTCTTCGGTTCCTTAAACACTAACTGAAACATATTTCTGGAGAGGAACCATAAGATATCTGAATACTCATAAGGGTTATTGAAAACCCAGTGCATTCCCTATGCAGAAATGTTAACAAAATGAGCGGGTAAGCTAACTTGAAATGCAATAAAAACTCATAATAATCTGAAAGGGGGACATCTTAACACAGCAGCTGTGAAGGAGAAACTGAAAGGGAACTCTCAGCATGCTACTGTACTTGCCATTAACTGCTACATTGTTTCATTACTAGCAGTATACTGGTATATCTTTTTGAAAGAAGAGAAACTGGAAACTCAAATTTTCTTATAATTGTTCTGGGGTAAAAATTGATAAACCACAGAAGCAACATGAACATCAGGGAAGGTTCATAAAATAAATGTGAAACACCAAAGCTATGGAATAACTTTTTCTCATGTAGTTGGCCCAATGGGTAAGTGGACTTTTAGGGATAGCTTTTTAGATAAGGACGACTTACTGTGTTAATATTTATCGAAAAATCTATTATTTCAATACTCACCTAGAATCTATATACTATGACTGGCTGAAGTGAAAACTTCTCAATATTTTTCTTCTTAGAAATAACAATTTGCCTTATCCCAAATCATGACCCCTACTCCCTGTGTTACCAAATAGATAGCCTACAAAAATCAATCAATCAATCAATCAAATCTATCAATCAATCTATCTATCTATCTATCTATCTATCTATCTCTCTCTCTCTCTCTCTCTCTCTCTCTCTCTCTGTGTGTGTGTGTGTGTGTGTGTGTGTGCAAAAATAACCCAACATTACACTGGTCCAAGCAACACAAGGACAACATTTCTTTACGTTGTTAATAGATACAGTAATTCAAAAGTAGCTACCAATACAGTAGGCACCAAAAACCCTGAAACAAATACCACTGATTTAATTTATGTACTGCAAAATTGGCAGAAAAATTGGCACTGTCCTTTGGGACAGTTTCCTAGGAAGCATGTAACTGAGTGTTCATATTAAAAAATTATCGCAACTGTGCTCTTTATTTCCAATTTAAAGTACTCAACACTATCAATGGTAACATACTTATCATGGTCTTTATCTAAATGATGAGAGAAACGATTACCACAAATAGATCTGGGAAAAGCTCCAAAGGCTTTACAACAGATTCTAAATCATCCATGCAAACACTACTCTTGCTATCCCAGTCTTATTTCCACATACGCTTGTAATCTAATATTCAGTTATATCCTACGCCAAAAGACCAACACACTCATAATTCCATTTCATAAAGTACAAATTCTTCCCCCTACACAGGAAACCCACAGAATGTGGTTCCCATCAATCACTGTTATAAAGAACTAGATTGGCATTTTACACAAATACAAATCTAAGATTCGGGAGTCAGATCTATTTCTTCCCATCAAGTTAGCTAAACAACAAAAGTAACAACATTTCCAAGACCAGGAAGGACAACAAAGGACTTGGCTGTGAGCGAAGTTGAGATTATTTGTTCAGTTCTGGGACAGAAAAGTTTTGAAAGGAGACAATGGATACAGACAATGTCTCACGGAATAAGGGTTATCTTGCCGGATAAGGCAAATTGTTGTAGTTCATTAAATTTATTGTCAAACTATTTCATTTGAAATAAAAAATTCTGTCTTCTGTAAAGGTGTTAAAAACAAAATAATGCTGTACTTGTACTTACCAGACATAACATTAGTCTATCTATTGGAACTATGTTGTAAACCCAAATGATGCTGTTCATTGTTTCAACATATTTTGTTACATGCTGACCTCCTGCACTATTAGAAAACTCCAACACTAAGAAATCACAAAGTGTACGAACATGAGCTGCTAACTGCCTAGGACCAACACGCTCCAAAACCCTGAAAAAAAAAATTCAATATATTTAACTACACTATGGCATTATATCATGTTTCAATGCATCCTCCTAATATTTGAGAAATGCTATATCACAAAAAGGAAGACATCCAATTTGATATTTACAAATGTACCTCAACCATGTAGAGTTCTGTTCCAAGAGCTTATTCATAAGTTAATTTAATAGCATGTCAAAAAGAGTTAACCAAGGCATCAGCTTTGACATATAACACTCTATACAATATTTTCTGTAAATACAACTTAGTACAGTATTTGTAATTGTAAAATCTTTAATGCTTCCTTGAAAAGTATTCATGAAATAGAGTCAATTAAGTTTATACTTTAAATTTATTGTTGCTAGTAAGCAAAGCTCACAAAACAACGTCATCAGTTTTTGTTTATCCTCCAACTACAACCTTCCCCTTACCTTCAACTAAGCTTTGAAAACAAGTTGCCTACAGCCATCTATAGCGAAGAAAATACTGTACTGAAAAGCCTTGTAAAAACAAACACCGTATAGAAATTTGCAATACGGTCGGCACTCATTTTTAGCAATAGTTGGGTTAGAGACAGGGCGCAAAAAAAAAAAAAAAAAAAAAAAAAAAAAAAAAAAAAAAAAAAAAAAAAAAAGCAAATATGGGATGCACTAGGAAGGCTACCTCCTAACCTAAAAAGTCACTGACCCTCGCCATCAACGGGTGCCTGAGCTGATAGTTAACACAGTAAATACTGTATAGTATTGTTTTTACTTGGTTTCTGTCACAGTTTATAATCATATGTACAGTGTACAGAACATGTACACACATGTAAACTACGTACTGGACACAGTAAGGCTACAGTGCAGTATTCTGCTAAAGTAAATATTTACTGAGTCGTCATCATCCCCTTACTGTTCTGTATAACAAAACATTTGTTCCTATCAAGTAATACTGTAATCTAATACTCGCTGATACCGTAGTGTATATTACTGTAATATATGTACAGTAATATCACTATAGTAGAGCTGTAACTGTAAGTGTTCGGCGTTTTCTTTCAGACGACACACTTAGCCTACACGTTTTCTTGAATCATGACGCAACTCCTTGTCTCTTGTGCAGTATGCTATATCTACAGTACAGTACCCTGGTAATTATATCTATTCCACCTTCTACTTAAAGGGGCTAGAAAAATCAAAAGATAATGATAAATGTATCGTCAGTAACATTACAGTACAGTATACTAATTGCATAAACGCATACAGGTATTACACCCCCAAAAACAGAAAAAAATAAACAGCTATTGCGTTTTAATAATCGTATGATTTTATCTTTTTCCATAAGAGTTTAGAAAGTTTGACTAAACAACATATGTGCTCAGTATAATCAAATACTGTTGTGTTTTTAAGTAAATTAAAAATAAGAATTAATTTTACCGTTACAGTAAAAACATCATACATACATATACCAAAGCACTTCCCCCAATTTTGGGGGGTAGCCGACATCAACAAATGAAACTAAACAAAAAAGCTGAATCCCCTACTGCTGCTACCTCCGCAGTCACCTAAGGCACTGGAGGACGCACCAGGGCCTACCGATACTGCATCACAATCGCTCGCTATTCATTCCTATTTCTAGCACGCTCTCTTGCCTCTCTCACATCTATCCTCCTATCACCCAGAGCTTCCTTCACTCCATCCATCCACCCAAACCTTGGCCTTCCTCTTGTACTTCTCCCATCAACTCTTGCATTCATCACCTTCTTTAACAGACAGCCATTTTCCATTCTCTCAACATGGCCAAACCACCTCAACACATTCATATCCACTCTAGCTGCTAACTCATTTCTTACACCCGTTCTCACCCTCACCACTTCGTTCCTAACCCTATCTACTCGAGATAATACACCAGCCATACTCCTTAGACACTTCATCTCAAACACATTCAATTTCTGTCTCTCCGTCGCTTTCATTCCCCACAACTCTGATCCATACATCACCGTTAGTACAGTCACTTTCTCATACAGAACTCTCTTTACATTCATGCCCAACCTCTATTTTTTACTACTCCCTTAACTGCCCCCAACACTTTGCAACCTTCATTCACTCTCTGACGTACATCTGCTTCCACTCCACCATTTGCTGCAACAACAGACCCCAAGTACTTAAACTGATCCACAGCCTCAAGTAACTCTCCATTCAACATGATATTCAACCTCGCACCACCCTCCCTTCTCGTACATCTCATAACCTTACTCTTACCCACATTAACTCTCAACTTCCTTCTCTTGCACACCCTTCCAAATTCTGTCACTAATCGGCCAAGCTTCTCTTCCCCATCTGCAACCAGTACAGTATCATCCGCAAACAACAACTGGTTTACTGTACCTCCCATTCATGGTCATTCTCGTCTACCAGTTTTAATCCTCGTCCAACCACTCAAGCATTCACCTCTCTCACCACTCCATCAACATACAAGTTGAACAACCACGGCGACATCACACATCCCTGTCTCAGCCCCACTCTCACTGGAAACCAATTGCTCACTTCATTTCCTATCCTAACACATGCTTTACTACATTCGTAGAAACTTTTCACTGCTTGCAACAACCTTCCACCAACTCCATAAAACCTCATCACATTCCACATTGCTTCCCTATCAATTCCATCATACGCTTTCTCCAGATCCATAAACGCAACATACACCTCCTTAACTTTTGCTAAATATTTCTCGCATATCTGCCTAACTGTAAAAATCTGATTCATAAAACCCCTACCTCTGGTTATGCGTGATAGAAAATATACTTCTCTACATACGGTTAGCATAAATAAAGTACAGTTTGTATGGTACTGTATATTTCATATATGGAGAGCATTGTGCAGTACAGTACTTTACGTATTGTATTATTTTTCATTTACCATTGCATTATGTGCTAATAACAACTTCATTTACAGGTATTAACAACTAGGTTAGGTATATTGAATGAATTAAATGTATATAGCTGTATTTCATTGTGGTTATAGCTTTATTATAGAATTTATTGTGATGTTTCGTAGGGCTTGGAACGAATTAGGTGATTTACAAGTAAAACTGCCCTGATTATACGAAAAAAAAAAAATCATGATACGAAAGCCTCTCTGGAACAAATTAATTTTGTATTTAGAGGTATCACTGTAATAATAACAGCTCCATAAATATGAAATAGTGCAGCATAATCTGTGGAGTTTACCTCCAAACCATTTTTGTTTGTTTGTTTGTTTGAGAGAGAGAGAGAGAGAGAGAGAGAGAGAGAGAGAGAGAGAGAGAGAGAGAGAGAGAGGAGAGGAGAGGAGAGAGAGAGAGAGAGAGAGAGAGGAGAGAGAGAGAGAGAGAGAGAGGGAGAGAGAGGAGAGAGAGAGAGAGAGAGAGAGAGAGAGAGAGAGAGAGAGAGAGAGAGAGAGAGAGATCAAACTCTCATCTTTCAAGACAGATGTATTCGGCTTGGTAAGATGATGGGGATATTAGGTTCCCAATGAAGAGTTTTAGACAGTCTTCCCACCTTTTTAGTAAAATATTCTTTATTTTTAAATTACAGCATTCTGGAAAATAAAGTTCACATCAAACTGAATAAAAAAAAAAACACAAAATCATGATATATTAACATAAAGATAACAACAAAGTATGGATAAGAAACGTAAAATGACAATATATTGACGATGGAGAAAATGGCAATATATTTCAATTATGCGAGTAGGCCTCTCAAGGCCAAATAAAATAACTGCCTACTTTGCCCATCTCTTTTTCTGGTCAAATTTCCTGCTTTTGACCTACAGTACATAGTTATTGTCTCTTTCAGCATGATCATAGCCACAGTTTGTAAATATAGGAGTGAAAATACACGTACCAATAACTAAGTAGAAAATACCTTGGACTAAAGTGACACAGTTCCTTGCAATTCTTTTTTTTTAGCTTAGTTAAGGGCATGGTATAGATAAATTGGTATATTTCTTCCTCAGACACCAGAGAAAATGATTAGAATATTTTGGAGAAACAATATAATAGCTTTGACTGAAATACTGTACTGTATATGACAAAGCAGAATAAATACTTATAACAGATCCGAAAATAAGGTTGTTAAAGGGTTTCGACCTGCTCGAGTACATATAGAAAAAAAGACTTTTTAACCATCAGAGTTATTTTCTCATTAAATTACTATTTGAAAAAAATAGACATCTTACAATAAAAAATTACAACAATCTATATTTTCAAAATTCAATTCCAATACAGAGGTCAAAAGTTATGCCATTTAAGAGGAGCAACTCACCTCTGATAGGAATTTTGTTTATTCAAGGTATTGCATATCTGGCTAGGAGAACATCTATACTTCATTTAAAACAGTCTATATAATTAAAAGTGACTTCTATACCTTGATAAAATAATCTATAAAAATGCATTTTTTTTCCCTTAAATACAACATTTTGTGTATCAAATTCTATTTCAAATACTTCTTGTCCAGAAAAATCAGTAGAGAAACAAAATAGTAGGAGTTTTAGTGTAACCCTTAATCAATATTGTTTTAATGGGGCCGAGTCATGGCCCCTAATGAAATTTGTTCACTTACTTGTATGCAATTGGGGGTAGTCTCTCTGTGTCAAGAACCATCTTAAAAAGCAAACACAAGAATAGTGGAGATGTATTATGCTGAAGAGAAAAGTGTGCTATGATGTCGTTTTCATTGCTCATTGATTTCCATTTTCTATACTCTTCTTCAACAGCTTTCTGTAAGAGAAAAACCAATAATGAAAAACAACTTACTATACCTACAAAGTAGTATTGAATACCATGTAAATAAGGTCATCATATGGTGTATTGAAGAGAAATTCTTCAAGCTTCTATACAAAAGACAGTAATACAATTAACAGGGACAAAACCTCTCAGAAAGTAAATATAACTATCAACTTTTTCGTTTACTATTTCAAGACAATCCACTCATCACTATTTTATCAAACGAAGTTACTGCCTTACTCAGCATTTGGGGTAATTTATGGCACAGAGATGCTAGCCAAACCTAACTATGTACCAAAATTACATAGTTTATTTGGCTTTACTAAATTATTTATCTTAAAAACTAATTTAAAATCTTTTTAAATATTTAACTAAACTGTACTGAACCACTACCTACTATTTACGGAAACTGATGAGTATGAGATAAAGAGGCTTGTTCAAGCAAGTGAGATAATGAGCTCCCCATTGACCCTAATGAAGGCTGCTATATGCTACTGGCCAAACGTAAGAGAACGAATCACACAGCCATTCAAAAAAATTGCAATCGAAGAGATCCAGTGAAACTTTATACAAAATGAGAACCATTAGTCTAAAAGAATCATATGATATGTCAGGCCAACCACAATATAATAATACTGTAGATGTAAAGGGTGCTTATTTTGCAGAGGAGTAACAATATATCTAAACAAACATTTCAGCACACAAGGAATAAGCAGAGGTTTAGAGATAGGTATTTTAACAAGAGCAGAGATAAAAGGATCTAGGCTACCATCTCTATCTTCAGCCTCTCAAAATCTTGGTGTCTAAAAGAGCAGCTAGAAATGCGCGTGTGATAGTGATTCTGCAGAAGAGCAAAAGTGAATACAGAATTGAAACCTTTGCAACAGGCTCTCAAACCTGGGAGATACCATGTACCACCACAACCATTACTGAATAGTGTATTAGAACTCCTAGTATTTAGTTCGGAGTTTGAAACCAGGTATATTAAGCCTGAAATATTACTCTAAATCGAGTATTAGATGAATTTCTGAGCTACCAAAAAAGGATATAAATTCCCAATTGAGTGTAGGAGATAACAGTAAATTATGCAAATGATGACAAGATGCATTAAATCTGGCACACTTGTTCTCCAAGTTATACTAATCAAATCTGGCCAACTGAAAATCCAAGATGGCCGCTAAATCAACCACCCACCCTTGATGTTTTACTTCAAAGTATTTGTCATTGTCTGGGTAAAATGATCTAGAAATGAATTCCTGTGTTTTCAAGGCTACTGAAGTATTTTGTAACCACTTCACTACTGCTCTGCAAAATACCCCAGCATACCACTTGAGAACCCCCTTCAATTGTCAGTATATCAACATTCCCTTGTAGCCAATAAAAAGGATATTATGATAATAGCAAAAATAATGATGGATGACGTCACGGTGTCCATCAGATATTTATTGGCAGAAATGAATAGTGGGTGGAGCTTCAGTAACTCTCTGGTAAACAATACCTTAGCTTAAACCCATCCAAATGTATAAAAACTTTTTCCTTAGTTAGGAACAAAAAATTACGTAGACATGTACGTTGCGTCTCTTTCCTACTATATTGTAAAACACTATCACGTATATGTAGCAGTGCTGAAGGGGTTAATGTTTATAAAGCAAACCGACACATTTCCCTTATGAATTTACTGTTTATAAAGTAAACTAATACATGTTTCAAGATTTTAATGTTTGTAAAGCCCACCAACATATTTTTCTCACTGAATATCTCATTGTAGATCAGAGGTATACTGCATTGGCTTGTGAGCTAAACTAGATGAGGGTAATAAACAGAAGTTCTCAAGTGTGATGCAGTATGTCTAGCTCCAAAAAGTCTAAGTGAATAAAGTTGATAACGTTATTCAGGTCGGATTGGTTGTAGGGCCCCAGCTAGGCACAGTGGTGACAATACTGCTGTGAAACTCAACATGGGGTTCAGTGTCAGCGAAGTAGGAAATGTGTGTTGACATTATACTGTACTGCAAAAGCATACTAGTAACCCAAATGCTACCTAACTAACCCCAAATCAGTTAGGCAGCTACACCTGAATGGAGAAGATGCCCCAACAATGGAGAGCTGAGACAAAGATAACAGGTTTTGGTTATTTGAATGGTGTACAGATCGCACAGGACTTATGACACTGGATGAACGATTTGACGAGGTGTAGAGCACGGAGCAAGAGCCTAATTGTATTATATACAGGAAATTGTCTTTTAGGCATCTACAAGGTGGTAAAAGGATAAATCCTAACCCCTGAATATCAATCATACTAACCATGGAACTACTGTAGTTTTACTAGAAAATTGTGGAACACTGGCTGGACCGAAAGTTGTCTATGTCACGAAGTTAAGGCCCAGATCACCTCCAAACTCAAAAATATTAATAAAAAAAACTATTTTACTTTGTAACTAGATATTTTCAGGGTACAGCTATATTACCATTACCAACACTATATGAGCATAAGAACTCAATATGTACGTTCTTTGCTAGTCTGACTCCGTACGTGTCCGTCGTCCCATGTGAATTGTGGTTTTAATTTTCTTATTTAAGATTCCCCCTTTTTGCATGTTATTACTAAAATATAAGGTAAACAACGTATAATTTAGTTTTTCCAAAATTCTCAAACAGATCAAGATATAAATTGATAATATGAGAATTTCAGGCCTTTTTAAAACTAAATTCTCTTTAGCGAAATTATTTGTTACTTTATATGAAAAAGCTTAATTACACAAGAAAGGCAAAATAAAAATATGTTAACGTGTAGTTTCAAAATTATTTAATAATTTTTTGAATTTTAGCAAATATTTGAAGCAGAAAAAAGTTAGTTTTGAGTAATTACACTTCAAAGTTTCCAATAACATGCGTGAACTTTTTATTATACGATACTTTGTTTATTGACATTATGATTGGTATAATTTTTGGATGCGACATTCTAAATAGTAATATATCGATATTCAATTTAATTTGTCGTTTACTGTAATAAATATAAATGATCTCTCCCTCTCTCTCTCTCTCTCTCTCTCTCTCTCTCTCTCTCTCTCTCTCTCTCTCTCTCTCTCTCTCTCTCTCAATCCATCCATCCAGAAAAGGGCTTGATGGATATATGAACTTGGCAAACAACATTCCTGTTAACCTCACTCAATGCACTGCTAATTAAGTTAAACCTTGCAAGACTTGACGATGATGGTGCAATAGAAGAAACTTTGAGACAATGAGTGAATGATCAGTAATTATCTGGCACCATAACATCCATGGTCACTGATTCCAATTGGAGTACAATTAATAAAAAATTAATAACTTAAGATAAGTTTAAAAAAATCAGAAATAAATAACTTAAAAAATGATGAAACATTTAAAATTTCATATACCATTTAAAAACAAGTAACAAGGCCAGCTTCCAATATGAATTCATAAATGCCACTGTCATCATGCAAAACATTTCCTCCAAGTATCCTAGAGAGGATGTACTTACCAACCTCATTACAAGCTACACAGAGAAATTGTTCTCTGATATCCAAAGGACTAGGACATTCAAACAGCTTTTATGAAAGATGCCACCTACAGCAACACACACCATAAGCAAATACTGAGTACCCAGAAATCTTTCCTTGAAAAAGGTAAAATCACTCTGCAGTGATGAAGGAGATAGGCAACCCCTTCGAAGAAAAATCAGCCGACATGCTAGTACTAGATACGAAGATCATTGGTGACCCAACTCTAGCTTAAATGGTAGCTAAATATTACCTCCAGGGCAAAGTAGTTTAATTAATTCATGGAAGGACTAGAGGATGAGGGTGACAGTTCTTTCTATAATAAAAAACAGCCGTTTCTTTCTTTACACAAGAACAGGCTGAGATAATTTCAATGGAAAAAGTACAGTATACTGTCAGTTATTCTCATGACTGTTCATCTCCTGCCAGATCAGATCATGTAACTTGCAAGAATTCTTCAAGCATGAGAATAAGTCACACCCTAGATCTCCATGTACTTCAATGACAATTTATGACTATGATAAGAAGACATCATACCAAAAGGGAAATACTATGGAGCCAGATACAAGCTGGTGGATATAGTCTTTGATGTATACAAGTAAAGTCTGAAATTCAAGACAAGGTCAAAAAGGGGAAAAATAAAGAAGAATATGACAAGAACAAGTAAGACACCAAGTAATTAGTAAAGCTTAATTTGTAATACAAGCAACAAAACTGAGCTTTTTCACTTTTTTGTGAAGATATGTGAAACATAGATGACAAATACAGTCATCGTCACTAAAGAAAAAGATACCAGTAGCAATACAATGAAATCTCTGGATCCAGTGTCCCAATGTAGTCATGATGAACCTGATACTCGAATACTTGCATACACCATGGATACAACAAATGATGGGAGAAAGTCCATCATCATTAAGGGCAATGGTACAGAGATGCTAGCCATAACTATACCTATGCTGTCATCCTTATAGGTAATAGATCTTGAGATAATGTGGATTTTTCTTGGCCAAGGAGCCAAGATTCAAAGAATTCCAGTCCATAAGGTGAGACCCTGTAATAGGTCTTAGGAATGCTACAGTGATCCCATACCTTCTGTGGGCAAGGGAAGAAATCTGCATGATAGACTTAGAACCATAGACATCTTAAAAGGAAGGACTGTCTACTGACATGCTCAGGTGCATCTCTAAAATTGGTCCTAGAGAGCCTATAAAATTGATGACACAGTCAAAATGGTAGATTTTTGAGGACAGCAGATTTAATGATGCTAACGTAAATGTACTAGGTCCTTTCAAAGGTCAATAGGTTAAACTTCAAAGTAAAAAAGCATAAGGCTAAAAAAGAGCCTAAAATGGACTCAGCTTGGGCTAAAGAGATTTTGGCATATTTTTATGGGTTTCAGGATCTGATAAATCCAATGGCTTCATCACCAATGACTGTAAAGGTCATATTTAGGGTCAAAAGATAAACTTTACAAGGTCAAATCACATAAATTTAATAAAAATGACACATTTGGAAGAAATTTGTATTTTTCCTAACAATACACACTTGTAGTTCTTTACATATGGGTAATGATATCAGTGGAAGCTTGCATACAGCTATAAAAACTTTTAACCAAGTGTCAACTACCATTCTAAATGCTACCAGTTGTAATGGGGAAAAACCCCCCAATCCAGCCTCACTCATACCTTCGTCACTTTTATTGCAGCCGGGAGTTTCCCTGGGGGAAGGTGATGGTGGGTAAAGTATGTGTAAAGAACTACAGGTTTGTATAGTTAAAAAAATTACAAATTACTTACCTTCTTTACATAGGAGACTCACTCTATGGTGGGAGGAAGTCCCTTCAACTGGTTGACACATTTTATCCAGGATCACTGTATCTGATCATGATGATGCAAGGGATGAGTATCTTGGCCCCTTGTAAACCAGTGGCCTGTCAATACCAGTGGGTTGACAGGCAGGGCAAAAGTGATTATGAGTGTAAGAATGTAACTGTGATTTTTATTGGTTATATATAACAACAGATTTGTGAGTACACACATTTAAGGACCAGATGTACCCACTCCTCATAAGATTGGGGACACAACAGAATATGTAAACATATATTTTAGCTATTGTATGAGCAATATGGGGCATACCTGCAGTTGAGGTCTCTGAAAGGAATTTGTTTCCATAAACTATCTTTTAAAAGTTAAACACTGAATGGCGTACGCATAAATGCATACAATTAGCTATCAAAGCCACGGGTTTCTTGATAAGAAAACATATCCTTGAGCTCTAAAGTTAAGAGTTATGCTAGTGCCCATGTGGTCAAATAAACCACCTATTCTACGTGATCAAGGCTCGCTGTGAGCCTAGATCGTGCTGCGATCCTGAATGTCGTTGTGTGTCTGAAATTCGTGGGGGGTTGAGAGATTGCTTGTTTCAAGTGAAAGTCTCAGGTGTAAGGCTAGCTTTCACCTTTGGTACTGTGATCCCGGCTTTGGTACTGTGATCCCGGCTCGCTGTGAGCTTCGATCGTGAGGTGCTGAAAAATCCCTTGTTTCAATCGAAACTCTCAGGTGAAAGGATAGCTTTCCCTTTTGGCACCAAGATCTAGGCTCAATGCAAGCATGGGTCGCAAGAGTAGAAAGATCACTTCCTTCAAGCAAAACTCTCAAGTGAAAGGGTAGCTTTCACCTTTTGCACAATCAGCCATTGAAACAGCTTCCCAAGATCTCCTAGGAGCTCCAGAGAGCTAGAACGTGAGGACACTTCTGAGCCACCTGTATAGATAAACTACCAGGCTAAGACAGCAGTTCCCAGTAGCAACTACATCTGCCGAAAAACCCCAAAAGATCGGAGAGCTCAGAGGGAGACTATGGCAAAACATATTTCCTGAGTGCGCTGAGAGTTAGCTTGTTAAATAAACTTCAGTCAGACGATCGGATCATGCAGCAACCCCTTCCAATACGCAAGGTTGAAAACTTGCTAGGACGCGTGTTGCTTACATGTGTCTGCCGACGGATCAACAAACACAGACGGAACAGACTTCCTCTTAGTGGTTTTCTGATCTTAAGACTTCAGGAAAGTAACTCCAAGGCTGTGAAAGTGTTCACCTTTAGCCAACATAAAGAAATAAAGGAGCCATGATCTTAACCAAGTCTCCAACCCAAGGACAATATCCTGAGACGCTGATGAGTTATACCAGGAATAATAGCAAGAGTAAAAGTTTCATTTCGCCCACGCCAGTATATGTGGAAGGAGACGTCTATTTTCAAACATGGCTCAGATTAAAAAAAGGAAGGTATGAGAGAGCGGAGGGGCAGTGCTTTTCCCAACTACCACTGGAAACAATCTGACACCTGTAAGAGTGGCTGCAAAGGAAAATAAAAGTGCTTACAGTCAGCACTCCCCTGCACATAACTCTGCAGCTGCGTATGTGAGCAGTAGAAGGTAAGGGACCAGTGGCATGGTCTGAACATTGTGGTGCAGAGCTTATACAATTGAAAATAGACAAACTGGTGACCATCTTGAAAAAACAGTAAAATCTTGAAAAATATTCTACTGTGCTTCATAAATATTAAACTCTACTTCAGTAGGCTTGAATACAGGAATCCATATCCAAATCCTACAAATCAGACAACTACAAATACTTCCGTCTATAAACAATGAGCCTAGTCGCTTCTGGTCAAAGAAAGACTTCTAAAACACTCAAATTAACTGCAAAGCAAAGTATTTCAAGAATACTTCCTATATTATTACCCACAAACAGCCATGAGTAAATTAGCTTGCAAACCTCAAATTTAAGGGTCTTTGTTTATAAGTTGTAATGATGGGCTCAAAAGAAAGTATTATATTCTACAACAAGGTTAGGTAACTGAGTAGTCTTATATAAGTCTAAATATCTTGAGGTATAAAAACTCATACTAAGCAAAACTAGAATCTATAATTAAATGGATTTAGTGAATATCTAAATAAAGCAGTCATTCTTAATAATAGTGATAAACAATACACGACACAACCATACGAAAATGAAGGAATTGAGAGGTATACTGTATACTCTATAGTCTTAAAAAGCTATTTCTGAATATTTTGAGAAAAAAGCCGTATAAGAACTTACCTTCAAACCAAGTTTTATAGTAGTTTCATCTATAAGATTTAAGTTGACATTAAACTCTTGAATTTGTTATTTACAACCGACACATTTGTGCTGCGCATAAGTTGAGGTTCAGCGATGTAATGACACCTCAAGAGTAATATCATTGTATATCTGCAGTGCTATTCTATCTTTGGTTTTAATAAATTAGTGTAAAATATTTGCTGGCCTTATCTTACTAATTATGGGTCTATTACATTCTATCTTATTTAAATTTGAAAACCAAACAAAAGAAGAACTGGCAATTTAATTTTGTTAAGTTTCACATATAAATTATACAAATACTGTACACCTGAAGATATTTGTTAAACTAACAATAGAAACCTATAAGAAAACACTAAAATAAAAAAAAAACATGAATTGGCTACAATCTTCACATTTACCAAATTTGTGACACACTTTCGGGTCCTGCAACAGCTTAACACTCACTCTTTCACTGTTGTCAGCTATGAAACATATAGAACATGTTCAGTTTAATTTGATATGCATTTTATGCATGCTGCATAAGATTTTTCCTAATTCTGACCATCCTTTGCATTCAGATCTTCCCAGTTTGTACCATCCCATATGCAGTACTAGGTATATCATAAATTCTACCAGTCAGGCCTTCTCCATCATAAGGCTCAATACTACACGGTATTCTATTAGTTTTATTCCAGCTGTAACCAGATTATGGAATGATCTTCCTAATCAGGTACAATACTTGAATCGGTGGAACTTCAGAAGTTAAAATTTGCAGCAAATGTTATGTTGAACAGGGTGATGTAAGTCTATCTTTACAGTTTATATATGACAGAGCTATTCTAACTTTTTTACTGACCTTAAAATATTCTATATTAATTACTCATTACTTCTCAAGTAGATTATTTAATTTCCTTATTTTCTTTACTCAATGGGTTATTTTTTCCTGTTGGAGCCCTTGGCCTTATAGCATCCTGCTTTTCCACTAAGGTTGTAGCTTAGCTAATAATAAGAATAAAAATAATAATAATAATAAAAAGTGATAACAATAAACTACAGTAGGAAAAGTCCATATTTATAATGCTCAACTCCTTGTAATTAATAATGCTGTAGTTAATTAATGCCCTTTTTCTCCTAAATGGTGGTTTCAAAGTTTTAATGCTAAATTGCCCTAAAATGCTAAATTGGCTATACTGTCTTCTGAGTACTTTGTATAAGGATTTCCTGAAGTAGATTAAGAAAACATGAATTTTTTAATAATATCCCATTTATTGTGCGGACTACGGGTTGGCGACTGCTGGTGAAATGGACCAAATGTGCTTGCTTAAGCAGAAAAAAAGAATGTTTTAGCAATAAAACAAACTGTTTTAATTAAAAAATCATTTGCAACATGGAATATAAACATTTTCCTAGCTATAAATGTAATAATCTGAATTTTCAAGATTCCACGCAGAGGTCTTGAGTGGCGCCCCTTAAAAACACTAAAATTGGCATAAAAAGATAAAAAATATAACATTTTGGGAGGAGCATACACATATTTGCTGTCCCATGTCAACTTTTAGCCTGAAGAAGCTATTTAACATGCACAACATGTTATTGTCATTAGACACTGGTCAAACTGCTTCAAGGGAAGGAAAGAAAACAGAAACATCTTTTTTCTTAAATAGTAATATCAACATTCCAAGCTTCCACAGACAAAAGTAATATGAACATCAGGGGAGTTTCATAGAAAAAATAGGAAAGGGAATCCATAGCATAAAAACAACTGGAAGGGCTAAATCTATGATAAATATAGAGCATAAAAAATGTTTGTTTAACATGTGTTAAAAGTCTTTATGGGACAGATTAGAAGTGACTGAGTAATCAACTGTCGACAAGTGGATGAGGGCTAGAGAGTTAGGAGGGCTAACTAATGTGCTACTTTTATTTTGTCATTAAAAAATTAATCACATATACCATCAACCAAACTATCATAATATCACAGACCTTTAATGTATGCATATTCTCTCTGGGAGTAGCACATTGTTGGTAGAAATCTGCAATAACTTGAGGAAAGCACTGCAGTGTATGATTGGCCCATGTATGAGGTGTATGAGTCATGACAGTCTTCAAGAAGTCGACACACCATCTTGCAGACTCACCTGTACTATCACAGCCTGTTAAAAGAAAAGATCTCTGAAGACATTATCCTTAATAATTTGAAATATTCTAATAAATGTTTGTTTTTATTGTCAGGGAATAAGTGTCTTTCCACTAAAGAAATATCGATAAGGGTGAACTTTAAATGAAAATTATTACAATTTCAGATTTTCCCAGAAAATGAAAGAAATAAAAATTCAATATTCTCACTAATAAATAATTTCACTTTAGTTGTGTAAAACAACATGTAATTAAATAGGGCAACATAATGAGACTGGTGTTATAATTTTTACAAAATTATTACAAATCTTAATGACTTCCATGAAAAAAGCAACATTGTTCAGAACAAGTCCAAATTACTTTCTATACAGCAAATAGCCACTATACCCACTTTTTATAGGATAAAATATTTCTGCAAACCAGAATATTTCATGTGAACATGTAAAGTACTTTTATGGCAAAGCAATAATCTTGATTTGTTTTCATTTTGAGTGAATATAAGTCTAACCATAAAAAAATACCTAATAAGATGCAAAGTAACTTTGATACAATTACAGTATGAGGGATGATAGACCATTTTACAAAGGTACAATTACACTTTTTTTCAAATAATTACCAGTAACATGTATTGCTCTTGCCATTGTCAATACAAGAACTCTATTTAGTTCTTCTGAGTCTGTGCTAATGAGGTTTGGTTTGGACTCTGGTGAAAAGAAACGAGTCAGACTTGGCATAACTTCTGAGTTCCCTAGTCCAGTAATCAAACGCAAAGCAACACTTTCCATGCTGCAAAGAAAAATGTCATTAAGATTACCAGCAAACAGGTAAAAGTCATTCAATACCAACACAACTAAGCAATTCCTAGTCTTCTATACATTTTGCCACAAAAATTTCAAACTAGATCTTGATCTATGATGCACTCACCATAAAAAGACCTTAACTTTAAATTCATCACAGCCTAGGAACTACAAACCTTTGAGATTTGGCTCTAAAAAACTAGGCTTGTAGCTTAGCTAATAATAATAATAATAATAATAATAATAATAATAATAATAATAATAATAATAATAATAATAGTAATAATGGAATAAAATCTCCTCCAAAAATCACACGTTTTTAAAAGTAATATGACATTCAGAAATAATTTGCATTTTTCCTAATGATACAAACCTTTAGCTACTTATATGTGCATTACTTTCAGTGAAGCTGAAAGAATGAGTCTATTATAATTTTAGCGAGGGTTAACTACACATTCCGCTAGTTAGCAGGGGGTAAGGGGTAGCTACGAGTAGATATCCCTCTCACTCACACACCTGTGACTGTGCGTCACTTTGCTTGGAGGTAGGATTTCATGGGGGAAAGGGGTTGGCGAGTAAGTTTGTGTAAACAGGTAAAAGTTTGTATCATTAGGAAAAATAAAAATCATTTCCAAATTCGTCATTTGTTCCATAACTGGAATATAAACCTACGGTATTCATAGGGGCATGACTCACCGAATAGGAGGGCGGTGTCACAATATAGGGGTGTTAAAGTAAATACATTAACAGAAGCTCAGACAAATTCTGGACAGCCGTTAACTGGATTAGGTAAGTGCGCATGAAATAGAGTGGCAGTTGCCGACCTATGACCTCATCTCAACGTTCCTGGGTAGTGTGGAAGTCCATTTAAGCAAATATCCTGTCATTGTTAGATATCTGCTGATCCAAGCACACGTGTACTGAATCTGTTTTCATGTCAACAGGTACAGTGGGGAGAGGTGACGTAAAGGAGGCGAGAACCGGTGGATGCAGTTGCATCACTGGCCACTGCTACCCAGAGGCAACACAAGCCCTCATAAGAACAGCTGGAAAGCCAAGAGTAGTTAGTTCAGGTCAAGCTCAAGTCGTGAGTGGGGAATCCATAACAGGCCATCCACAATGGTAGGCTAATCTCAGCCATGGTTGGCGTCAATACGCAACACGAGGCCCTTAGTTATAAGTCCTTGTAATGTATCTCTACTGTTTCCCCTTAAGTCCGTTCTACCCAGTTATGTCTGTATCTATTGAGTGAGTCAATGTTATCCACAATTATGAGCCCTCTACAGTAAACTGTTCCAGTAATTTAAAAGTCGGCTAGAGACTTACTGTATAATTCTTCTATTATATAATTTGAGATATTTAGAGTTCCATTGCCTATGTTATTAAAGAGATTCATTCATTCACTTTGCAGAAGATTTATGCTAATATTTCTGTGAAAATTAATTTAGACAATAAATCCTCTTTATGATGTAAAAGTCGTCTATTTCTCCGACTCCCATCATTTATTATTTAATTGCCACAAACTTAGTGACAAATTGGTGGCCTTACGGTGGATGAAGAGGATTAAAAATAAGTGTAATAGTGAGCAAAAGCCAGAGTGCCGCAGCTACTAAAAATACCCCTGAACAATGATGAAATAAGAAAAAGAATGAGAGGGAAACAAAGACACAAGAGAAGCAAGAAGTAGACATCTCAGAAGAAGAGAAAAGGAAAAACTCGGAAGACAAGGCCAGTTAAAAAAGCATAACGAAAGAAGATAAAGGACGAATGGATGTCCTTAGAAAAATTAAAAAGAAAATCCTGACAATGATGTCAAGAATAGTAGCAGCCAGGAGGGGTGGCATGAACGATCACTCACAGAGGACCAGCAGGGAAGAGACCTTAGCACCCTTCGGCCGAGACAGGCGGCCGGAACAGCTGATACCCAAGGGAGGAACCATTCGTGAGGAAACACACTCGTCCCCAAGAGGATAACACGGCAATGTTCCTGTGGGAAACAAAGACGGTACGCCCACAATTGACGATATGTCCAGTTTCCTGTCACGGGAGCAACAGCATCGAAACTTGCCAACGGTCCAAGAGCCTTCTATGAATCTCTATCAGCCGATCATCAGGAGCAGTTGGGTACTCGTAAATGGCTTAACTATGGAGAATTTCGTTGTGGAATCAACAGCAGCGGGCGCTGTGACAGACATGGCGCGCCCACAAAGGCCAAGGACAATCCCAAAAATTGGAAGAGATCCCAAACAGCAACTGTAGGATGAAGGACCCAAGGTGACCCACAGCAATCAACCTACACAAAGTTAAGTAACATGGTACAACATCTGTAGCTCCTAAGATTAACGAATATGCTGTAAGGTAGTGTAAAAGTGTATAGAGTAACAAAGTTCAATTTCATTTTCTTTATGTAATGTTAAAGTAAAATGAAGAACTCTAGTTTTGATTTAAAAAAGTAACTAGTCGAGTAAAATGTGTTCAGTGTTAACGATTCGAGTAAAGATTGATCTTTTCTTAAGAGAATAAATAGTCGTCAATGTTCTTGTTGCTGAGTGGATACATAAGAAATCATTCTTTACAATGTGTAAGCTGTGAATTTTCACTTCACAGTTTTAGGTTAAAGTAGTTTGTTCTTGTTATTTAATACCTTCGTTGCCAAACGTGTTAAATGTGATTTTTGGAAAAGAAGTATGGTCACATGTTGAAAAAATTCAGCGTTAACAATGATAACCGTTATTTAGTTCGAGGGAAGAAATGTTTCTATCACAGTTCAAATCTAGGGCTTAATCTATGAATTTCTTATCATCTCCTCTTTAACCCTTCTACACCCAATGGACGTATTTGTACATTTCACAAAACTCATCCCTTAACCCCCATGTACGTACCGGTACGCCCTTGCAAAAAACTGCTATTTGCATTATTCTTACATATTTCTGATAACTTTATGAGAAACTTCAGGCATTTTCCCAAAATAATGAGACCAACCTGACCTCTCTATGACAAAAACTAAGGCTGTCAGCACAATCTAAAAAAAAAATATTGCAAAACGTGCTTGAAAAAGAAAAACGCCTGGGAGTTAAGGGTTGGAAAGTTTCAAATAGCATTGGGGGTAAAAGGGTTAAGCATGTACTTAGTAAACTTATGGTGAAAGAAGTATAATTTAGGTACATCGATACATACATACATACATACATATACCAAAGGCACTTCCCCCAATTTTGGGGGGTAGCCGACATCAACAAGAAACAAAACAAAAAAGGGGACCTCTACTCTCTACTTTCCTCCAGCCTAACCAGGGACTCAGCCGAGTTCAGCTGGTACATCGATAAATTGGGAAATTAGTGTTGCAATGTTTGTTCTTATGTCACACACCATATTGTCAATGACTAGTGGCCTACTTAATACATTATGAAATGTTTTAAAAAGAAAGTGTTAAATTAGTGTTTGTCAGTTTTTGACTGAAGATCATCCTGATTAACGAAGATGAGTTTGTTAACATACTGTAATAGTCAAAGTGATTTCAGTTGCCAACAAGTTTGTTAAGTAATTAATATTTTGTCATGTGTTTGATTTAAGGACCTCTCATTTATAAATAAAGAGTCTTACAAGTAATTTGTGTCACTAGTGCTTCGGTCTGAGTAATGAAATTGAGTAGTTAACAAATTATTTTAAGAAAGTAACGTCAAATTAATTAACAGGGAGCATGAATACATTTTAAATCTAAAGGGTACATGATTAGAGTCAGAGGAAATAAATGAAAGGAATGATTAGTCTGTGTGAACCCGAGTAAAGCATTATGTCAGTCACTGTGCGAAGAGCACATTGTGAGATAGCATTTTTTTTTTCTTACTGAAAAGAAATTTAAAATACTAATAAGTAACATAATTTCTTTGAATTAAAAGTCAGAATTGAATCTTTGTTTTTTAACGCTGTAAAGAATTGTGTATTGAAAAATCATGATACGTAAGGAATTAATTGTTATTAGTTGCTATCTGGCAAAGTGATACCAAGAACGAAATTAGAATTCTTACTTAGATCTGTCCGTTTCTGTTAACTCGCAAAAACGAAGTACAGTAATTAACATGAAAAATCCAGGAAATGAACAAACAATAAAGAACAAGTTGCCGTAGACTTTTTCTGTTTGTGTATGATGAATAAAGTAAATGTTTAGAATGTGTATAAGAATAGCTATGTATGACACAGTAGTTATAAAAGTTGTGATAGCAGTTAGAATTTCATAAGACATGTTTCAGCAATAATCGCCCATCAGACAAATTTCTGAACAACAATGTAGAACCATTTACAAACAATGAGCAATTCAGAAAACAATTGTGACCTAAAATTTTGTCTGTTATTGTTAAAAAACATACTAACCTAATGTTTGCGTTACATGCATAAGAAAACATAAGCTACATGCAATGTCAGCGTAAGCTCTGAGAGGCGCCGTGTGTTTGGAAAACAGCTTGGTTTAGCATTAAAATGACAAATTCGAAGATAATTTGTATTTTTCCTAACCATACAAACCTTAGCTATTTACAAAGGGTATTACTTTTAGCGTAGCTGAAATGGCGAGCCATTAGAATTTAACGAGGGTGTATTACCCCCGCGCTAGTTAGCGGGGGGTAGGGGAGTGGTAGCTAGCTACCCCTCCTTCCCCTCACACACACGTGAATACTCACTTTCACTTAGAGGTAGGACTTGTCTTGGGGGACAGGGCTGGCGGGCAAATATGTGTAAATAGCTAAGGTTTGTATGGTTAGGAAAAATACAAATTATCTTCGAATTTGTCATTTGTTCCGTAACCGAAATACAAACCACGCTATTTACAAAGGGTGACTTATCCCTTAGGAAGGGTGGAAAGTCCCCAGCCATACTGGCTTTGGCTTTACCCGGGGACTCAGAATCCGAGTGAGTCGCACTCGAGAAAAGGAGTCCCTGCACCTCACAAGTTCCTTGCTCCGCAAGGAACCATGTGGCCTACGTAAGCTTGTGTGTGAAGGAAGAAGTGTGACTCGTCCTAGGCAGTTGACCTGGAGTTCCAGAAGGAACTCTGGGTTAGGACGTTCCCAATACCACCTCGTCAGGGTATGGGGGACGCGACAGTATTGACTCAATACTCGGAACACAAGGAAGCATGGTTTACCTGCAGAGGTTCGAGGTCAGCTATGCAGAGACCAGGATGCTGCTTCCCTGTAGAGGGGATGATGAAGAAAGAAGTAAGGGCCAGACATACTTCTTTCGTTCATGCAGACTAAAACCTGATAACAATGCCCTCAACCTTCTGCTACCTGTCCAAAAGGGAGCCTGAGGTTAGACCAGCTGTTGTGTAGCCACCACAGAGCGATAGAAAACGTATCGAGACTCCTGTGGGTCACGCCCTGCAGGAAGCGGGCTGCGAAGGTCATTAGACGCTTCCAGACTCCAGCTTGTAGCACCTGCGTCACAGAGTAGTATTACTCGAAGGCAAGGGACGTTGCGATGTATCCAACATCGTGCTGTAGGGCGACGTGACGGGGGAGGGTCTGAAGACAGGACGAGATGAATGTCCTTGAGTCCGGGCTGAAGAGGTATACTGGTGACTCTCCCCCCATGTCCTCCTTGTGTTCCCAAATCGGCTGCAACTGAGGACAAACTGCAGCTGTTCCCAGCGCTAACCTCTCGATTCCTTACTGGCAAGAAAGAGAAGGTCTTGGGACATCAGACACAGAATGGAGACTCGAAATCTTGAATGAATCGGACCGAAGGGCCGGGACCCTCAGATTCTGAGTCTAGCCAACAACTCAGGAGCGAGCCTGAATGTTGCCTTCCCCTCTTCCTTAGAAAGGGGGGAGTAGTAAGAGACCAAGAAGATTGCTTACACACTGGCCGTGGCCAGAGTGAGCAGAAGACCCAAGGCGGAATACAATCCGAGGCCTGTCGTAAAAGGGGTCTTGAGAAGATCTCTTAAAGGACTAAAAGTCCGAGCCATGCTCCAAGTTGGAGGTCTTCCTCCGACTAGGGCAGGGACGATCGTAGCTTCGCATGAGCGAGGATAGATCCAGCGGGCAGGAAAGTTATCCCTTGAAGCCTGAAGGTCAGGGAAAGGCTGAGCGACAGGCTTCATTGCCGAGAGCGGAAAGGAGTTTCCTCCCGCCGAAAGGCAATAAGACTGTTATTGCTGGAGAAGAGGCCTCAAGGTAAGGGGTATATCTCCCACGGCACCAACCACCTTAGACTCTTCACTTTGCCTGGGAGACCCCTGTGGATGACTATCGCAGATGACGCGACCTCCGTACCGCGACTGTAGCGGGTTGTCTCTTCTAGAGGAAGAAGCGTAGTGTCTCCAGGCATGAAGCCGAAGCGACGTCCCGGTTCGGGAGAGATGTCGCAGTGTGGTTGCTTGAGTAGTCTGCGCCGTGGGAGAAGCTCTCCCGGGAGTTCCGTCAGGGGAAGCAGAGGGTCCAGAAACCGTTCTGCGCGTAGTCCCAGTGGAGCTCTCCCATTGAAAGGTTGACAGACAACCTGGTCTTGTTGAGGCCCATTGTCCGCAGACAAAAAGGAGGGAAGACGCAGGCGTCGAAGTTGTCCCACCATCACCGGAATGCATCTTGCCAATGTCTCGGGGACTGAGACTGGGGGGAAGACTAGCGGAAGCTTGAGGTTCCAAGCTGTCGCGATCAGGTCCCCCAGACCAGCACTTGCTGGTTACCCAAGGTCAAAGACCCCTAGGTACACTCTCTCTATGAGGCTCTGCTCGGATAGTCTGAGAGAAACATTCCCCTGCCTGGAATGAGAGAGCCGATGGTGGTATTGAGAGAATCTCAATCATCCCGGTATCTCTACTGCAAGATGTGAAGGTGTGAAAATGCGTCCCCTGCTGGTTAGAATGAAGTCGACGCGCAACGGGGACACTCGGCAGTAGCTGTAGGATCTGAAGAGGGGCCAGACTAAGGTCCCTAAGCCTGCCTGAATGATGGAGAGGTATCCTTCAGGTCTTGACCATAGGCCTGGACCGGAACATGCCCCCCCCCCTTTCCTTTGACGAGTCCGAGAACCGCATCAAGAATGTGGGGAAAGGACGAGAATATCCACTACCATCAAGAGGCGCCATAGGTCAACACCCATTGCAGGTCTAATAGTTCCGCTGGTCCCATAGGGCCAGGGAGTCCGGTTAAACATGCCTGAAGCCACCGGAACTTGGATCGCCCCACATGGAACTTATCCTGAGGCGACCGTTCGGACTATAGACGGGTCAATGAGGAAAGAAGAACTAGGAAACGTTCCAAGGTAGGGCTGAAAGCTCTGCTTGACTGAGAACAGGTACTGCGACTCTCCTCAGTCTTGCCACAGTCAACCGAAAGGAAGGCTCGGAGGATGTGGTAACAGAATCTGGCGTCCCCAGGTGGTCACCCATCCAAGTACCGACGTTGCTTAACCTCGCTGGATGGACGAGAAGCGGGGTTTCCAATGTGGTAAGGCGGTTGACTCAATATCATGGCCAGATACTCCAGATGTTGAGGCAGAGGAAGAGAAGGCTCCAAGCAAAATACCATGAGCCCACACTCCTGGTAAGCATCCGGAAGCTTGTCCCGGCGCTGAAGAAGGTCGAAACCCGAGCCTACAGGAGTTGACCAGTCCTCCAAACAGCAGAGGGGGCGGAAGCCTGCCCCTGAGCGGCCAAGAGGAAGGCAGGGAGAGTTCTCTGGGGAAACAAACCTGCTATGCCACGGCGGGATAGCCACACTGCATCATAAGCAGGAATACTTGCAGTCTAGGCTGAATTCGACGAGCACCCTGGAAGATGGATGGAATGGAAACTGAAAGTACCCGTCCTTCCGATCCAGGGATTTTAAGGAGTCCTGTCGCCTCGTTACCAGTCTGATCGATTCTGCTGGCCGAAGTTTGTTCGACAAACATGATCTGGGCTGAGAGGTCGACTATGGACATCCCCTCTCAGATCCTTCCTTACAAGAAAGGATCGACTGAGGGGGCCGGGGGTGAAGCCGTCGATGATCCTAAGGAAGACCTTCGCCTAAGGTATGGATCATTCTGCCCAACCGGGCAATTCTGCTGACGCTATGGCATAGAAGTTCAGAGACACTGAATTCGCTGACAGAGACGGCAGGTGCGATATCCTTGGCTACTCACAGAGAATATGCGGGAATGGGCATCGGGAAGCTGTCATTCGGATGAGTAACCTTAAGCATCCTCCCAGCGAAAAACCTGCAATCCTAGAGTTCGTGAACTCCTTTTAGGACTATGCCCCCCCGGGGGAGTCTCCCGTGCCATCTGTTCCTGACAGGAGAAAACTGCAATTGGACACCTTGTCCCAGTTGTCGTAGCCGATAACTTAGGCCGACGTGGTTGAAAGAAAAGGCGCTGGAGCCCTGCAGAGTCTGGAAGAAAGCGCCTTGGCGGAGTGAAACCGGAAGTCGATTTACTCCGCACAGCAGCTGTCTAAGTCTCTGTCCTTGGGCACAAACAAACTCTTCTCAAGGATGGAAGGGTGTCTGAGGTCGTCGACCTCCACAGATGAGACACCCGAAGGAAGCCCTCAGTCAGCGCGTCCAGATGGTACAACATCGAGCTTGTCCGCAAGTTAGATACTAACGACGAAAGGCCAAGGTGCCTGAGCTCGAGAGGAGGAAAGTACCCTTGATCTTCCTGTAGCTTCCTTGAACCAAACCTCGGGCCGTAACCGAGGAGGGAAAGAACCTGGTAAGCTCCCAGAGGAAGAGGTAAGCAGTCCCCCCCCCCCCCCCCCCGCCAAAGATCCTTCCAGGGAATGACGGGGAAGGGCTAACCCAGGTTCAGGAATAGAGGAGTGTTGTTCAGATCTCTCTTAAGTTTCTCCTATTCTGCAAGTGCCATGCTCTGTGTTTACGGGGTGAGACAGTGTTCTGGAAATACGCTCCAGAAGAACTCGCCAGGCTGGTCATGCTGCGAAAACCCCATTGGGAATCGTGGTCGCAATTGCCCTGGAGCTCGCGCGACGGGAATTCCTGGTGGTCGGCGGGCGATAACCCATAGACGAACAATGGATACTGCAAGAAATAAGCCGACATTTGTGCGAAGAAACACTGTAGGTTCGCGCGACGGAACATCATCCGTCTGCGCGATGGAAAAAACCGTTGGTTCACTCGTGTGCGAACATTGGAGAGCATGAGCGTGGCTGTGCGGTTGCACGGGCGAGTGGTCGTGCGGTTGCACGGGCGAGTGGTCGTGCGGTTGTACGGGCGAGCGGTCACGCGGTTGCACGGGCGAGCGGTCGCGCGGTTGCACGGGCGAGCGGTCGCGCGGTTGCACGGGCGCGCAGGCGAGCGGTCGCGCTGGCGCGCAGGCGAGCGGTCGCGTGGGCGAGCGGTCGCGCGGGCGAGCGGTCGCGCTGGCGCGCAGGCGAGCGGTCGCGCGGGCGCGCAGGCGAGCGGTCGCGCGGGCGCGCAGGCGAGCGGTCGTGAGGGTGGGCAGGTGGATGAGAGCGAGTCCGAGGCGGCGAACGCAAGCGTTAGCGCGATGGCGAGGAAACGCACTGCCGCGTGGGCGAGGAGGACTGCTGGCGATATGGATCAACAAGCGATCGGTGGTGAGCGCTAACTCACAGGTTGGCGATGGCGCGTTGTGATATGCCGACGCGATGGTCGAGCAGTATGCGCAGGTGAGCGATCGTGTGAAGGTGAGCGATCGCGAGCAGTGATCAGCATGCGCAGGGTCGCGCGATGGTGGTCAGCATGCCAGGGTCTCACGATGGCGATCAGCATGCGCAGGTTGGTGGTCGCGCGATGGCGAACAGCCTCTGCAGGTAGGCGATCGCGTGATGGCGAACAGCATACGCAGTTGAGGGTCGCGCGATGGTGATCAGCATGCGCAGGGTTGAGCGATGGTGATCAGCATCCGCAGGTGTGCGGTCGCGCGATGGCGATCAGCATCCGCAGTTGAGGGTCGTGCGATGGCGATCAGCATCCGCCGTTGAGGGTCGCGCGATGGCGATCAGCATCCGCAGTTGAGGGTAGCGCGATTGTGATCAGCATCCGCAGTTGAGGGTCGCGCGATGGCGATCAGCATCCACAGTTTGAGGGTCGCGCGATGGCGATCAGCATCCGCAGTTTGAGGGTCGCGCGATGGCGATCAGCATCCGCAGTTGAGGGTTGTGCGATGGCGATCAGCATCCGCAGTTGAGGGTTGTGCGATGGCGATCAGCATCCGTAGTTGAGGGTCGCGCGATGGTGATCAGCATGCACAGGTGAGCTAGTAGCTGGCGAACCATGTTCCTTCAGAAGTGTTGGAGAACGTTGGCGCGCCGGCTGTAACATACGTGGGCGATCCGGAGATCGCTGGCGGGCTGATGATCGCTGACGAGCTGATGATCGCTGGCGAGCTGATGATCGCTGGCGAGCTGATGATCGCTGACGAGCAGAAGGCTACGCGTGGAAGCCTGCGCAAAGAAGAAGAGTCATTGACCCCGACCTGAACCGAAGTTCTAGATCGCGAGGGCGAACGTGGGCGCACAGGGCACGTAACAGGAACCAACAGGAACTGCAGGGAAGATCATCTTGAAAGCGCTGACGAACAGGAGAGCGCTGATGAGCAGGAGGGCGCGCAGGGAAACCCTGACACGCAAGGGAAGAACCCCCGTGGGGGCAACCCTTTGCCCCGAAGGGATCGTTGTCCGCCGGGAGACTGATGTCCGTCGGAAGACCGCTGTCCGTCGGGCAGACCGTTGTCCGTCGGGAAGACCGTTGCCCGTCGGAAGACGAGATCAGACTGCTGTCCATCTGCACCAAGGCGGAAGATCGAGAAAAAGGAGTTGTAGGCTGCAAACGGAGATCCAAAAAGGCGCCTCAAGCACCCTTATAGGGAGATGAGAGGCCCTTACGACGAGGCGGACGGTGGGCCTTACGGCGAGGGAGGCCAACAGCAACAGAAGAAACCTCCGAAGAGGAGTCTCTATGAGTGTACTCTCTCGCGAACGAAAGAGAAACACTTCGTGGAAGAGACTGGTCAGCCAGTGACCTAAAAGGAGCAATCCTCCGAAGAGGAGCTCCTGCAGTTGCCCAGCCCCTTGAGCGAAACTGCAGGTGCGACCGCTCAGCACCAAGAGCATAGTCGCACGAAAAAAAGGCAAGAGAAGAACCCCCCAAAAGGGGAAAAACTCAAGCCTGGACAGGAAAAACTTCCCTCGGAAGGAAAGTTATCCGCCCAAGGAGGCAAGCCTCCTGACTGTTCTAAAATGAACTGGAGAGCTGTCCGTCGACACGGGAGTACTACCAGTAGAAGGAGACACGCCCCTGACGAAAATACAAGGGGGGAGGCAGCAACAGCCGAATCCCCAGGACTCCACCAGACAGCTCACACTGTTGCTATATTACAGAAACGAACTATATCGGTAACTGTAAATAAATAAAACAAATAATATTAGTACACATTCATTCCCCCGGGAAGACTCCGAAGAGGAATCCCGAGGAAAAGGAACAAGAATTACACAACAGGCACGTGCCCTCACAACCACTTACACTCGCGGAAGGAGAGTTGTAACCAAAACAGAATTATAACAATTATAATTATGTAACTATGTAATTATGTAATTTAAAAATGAATGAACACTAAAGAAAGAACGAAAACCCCGAAAGGAATCGTTCTAAACAAAAAACAACTACAATTAGATTCATAACTAATTGATACAAACGTACGGCGTAGCAACCCCCCACACGGAAAGGAAGCTAGGCTACAAGGGCGTAGTAACACGTAGTAAAAGGGTGAACGACCTCAAGAGAGAGAGAGAAAGAGAGAAAGACATAAGTCAAACTCGATCGCCACCCATAAAATACGCCGTGGTGGCCTAACTGCCGAGGCCTCCACGTAGATATCGTACACTACACACACACATCTGAAAAGGAAACTTACTTATTCCTATACTCAAATATATATACAAACATGAAAACATGTTTACATATATATTGAGTAAATGAAAAGTAAGCGATTAAGTAAAGACAAAACAGACAATGGCTGCCAAGCGAGGACCAAGACAGAGACGTCTGTCACAGTCCGAGCCAAAAGTTAAAGTGAGTATTCACGTGTGTGTGAGGGGGAGGAGGGGTAGCTAGCTACCACTCCCCTACCCCCCGCTAACTAGCGCGGGGGTAATACACCCTCGTTAAATTCTAATGGCTCGCCATTTCAGCTACGCTAAAAGTAATACCCTTTGTAAATAGCGTGGTTTGTATTTCGGTTACGGAACAACTCAGATTTCATGAGACACAGAAAGATAGGAATAGTGACATAACCAATAACTTTAGGAATAAGGGAAATTCCAAAATACATTTAGGGGATACAAGTAAATATTTCATGCAATGAGTTTTTAAGCAGAAGTATGCTCTCTGATTAACATGAGAGGATTGGATTATCAGGATAAACTTGAAGTTAGAGATTAAAATAAAAGTAGCTATACTGTTGCCCGTCATTAATTAATTAATGTCTGATAAGAAAAAGTAACAGATGTTCTTATGTTTTTAGTGTAAGGAAAAAGCATATTTATATCAAATTACTGTATATAAAAAAGGTGATTTTATTTGTAATTAAATGATTTTGTAAATCACTGAAAGGAATTCCACTAATTTAAGCTTTGTGTTGTTTAAAGACAGTATTAAGAGGCTAGTTTAGTTGATTTGCTGACATATGTAAGTTTCAGTAACTTGTCTGAAAGCAACAGGGACTGTCGTTGATGTAGACAACATGTTGTTTTCTGTTTTGTTGTTTGCTGTTTCCTAGTTTCATTTATGCCATAATACCTCGTTGGATATGTATAATTTAAGGACGTAATTTTAAGTTTTGAGCGATCAGTTTTGTTTTCAATTTTCATTTTATTTGCATGCTATAGTCAAGTTGTTTCTTTTTCTGATATCATTTTTAGTTATGAGACTTCTGCTAGATAAGTAATGTAAAAAATTATGAGATTTGTGTAAAAGTTGTGCCGAGTGAAAGAAGGTAAAAGATAAGCTGCTGATGTCCTAGATGGGAAATGCTTTCCTCTGTGAAAGATTTTGAGGATTGAGGCAGAATGACTTGGCCCATGTAAGCCTTGTGCGTGAAGAATTGTGTTAACATACGCTCGAGAGAGAGAGAGAGAGAGAGAGAGAGAGAGAGAGAGAGAGAGAGAGAGAGAGAGAGAGAGAGAGAGAGAGAGAGAGAGAGAGAGAGAGCATCAGTATGATTGCAGAATGAAATGAAAAACAAAGAGGTTGGAATGACTAAGCAATAAATGATTTCTTCATCTGATAATGTCAAGAGTTTTGCAAAATAATTCTGTGGAAAATTAGGTAAGAGAGATTTAGCTTTTTTACCTAACAATTAGAATTTCAGTTACAATATTTTTATCTTGGTTAGTTTGCAGAATAAATTGCTACCACCTATTCTTTAGGGGAGTTAGGCTCATGCTGAATGTGTTTCTTTATTTAACTATGCAAATTGAAGTATGTATGTGATTTTGTTATTCATTACTTCAGCAATGTGAGTAAATATCTTTTGCTTTTTGGAGATTGCCTAAAAAGTTTAGTTACTGAACCATTTGGACAGGCTATGAGGAATGTGTTATGTTCTGAATAAAGTTGGACATAATTTGTGAACAGCTTAACTATAGAGAAATTCTACGCAGTCAGATTTTGACGTAAATTTGTGTTGTCCACCTTGTCGCATTTTTTATTGTTTGAGTTTTAACGTAGACCTGATCAGAATCATTTTCCCTATCCTTAATTGCACTAGGAAGTTTCAAATTCAAATTAGTTCTCTTTGATGGGTTGCTAACGCAAGAGTCCGTGTTTGCATAATGTAGAGCAAATCTGAATGAATAAATTTTCAAGAATGATTGTTATTTGATATTTGCCAGATTTTGACGAAAATTTGTGTTGTCCACCTTGTTGCATTTTGTATTGTTTGAGTTTTAACGTACACCTGATCAGATTCATTTTCCCTATCCTCAATTGCACTAGGAAGTTTCAAATTCAAATTAGTTCTCATTGATGGGTTGCTAACTCAAGAGTCCGTGTTTGCATAATGTAGAGCAAATCTAAATGAATAAATTTTCAAGAATGATTGTTATTTGATGTTTGCCAGATTTTGAGTTCGGACTAGTTTGAGTACGTGCGACAGAGATAAGACAGCACAGAATAAGAGTAGGGGAGTGTTGTGAAACATAATGTGTGTGAAGTGCATTTTCTGATGCAAAAATAGTGCCAAAAAGCATATTTGTAGTCATTGACACAAACGATGTGTCAGCAGTTTGCCCAGTTTGGAATTCGAACTATTAGGCATCCAGAGTTTGAAAATATACACCAGATGACGTTGTCATCCTAACTTTTGAGAGAGAGAGAGAGAGAGAGAGAGAGAGAGAGAGAGAGAGAGAGAGAGAGAGAGAGAGAGAGAGAGAGAGAGAGAGAGAGAGAGAGAGAGAGAGAGAGAGAGAGTGTTAATGACAACATTTTACACAATAACAAACCTCCACTGAAAATAATAACATTGAATCAGCCCTGTCAAATCAGCTATGACAAATGCCCTACAATGAAATGTCCAATTTTCATGTCTGGCAGGAGAGGATGGTATATGATATGCAACCCCCCAAAATCACAGCAATTATGGGCTCATCATTTTCAATAGACACGAATCTGAATTAATTACATAAAAAACTTCCTTAAAATTGGGAAGCTTTTCAACTCCTTACTCGCATACATACTAGAGTGGCTATGCAGTCTGACATTCCAGTTCCAGTTTCATTGCCAATATCTATTTGGCTATATCACTAACACCAGTGCAGTAGTACCAACTCGACCTATTCTGCCAAATATTTTTCCAAACAATTTAGTACATACGTGTAACTTAACAGGAAATAAAGACACCTCTTGAAAATTCCAAATTCTAATAAAGCAGTAGTACCAACTCGACCTTTTCTGCCAAATGTTTTTAAAACAATTTAGTATATACCTGTAACTTAAGAAAATAATGACAACTCCTAAATCTTTCAAATTCTAATACTAAATTACCTATCTTTTTAAATTACTAAATGATGTTAAACCGTGAAAGGTCGACCCGTAGGGTGTGGGAGACATGGATTATAAGTAGTTCTTAGTATTAATAAATGTGTGATTTTCTTTGTGGTGTCAACTATTGGCTCTATTTGGCATCACGGGAAAAGAAGGATTGGAGAAAGTGGGGGGGGAAGAAAATATTTTTCTATTTTTCTATGAGGTCAGGAAGCTGGTAGCTTCAACAGTTTAAGCCTGATGACTCCCCAAGGAAAGGGTCATTGATATAGTAATTAGCTTAAATATCACTATCACAGTGATAAAAAAACAACTGACTAGGTCATTAAAAGTAACGTACACAGACACACTCAAGCTTGTACAGTTACAAATTTCTACATTAAAAAATAATTACACATCCTCAGCAGATGTACCGTATAAGCATTAAATACATCATTCAAAGTTGCATTTTGAAACTATTCAAGAAAAACGACAAAATAAAAGACAAAATACACACCCTCTTGATTACCCTTTAAAGGAAACTCTAGTGTAAATTCAAGAAAATACTACTAAAATCAGTAATTCTGAGCCTACATACATATCACTGAAGAAATTTTAAACAAAACTTTTAAAGACTACTAACCATAAATGCAGCTGTGTAATTTGAGTCATGGTATTTAGTGGTACAGCTGCCATGTGGTGAATAGTTGACAGGAACTGAACACGGTACTGTGGTGGTGAGTGATGAATGCGATGAATGAACATCTCTAGTAATGCATGAAGGATGCTCCAAACATGGCTCTTGAACACTAATGATAACAGGTTGGCTGAAAGAAAATTGAAAACTTTAAAATAAATCTTCTCATAAGGACAAATTTACTATTTCTAGAGTCCCTAAATTTAATCAAAGAAGAATGTCCAAGAGTTAAATTACTACAGGTAGTAGTCGACTTATTACTATCATTATTATCATTAGATAAGCTACAACCCTTTTTTGTTAAAGCAGGGTGCTATAAGCCCAAGGGCACCAACAGGGAAAAATAGCCCAATGAGGAAAGGAAATAAGGAAGTAAACTATATGAGAAGTAAAGTACAATTAAAATGAAATATCTAAAGAACAGTAACAACATTAAAACAAATCTTTTATATATAAACTATAAAAGGGCTAATGTCACCCTTTTCAACACCCTTGCAAGTTTGAACTTCTGAAGTTCTACCGATTCAACGACCCGATTAAAAGATCATTCCACAACTTGGTCACAGCTGGAATAAAATTTCTAAAATACTGTGTAGTATTGACTGTCCTCATGGAGAAGAAAGGCCTATTAGAATTAACTGCGTACCTGGTATTACGAACAGGATGGTAATGTCCGGGAAGATCTGAATGTAAACGATGGTCAGAATTATGAAAAAACTTATGCAACGTCCATAAAAAACTAACTGAATGATTGTGCCAGAGATTAATATCTAGTTCAGAAATATGACAAATCGCATACAATTTGCCATTTATTCCCATACTAACAAATCTTCGGTTATTTGTTTGGATGACTCACTCATAGGTGGGTGGAAGTCTTAAGTCTGGCATGGACATTGACCCAGTATATGACCGAGTCAATACAATTTAGTGTAATGAGAGTTTGTTGTACAGTATTGTATAAACACATTCTGAGTTTATATATCGGAAAAACAAGAAGTTTCCCATTGCTTACCTAGCAGAAAGCAATGGGGATGTGGACAGTATATAGATTTATGACTTATACTAGGCTACACAAGGGAAGTGATAATAACCTGCAGAGGTTGAAGCCAGCTTGCAGAGGGACCCATAGTGCTGTACCCCAAGGGAGGGAAGATGAAGAAAGGAAACCCAAACATACTCTCATTCGTCTCAGTATTAACCAGGGAAACCAATGCCTTCAACCAACTGCTACTTATCCATCAAGGAGCACGAGATATTCTTAACCCACTTGTTGAGCAGCCACCACAGGATCGATAATGAACGTATCGAGTCTCTTGTGGGTCATGTCTTTTAAGTAAGGGGCTGTGAAAGTAGTTTGCCTCTTCCACACGCCCGCTTCTAGTACTTGCAACACGGAAAAGTTGCATTCAAATGCCAATGATGTACTAATTCCCGAGTCATGGGCTCTAAGACGACGAGACGGACGAGGATCTGAAACCAAGGCTCTTTCAATCACCTGGCAGACCCAGGAGGAAACAGTGTTCTTAGTGATCCTCCTCTTTACTCTCCCTGAGCTAACAAACAGAGGTCTCTCCCTGAGCTAACAAACAGGGGTCTCTACCTGATCTAACAAACAGGGGTCTCTCCCTGAGCTAACAAACAGGGGTCTCTACCTGAGCTAACAAACAGAGATGTTAGTCGGGGCCGTGTTGCTGCAGTGCGTTTAAGACAGCCTCTCAAACTCCCCACTGGGCAAAGTAAGAACTGACCTGGGTCATTGGTTACAAAACGGAGACTCGCAATCTGAAAGGGCCCGAATCTATGGTCCAGTACCCCCGGATTTTGAGTCTTAGCAATGAACTCACGGACGAAGCTGAGTGTCACTTCCCCCCATCCCCTTAAATGGGTGATGTCATACGAGAGGCCATGTAGTGCACTGACTCTCTTAACCAAGGCTAAAGTGAGCAGGAACGCCATCTTCAAAGTGAGATTTCAGTCAGTTGCACGGCGTAATGGTTCGTAGGGAGGTCCTTTTAAGGAACTCAGGAAGCGAACCACGTTGCAAGGAGGGCTAATCTCTGACTGAGGGTAAGTGATCTCATAACTCTGTATGAGTAAAGAAAGCTCCAATGAAGAGGATATGTCAACTCCTTCCAGTTTAAAAGCGAGGCTTAGGGCCTAGCGATAGCCTTTCACCGCCGAGACAGAAAGAAGCTTTTCCTCCCGAAGGTATACAAGGAACTTCGCTATTACTGGAATAGTGGCATCGAGTGGAGAGATATTCCTTCCACGAGACGGGTCATTCCTAGCACCGAGCTGAAGGAGACGTAGAAGTTCTTACTTCGAAGGGGGTCCCGAAATCCCTAAGGTTGGCTACACCTGCAGTACATCTGAAAGGAAAAATAGCTCTACAGTGGCTGGAGTTGAAGTTGCTCCTCTAAGGGAAGCAACAACCACCCTAGATCCCCGGGGTTGCCAAGGAGTTTGTCGGTCTGCGCTCCATCTTGATCATCCCTCAGAAGAACGCGAGCGAGAAGGAGCTTTTGAAAGACATGGGTGGTTCAAGAAAAAGAATGCGCTTTTCTCGCCCCTGAGGGAGAAAGATCATGCTTGGCCTCCTCCTTCCTGCGCCGTCTAAATCTCTCCCATTGGGAGGCAGGCCACTCCCTACACACTGCACGGGCCGAACCCTGCTCGCAGCGATGCCCTCTGCACGAAGGCCACAGAGATTGCAGGTCGTCTCCAACGATGACATGAAGGTACCGCACGCGGGACCCTCGTGCACTGGACAGGTTTGCATGAAGGCGATCGTAAGAGAAAACACGCACACCTAAAAAGAAAAAGATCAAAAAGCTCCACGAAGCAGCAAGAGACACAAATTGTCTTCTAGATGTATTAGTACAGGAAATGTAAATGAATAAGGCTACCAGAGGGGTACAGTGACCAGAAGCAAGCAAATAATTTTCTAGTATTCTTTAAAAAACAAATATAAAATATAACTAGGTCCTTTGCAAACATTCAACATCAGATTAATGCTACACTAGATACACAGATAAAATTAATAAGATTCAATAATATAACACAAGACAATATCACCGGGATTATCACGAGTAAAGAAACCAAACTGTGTGATCGATCCAATGCCAATACTGTATCTGAAGTATCTCAAGAAAGAAACTTTTTTAGTCTAGCTAATATAATTATGAGAATAGTATCGATGAGATTGCAAGTTTCCCCCAAATCTGAGAAAATAGCTATAGTCACACCTATTCTGATAGATTGATTTGAAGTTTTCTGGCCTCATGACATCGAAGGTCATTGATGCCGAACACCAGTTTTGAAAAGTGCTCTAGGTTATCAGGAATTTAGCTCATGTAGAACTATTTCAAATCTAGCCTTTATTTCGCAAGTGCTAAAATACGTAATCTTAAACAACCAATTGGTCATTTAGAAGAAATAGAAGCTTTGCCAGACAACCAGTCTGCTTACAGAAAATTATACTCTGAAGAGTCAACTATCTGTTCTGTTGTAAATATGCTGGATATGATGGATGAAAATAAATGTGGTATTTTAATATTACTCTATCTTAGTGCTGTTTTTGATACAATTGAGCATGAACTGCTACTAAATGATCTATGTTCCATCAGTATTGAAGATCAAGCTTTCAAATACTGTACCTAAAAGACTACTAAAAGACATACTGTGCACAAATTGGAAACTCTTATTCATTATATGAACCTTTAAACAGAGTGGTACGTCAGGGGAGTGTACTGGGCCCAATCTTATTCTGCATCTATACTATTGGTCTATCAAAAACAGAATATACTAAAAAGGCATGGTGTGAAGTTCAAACTATTTGCAAATAATACACAATTTTACTTCATAAAGAACTGCAAGGTTATCCCAGGTGACCATGTAGCCCCCCAACACAGACTGCTATGTATGGACTTAGGCCTAAAAAGGGAAAGAAAAGCTAAAGCTAAAGGGATAAGGAAAATTAAGTGGTACAAACTAGTGAGGGAAGGAGATAAAATGAGAGAGTTTAAGAGAAGGGTTTTGGAGGATATTGATATAGGAATTGAAGATGTTCAAGAATGGTGGACACGAAATGCAGCAGTAATGAGAAGGCATGGAAAGGAGTTGCTAGGAGAGACATCTGGTATCATATGGGAAGAAAAGGAGAGTTGGTGGTGGAGTGAAGAAATTGAGAAAGTTGTAAAAGATAAGAAGGAGGCAAAGAAGAGATGGGAAGAGTCACAGTCAGGGGATGACAGAGAGAGGCTCAGAGAGAAAAACAAGGTGGTGAAGAAGGTAGTAGCCCAAGCTAAAGCTAAGGCATATGATGATGTGTATAATGAGCTGGGGACAAAGGAAGGATTAAACAAGATGATCAAGCTATCAAAGACTAGAAATAAGAGCACCAAAGATATTACACACATCAAACAAATTAAAGATCAAGATGGTGTAGTACTTAGAAAGGAGGAAGACATTGTAAAGAGATGGAAAGAATATTTTGAACAGCTGTTAAATGAAGAAAATGATAGATTACTAAGAGAGGATGGACAGGCAAACTTTGGCATGGTAATAAGTTTCTCTAGGCAAGAGGTAATAAATGCACTGAGGAAGATGAAGAATGGGAAGGCAACTGGGCCAGACAAGATTCCTGTGGAGGCATGGAAAGCATTAGGAGATGAAGGAGTAGATATACTGTATGACCTCATGATAAAGATTTTTGAGCAGGAAAAGATACCAAATGAGTGGCGAGGGAGTATATTGATCCCAATCTTCAAAGGGAAAGGAGATGTCCAAGAGTGTGGGAATTACAGAGGTATTAAATTGATGTCCCACACTTTGAAGATACTGGAAAGGATGATAGATGCCAGACTAAGAGAAGAAGTAGAAATAGGTAAAGAGCAGATGGGATTCATGAAAGGTAGGGGAACAACAGATGTTGTATTTTGTCTGAGGCAACTAATGGAGAAATTCCGGGAAAAGCAAAGAGACCTGCATGTGGTATTCATTGACCTTGAAAAGGCTTATGACCGAGTCCCAAGACAAGAGGTGTGGAGGAGTCTGAGGGAGAGGAGGGTGCCAGAAAAGTACGTTCGACTGATACAAGAGATGTACCGTAATGTATTTACTAGAGTGAGGAGCAGTACTGGGGAGACAGAGGGCTTTGAGGTGAGAGTAGGATTACACCAAGGGTCAGCTCTGAGCCCATTTATCTTTAACATAGTGATGGACGTTTTAATAGAAGAGGTAAGGGAGGCAGTACCATGGAACATATTGTATGCAGATGATATTGTTCTGTGCGCAGAGAGCAGGGAAGATCTGGAAATGAAATTGGAAAGATGGAGGCAAGTACTGGAGGACAGAGGAATGAGAATAAGTAGATCTAAGACGGAATATATGTGTACCACCAGTGAGGGGGATGATAGAGAAAGTATTCAGCTTAGGGGAGAACAGATAAAGAGAGTTGATAAGTTTAAGTATTTGGGATCATTTGTTAATGTTGGAGGAGGTATGGAAGATGAAGTTAAACATCGGGTACAGGCAGGCTGGAACAACTGGAGAGCAGCCTCAGGAGTTCTTTGCGACAAAAGAATACCACTGAGATTGAAAGGAAAATTTCATAAGACAGTGGTAAGAACAGCAATGCTGTATGGAACAGAAACAGCAAGCATGAGGAAGACAGAGGAGAAGAAGATGGATGTGGCAGAAATGAGAATGCTTAGGTGGATGTCTGGGGTGACAAGAGAGGATCGGATAAGAAATGACTACATAAGGGGGTCGACAAAGGTGGTGGAAATATCAAAGAAAGTGCAGGAAGGGAGGCTGAGATGGTATGGACACTTGATGAGGAGAGATGAGGACCACGTTGGGAGACATACTATGGAGATGGAGGTTCAAGGAAGAAGAAGAAGAGGGAGACCAAGAAAGAGATGGAGGGACTGTGTCAGAGGAGATTTACAGGAGAAGGGGATTGATGAGGCAGAAGCGCAGAATAGAAAAAGATGGAAACGGCTCATCCGCAACGGCGACCCCATATAAAAATGGGAACAAGCTGGGAAGAAGAAGAAGAAATTATATAGACAATACTACTGAAACTCCAAGCCGAATTCTTGTTAAGGAAGGGATGACAATTATCATCATCATCATCATCTCCTACGCCTACTGACACAAAGGGCCTCGGTTAGATTTCACCAGTCGTCTCTATCTTGAGCTTTTGATTCAATACTTCTCTATTAATAATCATATCCTTTGATGACAATCAAACAGCTAAAATTAAACGAAAACAAAACCGAGTTTATGGTGGTTGGAAAGAAAAACAGTGTAAGGAACTTGGGTGATATTCAAATAAAAATTAATAAAGACTCTGCCCTTATATCTAATAAAGTTTGTGATCTTGGAGTATCTCATGACTATAACTTGTTTTTCAATGTCTAAATAAATAATGTAGTAATAATGTGGGTCGTTTCTTACCATTATTATTGATTTTTTAAGTAATAGATCTCAAAGAGTTGTTGATGGGCACCATAGTGAGTATTGGAATGTGATATCCATTAGCAAACG